>NC_044316.2:20211310-20517210 GCF_007474595.2 Lynx canadensis
CCGTTCAAGCAAAAAGAAAATTCTACGAGCCTATGAACTTCAGGAGGCCAATGGATCTGAATCCTTAGAGCGTGAGGCTTCTATTATTTCCTGTAAAAACACATCTACAGTTTCACATAATTGTAATAGAAGACTTCCAATTGACTTTAGACTCAAACTTGACTGTGTCCCTGACAATTCCTAGTGCCATGGGTGCTACAAGGTTTGAGCCACATTTAGGAAACAATAAACACTGGGAAACCCATGGCATGTAGTGTGAAGCAGGTCAGGAGCTGGCAGCTGTGGAATTCATGAGCTATAATCCCAAGGTACCCACAATTGCTTGGAGGAAAATGATTAAAGCCTTAAGATATTCCTTTAAGAAAGAATGCCTATGGTTAGTAGCCTTCAGTATGTGACGTAAGGGCCTTGAGCTCATAACTACACCACGGCACACTGGAAAGGATAATTCCATTCCTACAGCTAGGATCAAAGCTGTGCGAGCTGAAATGATCTCAGTGACCATTAAGACCACTGTCTACAATCAATTTAGACGCCCTTTAAGAAAGGGCTCATTCCCTCAAATGAAGACACAATTCACAAAGGCACTATCTTATAGATGGATCGAGAAAGCCACTATTCAAATCCATCAACCGATTCCAAATTTGTTAATGGCCACACAACAGATACATTTCTCTAATCCTTTTCCATCTCCCTTTGAGAATCCGTCTTTCATATCACCTTATGTGACAATTTTGATCTTGCCCTATGATTCCCTAAAATGAGAATATAAATTTAAAACTACACATGCACCAAAAACAAGAAGGGAGAGTTTCTTGAGGGAAGCCAAACTCTACTTCTCTTCTAAGACAGCAACGTATTTTAAACTAAATGGGTACAGAATATTAGAGAATCATGACTCTTTGTAATGCATTTGGTATGAGATTTTCATTAAGAATTTCATTAGGAACTACTGTCTTCTTTCAGGATTTCCCAATTTATGCAACAGATAAGCATCTTATTTTCTGAGAATTAATGAATACAGCATATAGAAGAGAAATAGTAAGAAAAGCCCAAACCAGAAAAATCCAACCTGAAGACTGAAAAAAGCTGAAACAACAAGATCAGCTGGGACAGACAGGCCTCACAACACACGTGCTCATTACACATGTCAGCTCAGCCCCGTGTGCTCGCTGCTGAGCTGACTGCTGATCTCTCAGCACCTCCTTGCTTAAAGCTGTAATTCTGAAATCTTTAAATAGTGTCTTCAGTGCTGCCTGGAAACACCATCTTATTTGGTCTCTCATTCAAATGTGATGTAAGGAACACACACACACACACACACACACACACACACACACCCTCAAATGTAGAGGGTAGGTGGGTAAGTGAAACAATTGTGTACTGTGAAAGAAACCGAAGTATGACCTTTAAAAAAATCTCACTGGCCATTCTGATTCTTTTCCTATGGTGATGCAGAGAGGTATACACAACTGGGGTTTTGCATAAAAAGCTTTTTTCAGCAGTCAGGCAAGACATTCAGGTTTCATGTCATTCAGAAAGGGTGTTTATAAGACTAAAAATATCCAGTGCTTCAGTGAGTCAAGCTCTTTCATGCATTAGCTGGTGGGAGTATAAACTGGTCCAATCTTTCTGGAAGACATCTGACAAAGGGGACAGAAAATCTTAAAAGTGCGTATCTTTTAAACCGAAAATTTTGTGCCTGAGAATTTATTCTGAGAAAATAATTAAGGATGATTACTAGTACTTACTAGTAGCAGGAATAGCAGTACGAGTAGTAATAACAATAGCTAACATGTATTGAATTCTGGGTCAGACACTGCAGACCTGTGCACTGAAGCGGGACCTAGAGAGTGAAAAACTGGAGAAACCTAAACATCTGGTAATAGCACATTGATTGAGGAAGTTCTAGTAAATCCTATTAAGGGCTAAGGCAGCTATTATGAATATGCAAATAAAAATTTACACACATAAAGACAGAACAAAAAAGTTTACACAAGAATATGGCATGATTTAATTTATATTTAATATAAAATTATATTTTAAAAATATAAAATTATTTCTATGTTTTTCATCTTCCTACATGAAAACTTGTACTGCTACTACTTATGTACTATAAAACAATAAAAGTCTTGGAACTCTAGATGTCTTTTTTTTTTTTTTTTAATTTTTTTTTTTTCAATGTTTATTTATTTTTGGGACAGAGAGAGACAGAGCATGAACGGGGGAGGGGCAGAGAGAGAGGGAAACACAGAATCGGAAGCAGGCTCCAGGCTCTGAGCCATCAGCCCAGAGCCTGACGCGGGGCTCGAACTCGCGGAGCGCGAGATCGTGACCTGGCTGAAGTCGGACGCTTAACCGACTGCGCCACCCAGGCGCCCCCTAGATGTCTTTTTTAAGATGGTCATTTCTTAAAAAAAACCCAAGATATCTGGAGCAATCTCACAGATCTCCTAAAATGTCAAGCATATGACTAAGTATATGATGGAAAACAGGACGCACTAAACAGATCATCTGTAATTCTTGATACTGAATGCTTAGTGGTTTAGATAGTGACAGTGTAGAACTATACATTTTTTACAAATCAGAAAGCAATGCAATTTGTATCTCTTCTGCAGTCTCTGTGGTTATGCAGTTTATTTCTTTAAGAACAACTGTTTTGGGAGCGCCTGGCTGGTTCACTCAGAGGAGTGTGAGACCCTTAATCTTGGGGTCGTGAGTTCAAGCCCCACGTTGGGTGTAGTGATTAGTTAAATAAAAATTAAAAGAAAAAAAGAACAATTTTGGAGGTTCTGGTTTTGGTCAACATCATTGATTTTGCCTCTTCCAACTTGCCATTACATTTCTATTAAGGTACAGAAACAGTATGACAATACACTGAAAGCTAGTTCTCACAAGTTAAAAACTGTAACACAGTATGACACTGGCATAGGAATTGTTAATGGAATAAAATAGTGAGTTCTGAAAACAGACTCAAGTATATATGGGAATTTATTATTAGACAAAAGCAAAATTTCAATATAGTGGGAAAAAGAGGAATTTTTAAATAAACTGGATTAGAACAGCTGGTTTTTAATTTGGAACAAAACAGAGCTGGACCCTTAGATAACACCATGTATAAAAACTAAATCCCAGAACCATAACTTTTTTTTTGAAGAAACTCAAAGATATAAAGAAAAAAAAAGATAAGACCTATTAAGTGAAAAATTTCATGTCAAAGAGTATACCATAAGTGGAGTCAATGACAAATGATAGCCTAGGAAAAACACCTGCAATAATAAAGATAATCGCTCCCACAAATTCATAAGAAGACAAAGAACCCAATAGAAAACTGGGCCAAGGATGTGCATAAGCAAGTAACAGAAAAGGCAATCCCGAAAGACCAACAAATACACCTTGTCATGAGAATACAAAATTAAAGTAGCAACGAGATATCATTTCTTATTGATAAGAATGGGAAAAATTCAAAAGCCTGGTAAAAGTCACTGTGGTTAAAAAAAAATTAGGGAGGGAAGCCTGGGTGGCTCAGCCCATTGAGTGTCTGACTTCGGCTCAGGTTATGATCTCGAGGTTTGTGAATTTGAGCCCCACATCCTGCTCTGCTCCTGACAGCTCAGCTCAGAGCTCGGAGCCTGGAGCCTGCTTCAGATTCTCTGTCTCCCTCTCTCTGTCGCTCCCCTGCTTGTGCACGTTCTCTCTCTCTCAAAAATAAATAAATAAACTTAAAAAAAAATTAGGGAAAAGAAGTTCACTTACATTGTGGGCTACAAAATGTGAACTGTTTATATGGATGATGATTACAAATATAATATATACCCTTCAACCAACAATCTTGCTCATGGGAATCCAGTGCACAGAATGAAGGCATTAGCTGGGAATGCAACCTGGTGCAGCCACTCTGGAAAACAGTATGGGGGTTCCTCAAAAAACTAAAATGGAACTACTCTATGACCCAGCAATTGCACTACTAGGTATTTAACCAAGGGATGCAGGTGTGCTGTTTTGAAGGGACACATGCACCCCCATGTTTATAGCAGCACTATCAACAACAGCCAAAGTATGGAAAGAGCCCAAATGTCCACCGATGGATGACTGGATAAAGAAGATGTGGTATATATATATACACAATGGAGTATTACTTGTAGCAATCAAAAAGAATGAAGGGTATTATGCTAAGCGAAATTAGTCAGAGAAAGACAAATGTCATATGACTTCACTCATATGAGGACTTTAAGATACAAAACAGATGAACATAAGGGAAGCAAAAATAATATAAAACAGGGAAGGGGAAAAAACATAACAGCTTCCTAAAAATAGAGAACAGAGGGTTGCTGGAGGGGTTGTGGGAGGGGGGGATGGGCTAAGTGGGTAAGGGGCATTAAGGAATCTACTCCTGAAATCATTGTTGCACCATATGCTAACTTGGATGTAAATTAAAAAATAAATAAATTATTAAAAAAAAATGAAGGCATTAGCATTGAAGTATTGGTGCATAGGATGAAGTATTCCTATATGTATAAGGAAGTCTATTAAAAGTATGGAAGATTTGGGGGTGTCCAGAAAAGAGTTAACACAGCAGGCCTGAGACTGTACCCTTAGAAAGGCCTGCTTCCTTTTTTTTTTTTTTTTTTTTAATTTTTTCCCCATTTATTTTTTGAGAGACAGAGCACAAGTGGGGGAGGGGTAGAGAGAGAAGGAGACACAGAATCCAAAGCAGGCTCCAGGCTCTGAGCTGTCAGCACAGAGCCCCACGCAGGGCCCAAACCCACAAACCGTGAGACCATGACCTGAGCTGAAGTTGGACGCCCAACCGACTGAGCCACCCAGCCACCCCTAGAAAGGTCTGCTTCCAAAGTTGGCCCTTGGCTAGTATCATGTCTGGGAACTTGACTGGAAAACAATTTTACATGCTGATATAAAACTTTCCCTAAATGGTTAAGAGTGGCTCGATGCGGTTACACTGCTTGTGCAAAGAATGAGGTTTATGCTAAATGCCTGATTTTCTTCTGGGTATCTGGGACTTGGGTACATGTTAGGCAGAGGGTGCCTACATAATGAATCTCCAGTAAAAATTTTGAGCACCGAGTCTCCATTGAGCTTCTCTGGTAGATAACACTTTGCACATGCTGTCACAATCCATCTCTGGAGGAATTAAGCATGTCCTGTGCAACTCCATAGGGAAAGAACTCTTGGAAGCTTGGTCCTAATTTTCTCGGGATTTTGCCCCATTTGCCTTTTCCCTTTGCTGATTTTGCTTTGCATCCTTTTGCTGTAATAACTTTTCCTCATGAGCACAACTATATCCTGTTAGTCCTTTTAGTGAATCACGAAAACTGGAAATGGTCTTGGGGACCCTGTGACACAGGTGGTGAGAAGTGGGCAGGCAGAGATGGTAAATGTGGGGAAAGAGAGTAACAAAATATTATTAAAAAGTCACCATGTGAACCACGACGTCATTTATTTTATAGCATATATGCTTGAATATATGCACAGAAAGATATTAGCAAGGATGGGCACCACAATGTTAATGGTTTGTTACCTCTGGATGGTGGGATTTTAGGTTATTTTCCATGATTTCTCTTATGTTTTTCTATATGCTTTGAATTTGTTTTTCAAAGTGTACAATAAGTACACTTTCAAAGTGTACAATAAGTACACTTTAATCATATAATCAGAAAAATATATAAAGCTATTTTTTATTTAAAAAGGAAATAAAAGTCAATTGTTAGATGATTCTGGTTTAAAATAGCATTTCCTAATGCTGCCTCTCTTCACTTCCTGTTCCATTTCTATAAGGTTACAGAAAAAATAAAAACACATATCACGTAAAAAGTTAGGTAGTTAATGACCTATTCCCAGAAGCTGAGAGAAATTTCCAATAATTTTATGGCTTGTGGAGTTGGTTTAAAGAACATAATCAGTAGATCACCTAGGATGGCCTGCCTGAGAATTCAGAGGAAGATCCTTATTTCCTGCTTCACTGCTTTATGTTTAAGAAATGCAAGATCTAGGGGCGCCTGGGTGGCGCAGTCGGTTAAGCGTCCGACTTCAGCCAGGTCACGATCTCGCGGTCCGGGAGTTCAAGCCCCGCGTCAGGCTCTGGGCTGATGGCTCAGAGCCTGGAGCCTGTTTCCGATTCTGTGTCTCCCTCTCTCTCTGCCCCTCCCCCGTTCATGCTCTGTCTCTCTCTGTCCCAAAAAAAAACGTTGAAAAAAAAATTAAAAAAAAAAAAAAAAGAAATGCAAGATCTATATCACAGAGAAGACTGGACAGCTTTTCCTCCATGGCACGGGTGATGGCTTCTGAAGTAGCCATCCTTTCTCTTTTAGAATCTCCCCTAAGTAGAAACTGTAGTTTCTCATCAGAAACAAAGCAGAGGTACTGTAGAGAGGACAAAGAGTCATAGTAGGTGAGAATACGTACTGTACAAGAGCTGGCTCGTGGGGCTGGGGGCGCCATCTTTGATTAGCAGAACTGCCGCAGACTAAAGTCTGTGGGACACTGTCAACTGAGGAGGTGAACAACCTGCCAGTGGAGACTTAAGAACAGGATTCTATCAGTCATCAGGTGGACAGAAAGTGAGTTCAGGGTAGGGCAACTAAATAATGTATGTTCTATACCGTGACACTTCAGAGAGCGAAACTAACAGTTATGAGAGACAACAGGCACGAACCAGGACTGTCCCAAACAAATGGAGAGAGACGGTCACTGTCCTTCAGGGCCAAACCCTGAGCCCAAGTCAATCTCTTGAATAGGTATAAAGGAGAAAAACAAAGTATCAGATCTGCAAAAAGAACGACAACAAAAAACATCACTGGTAAGTACTGAAGATCACTGAAGATCAACATAAAGGATTTAAATATACAGAGGAACAAGATGCAGGCAAATAATTTACCATGGCAGACAGAAAACAGACACCAACTGCATAACACAGATCTGAGTAAAGGCAATACAAGAAACAAAACAAAACAACAGTTAATAGAAAAACTGTTTCAGGATGAAATGGAATTTAGTGTGCTACTCCAAAAGATTTTCTGAGTTCTAGGCAAAATACATGAAAGAGACCTAAACTTAGAAACCTGTTGGCAATTGGGAAGGAAGAGAAAACCTTCATTATTTGCACATGATATAATCAATTCCCCAGAAAAACTAACAGGATCAACAAAGGTTTCATTCTGGATACAGATAAACCAACATAAGCCCATATTATTTCTCTGTACCAACAATGACATGTAAAAAATTCACAGCAGTAACAAAAACAATCTAGGAATTAACCATGAATTCATAAGGCCTCTCCCTAAATCTAAAGGTCAAAGAAATGATTTAAAGAAGCCCATTTTGTACTCTTAAGATGATTTAATACTATCAAAATGTTAATTCTTTCAAATTAATCTATAAATTCAATGCAATCCTAATAAAAATTATTGTTGAATTTAATTGTTTTATTTTGCAAAATCAAGGTCTATGTATAGGTTAATCCACCTTCATAAAGAAGAGTAGCGAAGACAACTTATTCTACTATCCACTAAGACATACTGCAATAAAAACCATGTGGCATCAATGTAAAAATGGGCAACTGTATAAATACAACATTCAGAGATGGAATATATACAATGACAGTTGTTAAGTGCTGCCCCGCAAATCAATGGGAAAAGGTCACACTGTTTAGTAGATGGTACTGAGAAAACGGTTCACTATACTGAAGAAAATGAAACTGGATACCTACGTAAAACCAAATATGTAGACAGGTTCTAAATGAATTCAAGATCTAAATGTGGAAGATCCAAGTATACAGGTCAGTGGAGAAAACAGAGGCTAGTGTCTTTGTGACTTGGAGACAAGGAGAGCCTTCCTCAACAAACCATAAGGCAAAGAATTGATTACATCAAAATTAAGTATTCTCTTCAACAAAGCATACGACAGATACAGTTCATGAGAACACCTACAGAATAGAATGTATTTAAAATGTCTAACGTGAAAAAGTGATTAATGTCCAAAATATTCAAGGAATTCCCACTAATCAACAAGAAAATGATGCCAGCTCCAGGAGAAAAACAGACAAAGGATACAAACTGGCAGTTTATAGGAAGACCCCAAAAGCAAGCAAGCATTTAATGAGATGCTCAGGTTCAATGGTAACCAGAGAAATACAAAGTAAAAGAACAATGAGATATTATACCTATCAGTCTTGCAAAATTGAGGTGGCTAGAAGGTACGAGTCAGGATGCGGGCACTCGGTAACTCCCACAGGGAGCTGGTGGCCATGCAAACTGGGAGTCCTCCCGGGGAGAAAACGGGCACTATTTATACCAATCAGGTCTATGTACACCCTATGGCCCAGCAGCTTTTCTCCTGGTACGTATCCCACAGAAAATTCTCGCAGAGGCACAAGAGTTTTAAAAATACCCATCTATAACTTTTTATCTTAAAATGGCCCATATGGAAGGTATGGAAATAGGTATGGCATACAAGAAGAAAAACATGAGTGAGTGAATGAAGTGAGAAGGGGGCCCTGCGCAGAATTATGACAGATACTACAATCCACTGAGCTTTACGTCACTACCCCACTCTTGAGTCAAGTGCTGGTGGTGGGTAATGACGGGTGAGGAGGGGGTGTCAAACACATTGACAAAACTTCTGAATTACAAGGTAAAAAAAAAAAAAAAGCCCTTTACCCAGTTAAGCTGAGGGAAAAAACTCAGAAAATAACAAGAGACAGAAAGCTGGCTGCTTCAGACATCCCTCCAACTTTAAATATCAGAAGATAAAATACCTTGAGTTTTGAGGATAGAATAATTTTGAGCTCAGGCAGCCAAATAAATTTCCCATGTGTGAAGACAACAGAAAACATTGTAAGATATGCACCGATACAAAGAATATACCATCATGAACATTTCTTGAATCAAAGAAAACATTCAATAAATTTTTGAGAACATAAAAGCAAGAGCTGATCCTTATATATAAAACATAAAACTACCTTTTGTAGAAAGAGGACAATCCTCACAAGCATCTGGGCACGGAGTTCTTCCAAGGTAAACAGTGTTCGGGGTGTTCGAATGAAAATTTTGGTTTTCCCATAAGCCACATCATCCTGAAAACCACAATGTTCAACCAGCTTCTTGACGGCCTCTTTGTCTGAAGGGAGGTCATGGTTGGGCCAGGTGAATTCAGAGATCATCTTGTATCTGTGTGAACAGGGCATATGTTAATGGAGAAAACCTTATGGTCTCAACAGATACAGAAAAACTATTCAAAAATATTCAATAAATTCAAGACATTTCATAGAAAAACAACTTAGTAATGAATTCTATTCATTAATCTGATAAGAATGTAGAAAAAGACTTTAATAGATACAATACTCCTTCATGATAACAACTCTTACTAAGCCAGAAGAGTATTTTCTTAATTTAATACAGGCTCACCTACCAAGAACTTACAGCAAATATCATTCATAAATGGGTTACCTTTGCAAATTCTCTCATAAACAGAAATAAGACAAGGGATACCCCAATCATGGCATTAGTGAGAACCATAAATAAACTGGTATATGATTGGGGAAGGAACAAAATGAACATTATGACCTGCTTCAGAGGAAATCAAGCAGATTTGCAGATAAACACTATTATCACTAAAAGAAAACCAAGCATATAAGATCAATACACAAAAGCAAATTGTGTTTCTAGGTGCAAGCAGCCATGTTGGCCCCTCGTAAGGTGGCTCACTACACACCAGCTTCTCAGGAATGAAACTGAGCAAGAGTCACAGCCTGCTTTCAAAAGCGACATTCTAGGGGCATATGGGTGGCTCAGTCGGTTAAGCGTCCAGCTCTTGATTGTGACTCAGGTCATGATCTCACGCTTTGTGAGAGCGAGACCTACGCTGTCATCATGGAGCCTGCTTGGGATTCTCTCTCTCCCTCTCTCCCTGTCCCTCCTTTGCTCTCTCTCTGTCTCTCTCTCAAAATAAAGAAAACTTTGAAAAAAGTGACATTCTATTACTTCTGCCACTGGGAGGGGATTACCAAGGGTGTGAGTACAGAGAGGTGGGGATCTCTGAAGGCTGGGGCCATCTCAGAAGGCTGCCTACCACAGCACTGTTTTCCCCCAGTGCCAAGTTGTTTACTACATGTAGCCAAATTTAGTAATTTTTTTTTCATATATTACGTCTGAATTTTAATCCATAGCAAGAAAGGCTCTCTTCCTACTCAGGCGACAGAATAATTCACTTATGTGTTCTTCTAGTAGTTGGATGCTTTCATTGTCTACATTTAAATCTTTCAGCCATGTGGGGTTTATTTTGGTATACGGTGTGAGAAATGGATCCAACTTTAATCTTTTGTCAAGTGGTCACCCAACTGTTCTAACACTATTTACTAAAAAGTCCCATCTTTCTCCCTGTGATTTAATATGCCATTTTAATCATATACTAAATTGTTGTATGTACTTCAGTTTATTTCTAGTTATTATTATTATCACAGACATTCTGGTCTGTTTCACTGCCTTGTTCATCTGTGCATCAGTCCCCTTTTGTTTTGTTTTTGAGAGAGACAGTGTGAGTGGGGGAGGGGCAGAGAGAGGGAGGAAGAGAGAAACCCAAGCAGGCTCTGCACCACCCACCAGCACAGAGCCTGAGGCGATGCCCAAACTCATGAACTACAAAATCATGATCTGAGCCAAAGCAGAGTTGCAAGCTCAACCGACTGAAACCCAGGCACCCCAGTCCCATGTGGTTTTAATCACAGATGTCTTAAAGTATTTTTTAATACCTGATGGTCTCTCCTCATCCTTTTGTTTTTAAAGGGTCTTTCTAGCTACTCCTGCATGTTTATTTTTCGATATGACCTTTAGAATCAATTTGCATAGTTTCCAGAGGAAAATAATCACAAACAAACAAAGAAATCCTTGCTGGCATTTTTACTGGGTTCCCACATTAAATTCATTAAATTTATCTATGATGTGGAACTGTCTCATCTAAGAACAAGGGATATCTTTCCATTTGTGCAAGTCTACTCTTGTGCTTCTTGGGAGTCTTTAAATGGCCTTCCCAGGTTTTACACATTTCTTGTTGAGATAACACAGACATCTAAGTGGCTTCTAATCCCTTCTTCTTGATTTATCTCTCTTTTCTTAGATTCCATGACACCATGCTCTCCCTGGTTTCCTTCTGTCTCTCTGGATATTTCTTCTCAGTCTCATTTTCTGGCTACTTCTCCTCCATTACTGGACCCCAAAATGTTGGTGCAGCCCAGGGCTCGTAATAGGTCCTGTTCTACATAAACCTCTCCACATGACCTCATCTATTCCATCCACTTTGTTTGTGTGTGTGTGTGTGTGTGTGTGTGTGTGTGTGTGTGAGAGAGAGAGAGAGAGAGAGAGAGAGAGAGAGAGAGAGAGAGAGAAAGCAAGCAGGAAAAGGGCAAAGTGAGAGAGAATCCCAAGCAGGCCCCACACTGCCAGCACAGGGCTCTACTCAGGGCTCAAACTCACAAACCATGAAATTATGACCTGAGCTGAAATCACGAGTCAGATGCTTAACTGACTGAGCCACCCAGATGCCCCTCTATCCACTTTAGTTTTCAATTCATGAATTTATTATCCATGCCAAGCTCTCAATTCTGAGCTTCAGATGCATACATACAACGCCTACATAAATCTTGAGGGCATTTTATATTTCTCTTTCACTCTTTCCCACTTCAATGCCCTCAGTTACTAAAGCCAAAATCCCGTGAATTGTAATTTGATCCCTTCCCTTCTCTATCCGTCCTTCTAATTCATCATCAAATTCTTTTGGGTCTACCTCCAAAATATATTTAAAATTCAACTATTCTCATCTTTACGGCCACAATCCTAATTCAAGCCACCATCAAGTTTACTGCTATAGACTCCTGAATTGTTTTCCATTTCTTCCCCAATCCATTCTGTATGCTCAGCTGCCTCAGTGGTTTTCTAAAAAGCCATACATCATTTTTATCTTTTACTGCTCTCCTCTTTTAGCACAATACTCCAATCACCCTGGACTTCTCTAGGGACCTATAATGTGGTTGCCTCTTTCCGGCTTCAAAGCCTTTGCATATGCTGTTCCCATTGCCTCCAATGCTTGTTAATCCACTCCTTGAAAGGCTGGCTCCTTCTAATCCTTGAGTCTTTTCTTCTTTCATCGACCATCAATCCCCATTATTCCTCTCTATACACTTAAAAGCCTATTCACCTGCCCCATAGGGAGAGAAACAGAAACCAAATACAAGCATTCAACTATGAAGACAGAGGTAATACACCATATGAAGAAAGGAAACAAAATCAGAAGCATCCCAAATTCATTATAAAACTGGAATAAGAGTCAACATCTGGGCTATAATACAGGTAGTGATGGTGTGTTTGAAGTTTTAGGCACACTGTAGAAACTGGAAGCAACTTCTCTGCCATAGCGCTCAGCTAAGGTGTTCTTCCTTTCTTCCCAGTCGATAAAATGGCATGGACCCCAGTTCTCCAGGAAACCAGCATCCTGAACTTGTGGATTAAAAAGCTGAACTCCTGTGCTTCCTGACAACTGGTATTATCTCCCTGAAAGACTTTAGCAGGTTATCAGAACATTTAAACTCCTTCTCTTTTTTCAATAAAAGAAATAAAAACAAGGAAAAGTGACAAGTAAAAATTTAGGTTCAATCCCAGCTTCAAAAAATCTGTAAAATTTCAGAGTGGAAATATTATTTTTTTCTCCTAACATCATTGGAAACATTAGTCCAATGTCCTTCCTACACACCATCTATCCCACCCCATGTCATACTGTTAATTCGTTCAGTCAGTATGACAATAAAATAAAATGGCAATTTCTCAACTTGAACAAATTCATTTTATGTAAAGTGGATGATAAACAGTCTGCAGAGTAGAAAGGGGCTATTTTTCCCAGATGCATACCGCACTGTCTCATATGACACCCTTTCTAGATGATTCTAGAGAGGACCTAATCTCAACTCACATAATCATCAATTACGTAGACTTGTCTTTCCACAATTCCGTCTTTTAAAAGTTTAATACATTTATTATGATTATTAGTATGTTTCAGGTTTCCCAACTTCTTTCATATTTTCTATTAGTTGTGCTTTCTGTTTGCTTTTTACCATTTTCTCTTGAATAGACTTGAGTTTCCTTCATTTCATTTTATTTTCTCCTTTGATTTGAGAGCCATCCATTCAACTGTGAGGCAATGCACTGTTAAAGATGGTGGGCTCAGAAGTCAACTACTCAAGTTCAAATATGGCTCCACCACGTCCTGGCTCTGTGACCTGGGGCAATTTCTTAACCTTCCTGTGCCTCAGTTTCCTCATCTGCATAAAATGGGGGGTACCATCTTCTCCTTATCTGGTTGTCACCAGTGACTTAACTACATGCAGAGCTCTCAAAACAGTGCCTAGTTCTCTCTCTGCCCCTCCCCCACTCACATGCATGTAGGTACTCCTGCACTCTCTCTCTCAAAATAAACTTTTGAAAAAAAAAAAGAAAAACAGTGCCTAGTATATACAGTGAGCACTTCACAATGTTAGCCACTATTATCATTATCTTAATATTTTTAATATCTAAAAGTTATATATTTATATGAAAATATATGCTTATTTTTTCCTGTCTAGTTAATTATCATCTATATCCTTCCCATAAACAGCACAAAAGTCTTTACTTCTTTATATTTCTCATCCCAATTTTAATTTTTGTTCCAGATTATTACCAAAGACTCCCCCCCCCACCGCGCTTACAGTTGATACGTGTTTAGAGGCAACAAAAGTTTTACTGATTTGTTCAATATTACTTTTTGCATTCCATTTTTCTCTTTTGCATTTATTTTTCCTTTTGCTCTAGAAGACTTTTTAGAGAGGATCTATGAAATACTAAACTCTTTGAACCTATATATGTCAGAAAATATTTTTATTGTACTCAGACTCTTTTAAATTTTTTTTTTCAACGTTTTTTATTTATTTTTGGGACAGAGAGAGACAGAGCATGAACGGGGGAGGGGCAGAGAGAGAGGGAGACACAGAATCGGAAACAGGCTCCAGGCTCCGAGCCATCGGCCCAGAGCCTGACGCGGGGCTCGAACTCACGGACCGCGAGATCGTGACCTGGCTGAAGTCGGACGCTTAACCGACTGCGCCACCCAGGCGCCCCCGTACTCAGACTCTTAAATGATAATTTGGCATGGAATAAAATTCTAAGAATAAAGTTCACTTCCCCTCACTGTCAAGATATTGCCGCTTTGTCTATTTGCATCAAATGTTGCTAATGAGAAGTCTGATATCCATATGATTCTCATTCCCTGGTAGTATTTTTTGTCTCTTTTTTTTTTAGGAGCTCTAAGTATCTCTCTTTATCTCTTACCATTCTAAAAGTGAACATAATGTACTTAGGTTTCATTTTTTTTTTAAATTCACATGCTTTACACTGAAGGCATTCTTTCAGTTTGAAGATTTCTGTCTTTTTTTTGGGTCAGGAAAATTCCTGGCCACCGTTTGTTCATACAGTGCGTGCCCCCTCTTCTCTCCGCTCCTCTCGCTCCTGCTGAACAGGTGTTGGCACTCTTGGATGAAGCTTATGTACTGTCTGAGCTTTCTTTAGCATCTCCCATCTCATTTTCTCTGTCGTGAGATCTGGAAGAAGTCTTCAAACTTGATCTTCCAGCTCACTAATTTGCTTTTTAAAAGAAGTTTAATTTTTTTTAATTGTGGCAAAATTTACATGCAGTAAAATGCACACATTTAGGTATACAACTCATCAAGTTTTGAACAATGTATACACCCTTAAAACTGACATCCGTTAAGATGCAGAATATCTCCACAATCTCAGAGAGCTCCTGGCTCTCCTTCTCCATCAATTTCCCCACTCCAGAACTCACACCTGTCCTGGTTCCTATCTGTTCTTGAACTTCATATAAGTGGCAGCATAAAGTATGTATTCTTTTGTGACTTATCTTTTTTCTCAATATAATGTGTTATTCATTCCCTCTAACGCTGGTTAGTAGCCACTGTACAATTACCCAACAAGTTGCTGACTCATTCTCCTACTGATGGGTAATTCTCTCTTCAGTTGTGTTTATTCTGAATGTGTTTAATCTCTAATGATTCTTTTTAAAAAATTTATTTATTTTGAGAGAGACAGAGAGAGCAAGCAGGGGAGGGGCAGAGAAAGAGAGGGAGAGAGAGAATCCCAAGCAGACTCCACACTATCAGCTCAGAGCCCGATGTGGGGCTCGAACTCACAAACCGCAAGATCATGACCTGAGCTGAAACCAAGAGTTCAGACGCTTAACCAACTGAGCCACCCAGGTGCCCCTCTAATGATTCTTTTCAATATTTACCTGTTCTTGTTTCTAACTTCATATTCCTATTATAGGACCATAATTTCTCTCCTTCATCTCTCTGAAAATATTAAACAGGCTTGTTCCAATGCCATTTACTCCTTGGTCTGATTCCTCAGGGGTGAGGTTCTGCATCTGTTGAGATTACTGTCTCTTTTTCATTGTCTGGTCTCTCTCAGACATTTGGCTGTGATCTCGTCTACTTCCATAGAGTCCTTCTGTGTACATCTTGGCCTTGGTTGGCCTCTAGTCAAGTGGCTACTGTTGCTTCCTGGGTGTTGGCCATTGTGCCTACGATGTCTCCCTTATCCTGGTCACTGTGGCAAACTCCAGCACAGCAGCCGGGATGGCTTCCTGAACGGCAAAGGCAGTCTTTCCTTAAAACTGCAACCTTGGTTATACCTGGGTCTTCACATCTGTTTCACATCAGATTTAGGAGGGAGTCCTATTTCCAAGTTCACTGAGACCCCCCCCGCCCCCCGCCTTCTTGATTCCATGGCGTGGTTGTGCATTTTCTTGGTTTTAAAGACACACAATTTACATTATTTGGGAACATCAGATGTTCTTGGGGTAGAAGTGGATTTAAGCTTACACTGCTAAGACCGCCATTATTTGAAATTCACAGGTTCTTTCTGATCTTTCCTATTGTATTTTTATGTATGTTTTAGAAAACATATTCCCATCCTTATGGCATGTGTCTCATGCCAAGAAACAAACACACCAAACCCTCCTGAGTTGAATGTAGAAGATATGTATGCACTTACAAAATTCCTTCTCTCCTCCAAGTCAAGCTTGCTTGCTTACTGTTGTCTTACCTCAGCTACTCTCCACGGCTCATGGAGTCGGATCATGTGTTTCATGATCACACATTTTCGGTTCAGCCCCATCCTATAGTTACCCAGCCCCCACCCTGCTCATTTTAATTTCTGATTTTTTTATGGGTGGTAACAAAATAACAAATTCTGACTGAGCAGTTGCTACAATTCTAAGAATAATAACAGCAGACAAGCAATCTCTCTAACATAATTCTACACTGTTTGAAATCAAGACTCAGAATGAACACATCTCTATTCATGAAAACATTCCAACTTTACAGCCTCAATAAGCAAATGAAACACCAAGTCTAAAGAACAGTATGATTTTAATAAGGAAGATGGTCAGTTTTGAGCATGACCTTTTGATCGATGTCAAATCAAATTCGAATTTTCCAGGCTACTGTGCTTTACTCATTCTAGGGGGTCTCCATTTAGCGCAATCTCTTTCACCTCTGTGCAAAAGCAGCTGAACACTGGTGGAGAAAAACAGTAACGATGGTCGCCTCACTGTCCATTTATAACCTCAGATCTCACACGGACGCTCAGATCTTCCTGGTGGCAATCCTTCCGTATGAACCTGTGCTTTCCCACTCTCCAAAATGAGATTTCCTACTTCGCCTCAAACCTCCCACACCACCCCTCCTTGTCCTCACTCTCCACTCCTGGTCTCGCCTCATACTTGATTAAGGACACAGAAGCAGTCAGATAGGAACATGTTCATCAGCCAGCTTTTGGGCCTTTCTGCGTATTCTCTGTCTTTTGTGCTGTTGCTATGGGGGAAGTGTCCCCGCTCTGACCTAGAGCTGACAAACCTTCCACCTGTGCTTGGGATTCTGAGCCTTGCCTTCGCAGGGATATCATGGTGATGACAATGACCTCCCTTTCTCCTGCACCACCAGGTTCTCCGTCTGTTCCGCATCAGCCCCACCTGCATACATTCCCTAGTGTCTCCTGACCTCACATCCCACTCCTGCTCCTGCTTCCTTCCATTCTTCCTGCCCTCATTCATGGCATGGATACTTGAGTTGTCTACGGGCATCTGGCCTCTCACTTCGCCTTCCCAACCTGTTCAGATCGGGTTCTGCACAACCTATTCTCCCTTGACCCCTATGTTGCCAAATCTAATGCTTAAGCTTCTGCCTTTATCTTACTTGATTGCGCAGCAACATTTGATCTGGCGACTCTGCTTTTTCTTTTTGAAATACCATCTTCTTTCGGCTTCTGTGACATAACCCTCCCCTGGCATCTCATCTATCTCACTGGTTGCTCCTTCTCTTCTCTTCGGTGGTTCCTTCCTGTCAGATCGCACAGGATCTGAATGGGCTCCTTCTCATGTATCCAGCTCTAAGACTTTATATAGGACGTCTACATTAACTACTCCAGCATCTCATCTCCAGCCTGCGCTTCCTCCCGGAGCTCCAGATATGTGTGTTTAGTAACTTACTTAATGTTTCTACCTAGATTTTTAGTAGCCATTTCAAACCTAATGGTCAACAGACAAATCTCAATTCTGTCTTTGCCCTGTTCCACGACCTCCTCAAGCTTCTCTCTTACCCTGTCTTTTGTCAGCATATGGCACTATGCTTACCCAGATGCTCATGCCAAAACCTAATTGTCACCCTCTGTTCCTCTCTATTCCTCTCTTATCCAGCCAATCCGTGAGCAAGCCTTGCCAACTTTCCCCTAAGACATACCTCAAATCTGTCCATACCCTTGGATCTGTAAGAATCTCTTGCTCAAGGTGCTATCAAGCCCCCTTCCCTGGGCTCCTACAGTGACATCCCTAAATGTCACCTCGCTTCCTATCCACACAGCAGCCACAGTATCTCCTCAGATAACCGTAAGATTGTGTTGCTCCTGGCTTCAAATCCACCAACGGGTTCCCACCACATTTAGCCAAAATCGCAACTGTTTAGTCTGGATTACAGAATTTGACATGATCTGGCCCCTGTCCACCTCTCTCATTTCATCTTACACCACTGCCCTGTCTGTGAGCAGCCTCCAACCACACGGCTACATTTGCTACCTAACATACCACACTTACCACTACAGTAGAGCCTTTCTCTCACTGTTCCCTCTGCCCTACCTGCTCCTCTCTCTGACCTTTGTATGGCTAGTTCCTGTCAGCATCATCTCCTTAGAGACTCTTCTGACCAACCAATATTTTATCTATTTATTCACATTTTGTGGAATCTGTAGTCTGTAGAAAATGTTCAATGAATGTTTTTAGATAAATAAACAGATGGAATTTAAAGGGACTTGATGAGTCCCAGTTGTCCACTATCATCATCATGACTAACAATAAATAACAGCAGTGATGATATCTTACATACAGTGAATGACTGCTATATGTCAGGTTCTATTTTAAATTTTTTTTTTAATGTTTATTTATTTTTGAGAGAGACAGAGAAAGAATGCGAGTGGGTTAGGGGCAGAGAGAGAGAGGGAGACACAGAATCCGAAGCAGGCTCCAGGCTCTGGGCTGTCAGTACAGAGCCTGATACGGGGCTCGAACTCACGAGCCGTGAGATCATGACCTGAGCTGAAGTCGGACGCTCAACCGACTGAGCCACCCAGGCGCCCCATGCCAGGTTCTATTCTAAGTGCTTTATAGATATAGATATATAGATATGGATATGGATATGGGTATAGATATAATCTTATTTAATGCTCCAGAAACCCTAAAAAGTAGTTACTATTATTACCCCCATTTTATACATGAGGAAACAGAGGCATTGAAAGATTAGGTGATTTGCCCAAGGTTAAAAAGCTAAGAAATAGCAAGGCCAGGATTCAAACCAGGTAGGCTAATTTCAAGGTCTTCATGATTAATTGCTTAATATTTTGTTGTTATGATAATTACTAATACTGGTAATGACAAAGCAGCATTAATTGAGCATCCATTATGTGCCAGGCACCTAGCTTTTTTACTTAGGCTAATTTAATGAGGTAGTATTATTATACTCATTTTATGGATGCAGAAACAGAGTCGGACATTAAATTTCTGGCCTAAGATCACACAGCAAATGAGTGGCATACCCCGGATTCCAACCCAGATGTGCCTCTGAGTCCATGATCTTCCTCCCATGCTATACGGCCCACATCTTCTCCCCAAAGAATGAATCTTTTCACACGGCCCATAAACCGCAGACTCAGGGAGAGTCTCCTGCTGACTCTGAGAAAGTCTTTCATATTTGCGCTTCCCTCAACTCTTCCTCTTTCAACAGATATTTACACTATCTGACACGTGCTGACGAAGCGTCACACACGGGGAGCACTCCGGAGTTCTCAGGGTCTGCCAGGTTCTTTGTTTAGTCCATTCTCACCTGTGAAGAAACTTCTCGTAGGTCTGGCGGAAGGCAAACCCCGCCCGCCGCACCCTCACATTTTCCAGTAGTCCAAGATACTCTACTTGGTGGCGACAGCGCTCATCGTCAAATATCTGTGGGGATTTCTTGTCATTGGGTTTGATGCAACGTACATAATAGGGCTCCTAAAGAAATAAATCAACAAATGGTAAGTTTCACTGGAGAAAAATCCCAAACTAAGGATGCTAACGTGTAATTAGTGTTAATTGTGTCAAATTAAGCTCAGTGCCTCCAATTTCTCAGACATAAACTTGGGAATAGTTATTCTTCCTTCTCCTTCAAGACTGGAAGTTCTTGTGCATTTAGCTAAAATTTTGCTTTATTATATTCTAGGAATCATCAGGAATTGTAGAAAGGGGATAAAACTAAGGGGTAAACAGTTGAGACATGTAAACATTGAGTTTACGTGTCTTGACAGAAAGAAGGTTAAAAAGTACAAGAGTAATTTAATAGAAAGAGGCAGGAGCCGTGCTAAAGATGAACTGCCATGAAGAATGTGCAACGTAAGCACAGCCCTGGCACATGGCAAGTGCTCCATAGTGTCAGCCACCATCATCACCACCACTGACATCATCATAGTAGTTTGTGCTTTTGAAAACGAGATTAAAATTTATAAGGAGAGAAGTTGCAAAACCTCCTGTAGGTGTCAGGGACTCTAAGAAAGAGCCTAGCAAGAAACCCCTCCCTTTGGGCCAATTAAGTTTTGTACCATGCATCAGATCATAACTCCTTTTAAGTATAAAACTGTGCTGGCATAGATCCTGGTCTGCTGAAGGTAACAAATTATCACTGGATGAATCAAGGAGGTCAAATGTATCCTACTTGCAGAGTAAAGAGTTACGTTCCCTTCTCTGATCTATTACCTAGCAGACACACACAGATGCACTTTAATGAAGAGATAGAGTCTTCTGTAGATAATTAGGCAATTTTGAGCTCCACTGTGGGCTGGAGGTAAAAAGTAGTAGTAAATAATTTAAGAAGTAGGAGAGATTTGAAGAATGAGAAGTTACTTGCATTCTGAACGGAGTGAGTTTTCAACATCTACACAGGAAGCTCCAAGTATAGACTTATCATGCTACTTTCCATGATGAAAAAAGAGTGCCACTTTCTTCCTTCTTCTAGGCCCTACTGTATTGGTTTTCTATTGCTGCTGCTGCAGATTACCACGGAGACTGCTTAAAAGCACAAAGTTGAGGGGCGCCTGGGTGGCGCAGTCGGTTAAGCATCCGACTTCAGCCAGGTCACGATCCCACGGTCCGTGAGTTCGAGCCCCACGTCGGGCTCTGGGCTGATGGCTCAGAGCCTGGAGCCTGTTTCCGATTCTGTGTCTCCCTCTCTCTCTGCCCCTCCCCCGTTCATGCTCTGTCTCTCTCTGTCCCAAAAATAAATAAACGTTGAAAAAAAAATTAAAAAAAAAAGCACAAAGTTGAACAAAAATCAAAACAGCTGCACTAACGCTCCAGTGAGGTTGGATCTTAAAGGAACCTTCTTCGTCTCTTGAGCAAACCTCCCTCCTCCCTTCTTAGCCTTTTGCTCCAGGAACCTGGTACCAGCCTAAAGACACGAGGAAGAGGGCTGGTATCACCTACACAACTGCTGTCAGAACAGGCTAGATCCTGTGTTTCCCTATGAAACGCCCCAGCCCCTTCCTCCGGGAGGGCTTGCAGTTTTTGAAGGCCCTGGCCTGCTGCGCAATAAAGCTGTCATTCCCCTTTATCCCAAACTCTGTCTTCGAGTTATACTTCGGCTCCGAAACACGGAGGTTGCTTTTCGACAGCACCACAAATTTAGTGGCTTAAAACAAAACAAATTTATTCTCATACAGTTATGGAGGTCAGCAGTCTAAGATGGTTCTCGCTGGGCTAAAAATCCTGGTGTCAGCAGGGCTCTTGTTTTCTAGAGACTCTTAGAGAGAACCCACTTTTTTATCTTTTCCAGCTTCTAGAGGCTGCCCACATTTCTTGGCTTATGGCCTCCTTCCATCTTGAAAGCCAGTAATGAACAGCCTGTTGAGTCTTTTGAATGATATACCATCTCCCTGGTTCTGACTCTTCTGCATCCTTCTTTCCCTTTGAAGGACTCTTAAATTTACATAGCGCCTACTTGGATAATGCAGGAGAATGTCTTTATTTTGAGGTCGAAAATCAGCAGTCTTTACTCCATCTGCAACCTTCATTCCACCTTGTCATGCAACATAACATGTTTACATGTTCTGGGGAGTCAGGCATGGACAACCTTGGGGGGCTCTAATAAAATCTCAACTCCCCACCCCCGCCTCTCTGTACTTTGTTCCAGGTTTCTACCACAGAACTTCTAAAACCCTTGGAATTTCCTCAGTGGTAGGAGTATCTTTGTTATGCTAATGAAACAACTCAGACCCCGTTCCCAGACAGCTCCAGGACAAGGGGGGGGGGGGGGGGGGGGGTAATCATCACAAAAACCCTCCACAGGATTAGAGGGATGGGACTTTCAGCAGCCTGACCTCCAGGGAGGGGAGGAAGGCTGCAGGTTGAGTCCAATCACAGACTCAAGATTTCACCAGTCATGCTTAGGTCATAAAACCCCGATTTAAAAAAACTCAGACACCGAGGCTCCAAGGAGCTTTCTGGTTGGCGAACATATTATCCAATGGGGAGGGTGATGGACCCTATCTCCACAGGGGCAGAGGCTCTTGCTCTCCGGATGCCCAGACCCTCCAGACCTTGTTGCTCTGTGTATCTCTTCATCTGGCTGTTCTGGGTAGTTAGTGTCAGGATTGAACTGAATTGTAGGACACTCTGTTGGGGTCACAGAGACCTGGAGCTGAAATGCAGAGCCCATTATTCTGCCTAGCATACCTGCCTCTTTTCATCACATCTGTGGCAGATTTATTTATTTATTTATTTATTTTAATTTTTTTTTTTTTTCAACGTTTATTTATTTTTGGGACAGAGAGAGACAGAGCATGAACGGGGGAGGGGCAGAGAGAGAGGGAGACACAGAATCGGAAACAGGCTCCAGGCTCTGAGCCATCAGCCCAGAGCCTGACGCGGGGCTCGAACTCACGGACCGCGAGATCGTGACCTGGCTGAAGTCGGACGCTTAACCGACTGCGCCACCCAGGCGCCCCCATCTGTGGCAGATTTAAAAAACAAACAGCTTTTTGCTGTACCTCCCAACGAGAGGCGAATTTTCCACCCCACTCCTGGGATCTGGGCTGCCCTTGTGATGTGTCTTACCCAACAGAATATGGCAGAAGTGATACTGGGTTATTTGTGGAGACTCATCCTTGAGAGGCTTTGAACTTTTGGAACACTTCTTCCATCATGTGAAGAAATCCAGGACTAAAAACTAGATGAAGAAAGAGGCCAAGGTATCCCAGTCACCCAGCATGTGAGTGAGCCATTTTAGACCATGTAACCTCAGCTGACCACAGCCACCTGGTGAGCCCAGCAGGACTGGCTAGTGAACCCCCCAGATCATGAGACACAATAAACTGTTGTTCGAGGCACTAGATTTGAGGGTGCTTTGTTATCAATTAACAGACAACTGATACTTCTTCCCTATCCTGGAACACCAATCCTTGGCTTAGGTATTAAGCAAAGGATCGATATTGTTATAAAGTACAAGCAGAATCTTACAAATAGTGATGAGTGACAAAATGTTCACTGAATCTGTAATGGAAGATTTATAGGGAAAGACTGCAGCTCCCTTTTAAAATCTTTTTTTTTTTTTTGTAATGCTTATTTATTTTTGAGAGCGAAAGGGTAGGAGAAACAGAGCATGATTGGGGTTTGGGGCACAGAGAGGGAGACACAGAATCTTAAGCCGGCTCCAGGCTCTGAGCTGTCAGCACAGAGCCTGACACGGGCTTGGAACTCATGAACCGTGGGATCATGACCTGAGCCGAAGTCGGACACTTAACCAACTGAGCCATCCAGCTGCCCCAGTGTGGCTCACTTTTTAAAAGTTTAAGTAAATTTAAAACAACCTTAATGGGATGGGGAAGGGAGGTGGGGGTCCTATTTATGTGAGGGCTACAGGGCTTTTATTGCTTGATGAATAAACTAAGAGAGTGTCACTAGCACAGCAAATATCAAAATGCTACTAAATCTATCTGTACACTTTGGCAGTGGTGTAACAGGATAAGCATCACATACGGAGAAATGGGAACCCTCTTGCACTGCTGGTGGGAATGCAGACTGGTAAAGCCACTCTGGAAAACAGTATGGAGGCTCCTCAGTAAACTAAAAATGGAACTATCCTATGATCCAGCAATTACACTATTAGGTACTTACCCAAAGGATACAAAAATACAGATTCAAAGGGGCACATGCACCCTAATGTTTATAGCAGCATTATCAACGATAGCCAAACTATGGAGAGAGCCCAAATGGCCATCAACTGATGAATGGATAAAGAAGATGTGGTATATATACACAATGGAATATTACTCAGCCATCAAAAAGAATGAAATCTTGCCATTTGCAATGACATGGGTGGAACTAGAATAGCATTATGCTAACTGAAATAAGTCAGCCAGAGAAAGACAAATCCTATATGATTTCACTCATATGTGGAATTTAAGAAACAAAACAGATGAACATATGGGAAGAGGTGGGGAAGAAAAGAGAGAGAAACAAACCACAAGAGACTCTTAATAATAAAGAACAAACTGAGGGTTGATGGAGGGAGGTGAGCGAGGGAGAGGCTAGATGGGTGATGGGTATTAAGGAGGGAACTTGTTATGATAAGCACTGAGTGCTGTATGTAAGTGATGAATCACTGAATTCTACTCTTGAAACCAATATTGCACTGTATATTAGCTAAAATTTAAATAAATGCATCTAAAATAAATAAATATGCAAGCAAGCTGTATTTATTTTAAAAAAGAGAATAAGCATCACACAGAATCAGGACACTTGGGCATTCACTGTCTCTGCTCTTAACTAACTATGATAGTCTCTCTGGACCTAATTATCTAATTTATAAAAAGAGGATATTAGGGCTTCCACTTCAGTAATGACGGACTAGTTTAAACCAACACCCATGCTGCAGACATCTAGAATCGGCAATTCAAATATTTTAAAAATTTTGCTTAAAGACAGTGGAGAATTATGGGGACCAGAATCTAGCAGGACCGTGGAAGTTTCCAGGTCTGAGAAGTCCTTTTTCCTGGGGGAATTTGCCAACTCCAGAGGAAGCAGATGGGATCTGGGTAGAGGTTTTGGCAGCCTCAGGGGGCTGGCAGGACAGGGATCAGAGAGCAGGGCCTGAAAAGGAGGAGGTCATGGGTAAACCCCTCTCACTTTGGGCTGGGATCCGAAAAGGCTGCCACTAGCAATGAGGGTGAGTCAGAAGCAGGCAGTCCCTCACAGGGACTTGAAATAGCATAGCTCTTGGTTGCCTAAAAGGAGCCAAGGTAAATCTTTCCTGGAGAAAGATTACATAAACTTAGGTCTCCAGTTATTTCTATAAACAATTTTGCCAATATTATGTTGGGAGCAAAATAGAAATTACCCAGACACACAAGGAACCATGATAACAAGAATTAGAAACAGCCAAACATGATACAAAACAAACAGACCTGCGGGGATCCACATAATGGAGTTAATAGTGAGAATACAATAACTATGCTTACCATGCTCGAGATGACAAAAGACAATACTGAGAATTTTTAGAGAATCAGAAACTATGTATGTAAAAAATGAACTGAATCAAATTAAAAACACAGGACTGAAAAATACAATGATGGAAACTGAGAAGTCAGTAGATCAGTAGACAGGAAGATTATGAACAGCTGAAGGTGGGTGAGAAGAAATTCCCCAGAATGAAGCATGGAGAGACGAAAAGATGGAAACAAAAGGAGAGAGGTTAAGAGGCATAGTAGCTATGGTGAGATGGTCCGAGTAACTCAAATCCTGAAGGAGAGGAGACAGAAGGGGAGAAGCAGTATTTGAAGAGCCAATAGCCAAGAGTTTTGCAAAACTGATGAAAACCCAACTAAGACAAATTGAAGAAGTCCTATGAATTGTGAGGATAAAAAACAAAACAAAACAACACCACTACACTCAGAAAGTCGTAGTAAAACTTCTGACTACCAAAGGAGAGCAGCCAGACGAGAAAAGAGCCATTACCTCAAGGAGCAACAAACAGACTGACAGCTGACTTCTCACAAGAAACCACAGGATTCAGGAGACAAAGGAGTGTTGTCTCTGAAGTGCTGACAAAATTGCCAACATAGAATTTTGCACCCAGCAACAATATTCTTCCCAGACGAAAACAGTATACAGTATTTTCAGGTAAACAAAAGCAGAGACTCTGTCAACAACAGACTTCAAATATAACAGGATAAAATTCAGGCATAAGAAAAATGGTCCCAGATGAAGGTCAATGGTACAGAAAGGAAAAAAGAAGTGATAAACGGATAAATCTAAACACATACTGACTATATGTAATAACAACGATGATGATGTCATCTCGCTGGCCACACGCGTTTACATGTGTGCACACGCACACACACACGTACACTTATAATACATGACCAAAACAGCATAGAAGTTGAGAGGAAGGCAAATGGAATTAAAATGTTTTATGGACCTTGCATTGTCTAGGAAGGAGGTAAAAGTGCCAAATAGTATTAGATTTTTTTATATTCAAGAATGGGATTATAATCACTCAACCACCAAAACAATATTATGATATAAATCTTCCAGAATAATAAAGAATAATCACAACACTGAGTGGCAGGGGCCAGAGGGTGAGGAAAGGGTGCCTTCTGAAGTTTAACTAAATATTCTGACTAAAGGACTCATAGGCACATGTGGCATAAGTCTACTCAGGACAAAAACATGGCTTGCCAACAGAAGTGTCACAGTCCTTGCAGCAGTCCACACAGCAGTCAGGTGACAGCTTAAGGACAAAGAGATAAGACCCACATGGGGCAGGCATGGAAAGTACCCGTGGTTTAAAAGCCTCATGCCCCATAGTATCTAATATCCCTTAATGTAGGTCTGAAGACATAGCTTCCAGGGTTCTTAAAAGGGACATGCTTAATACAGGAGTCACCACAGTCAGGGAAGCCCACATAAATCATCTCCACCAGACATTTGTTATTCTCTCAGTGGAGATGCAATTTACAAAAAGGGGTAATTTTTAAGTCATAAGAAATGTTGCACAGTAATACTGTCGAGATACACCTTACTGGGTTAACAGGGGAACAGAGCTAGAAATTTAACTGAGGTTTAGTTGTGAAGCAGAAGGAACAGAATTTTGTTTACTCTTTGCCCACAATCACCAATCTAAAAGAAAGAAAGGAAAGAGAAAGGAATACAAAAGCATCAAACAGAAAGCACTAACGAGATAGTCCATTTAAATGCCACATATAGAAACTACATTAAAAGTCATGTAGAGTAATGACATATTCAAAAGACAAAGATTGTCAGATTGCATAAAAAACAAATCTTACTATATGCTACTTACAAGACACATACTTGAAACACAGGGTTACAGAAACGTTGAAAGTAAAAGGGTGGGAAAAGATACACCAGCAAACCTGGCCAAGAGAGAAGGTGGTGTAACTGTTTTATTCATGCAAAGGCAAAAAGTGATACAGAAATAGAGAGGCATTTCATAATGATAAATAACTCAAACACTAGGAAGAAATAATAGTTCTAACTTGAACAAGCCTAAATAAAGTCTTAAAATATCTAAGGCAAAACCAGAAGATACAACAAGGAGGAAGAGACAAATTCAGAATCACAGATTTTGGCATTTTTGGCACTGACAAAACTAAGAGCTTAGTAAGAACTGGACAACAATATAATTAGCAACCTTGATCTAGTGGATGTGTACAGAGTATTACACAAGTTATTTCTCTCTATATAAACAACATATATACATAAAGAACATTTAACAAATTTCTAAGGATTGAAATCACACAGAGTATATATTCCCTGACCAAATGATATTAAGCTGGAAATCAAGAGCAAAGGATAATTAGAAAAATCGTATACGTCTGGGAATTAAGAAACATAATTCTAGGTGACCTTTGGGTCAAAAAGAAAATTACAGTGTGAATTTAGAAGTATTCTGAACTCGATAATTTATAATTATGTGGGCAAAGCAATCTTCGTATAAGGTATTACTGGAGTAGTATAAGTAACTTCACTAAACAAAAACCAGTTAAATGGAATTTTACCAGTACTGATGATGCACAGGAAGTTAACACTAGCTCAGACACTAATGACCAGCTAAGGGGTGGGGGGAATCCTATCCATCCTGTTCAGTAATATAAAATCTTCAGTTAAGGAATCTACTGGAAATACTCTCTCTATATTTAATCAGCATTCTATCTCAATTTATAAACGCCGCCTCCTCTCTCGTTTATAAATATCCAGACTGACTCAGCCTAAGAAACTCTAAATTTGACAAATTCAAGAGTCTTATAAAGATTAAACTGAAAGAGTTAATACTGATCTCATTCTCTGGCATGTTTTAGCCTGTTTCTCCCTCTATTTTATGTAAAAAACATTATTTGTGAAGGCACACTGATCGGTCTATGTATTAGCCAGAAGGCACTGTAGTTAGACATCTGCCTATCTAACTTGCTTTGAACACTGCCAAATAGAGTCACAGGCAAATTCAAGTTCATTTAATAATTTACTGACCATCTGTTTAGGGTGCACCTCATGAGATATCAAGAGATATATAAAATTAGTAGAACTCACTCCCTATGTTTAAAAGACTTATAATCCAGGTGGGGAGACAAGACATGCATTGAATACATTGTGTAGATTCTGAGACAAAGTGAGGGGTCAGGACTTCCACTTCTGGTGGTGGAGGACCAAGCAATGCTACAACCTTTCTGATGAAGTCATTAGGAAAAGCGCTAGACAGATATGGGAAGGGGGGGAATCTTCTCAAACGCATCAGAGAGCTAATAAGATAACCAAGATGAGAGTAAGACTACAATGGAAAGGGGTGGGGCCGGACTTCAGGGCAGTTTTCATCTGGACAGCCACGAGACTACCACAGCTTCTGACGGCCTTGTGGGGCCAGGGGGCTGCAGGTTGGAACCCAAAGCCATAGACAAGGGACACTGGTCTGCAATCCTAAAGAGCTAACCCTGGGAGTCCAAGGTGGATGGAAAACAATTTGGTCCATTGCTGACCCACTCCAGATCCTGAAATTGGATTGGGGTGACCCTGGATTGTCAGAATTTGTCTGATACAACTTTTAAACTTAAATGTTTAATTTTTCTGGATTCTTTTTCTTTGACCAAATTGACCATTTGTATCTTTTTTTTTTTTTTTACATTCGATGTAATCACTACTATATTTGGATTTATTTCTACCATCTTAATTTATCCTGGCTTTTCTATGTTCTTTAGTCTCCTCTTTCCTATGTTTTATAGAACTGATTACTTACTTCTCATTCTGACCTCAACCCAACTCATTTCTATTCTTTTACTGACTACATGAGGGAATTTAATATGCATTTGTGTGTTATTAGGATTACAAGCTAAGTAATGTTTTATTTTTCTGAATAACCGATGACCTTAAGCACTTGAATTCTAATCCCTTATCCTTCTAATTTATATACTATTATTGTGCTATTGGATTCTCATCTGTATTTGTTAAAGTTTATTTTTATTTGAGAGAGAAAGAGCAAGCAGGGGAGGGGCAGAAAGACAGAGGGGGAGACAGAATTCCAAGCGGGTTCTGCGCTGTCAGCACAGAGCCCGATGTGGGGCTCTAACTCACAAACTGTGAGATCATGACCTGAGCCAAAATCAGGAGTCAGACGCTTAACCGACTGAGCCTCCTAGGCACCCCTATTCTAATCTGTATTTTTTTTTTTTCTTTTTTTTTGGGACAGAGAGAGACAGAGCATGAGCGGGGGAGGGGCAGAGGGAGAGGGAGACACAGAATCGGAAACAGGCTCCAGGCTCTGAGCCATCAGCCCAGAGCCTGACGCGGGGCTCGAACTCACGGACCGCGAGATCGTGACCTGGCTGAAGTCGGACGCTTAACCGACTGCGCCACCCAGGCGCCCCACTAATCTGTATTTTTAATCCAATATTGTTTTAGTTTATTTATGCACACCCACCTATTTACCAATTTCTTTGCTCTTCTTTTTGCATTTCAGACTTTCATTTTGTATACTCTTCCTCCATCCTGATATGTATGTATATCCTTTAGAACGTCCCTTAGTGCGCTTGTAACCCTCTCCTCTTTTTCAGAAAGATTCTTTATTGTGTCTTTGTTCTTGAAACAAATTCATTCTCTTTGTACAGAATTTTGGTTTACAGTTCTTTTCTTTCAGCCTGTTATTCTTTTAAGTGGATCTGCTTTTAAGGCATTTTCTTAGTCTTTGATGTTCTGGGATTTCACAATGTGCCTAGATGCAGATTTCTTGTAACTGTTCCAGCCTGGGATATACCAGACTTCCTGACTCCAAGAGAGTGTTATCTTTCATCACTGTAGAAATTCTCAGCAATATACCTTCCAATATTGCTCTGCCCATCCTCTCCTTTCCATGAGTAACTGATCAGATGCACGTTAGACCTTTTCATTTTGTCTTCCATGTTTCTTAATAGTGTTTCTTTTTGCTTCATTTCTTGGTCTAAGTAGAATCCTGGATAATTTCCCCACTTCTTTCTTTCATTCCTCTATTCTCTCTTCAGCTTTGTCTAAACTGATGTTAAACCTATCCTTGAGTTGCTAATTTTAATTTCTATCAATTGCCTGTTACTTGATTTTTCTCATATTTTTAGGCCTTTGATTTCTTGAAACATACTAAACATTCTTGTATTGTTTGTGATAACTCCATTCTAAGAAGTTTTCGTGACTCTGACTCTTGCACCTGGTACTTTGTTCATGTGTGTAGTAATTCTTTGTGGTGAACTCCTTATTTTCCTCAAAACTTTATCTGTGGAAATTCTTGAAGGTCTGGTTTGAAGGTGGTTTCTTCAAGGAAAAAAAACTGTTTGCTTCTATCATATGCTTGGGGATCCCTGGCCATGACCATTTCAAACTAAACTGTTGATTTAAGCTTTTTAGGCCATCCAGGTAGTGTGAATTTGGATTGAAAACCTCATGAAAACTTGCTTACAATGATAAATTCTCCAGAAGTGTTCACTCCCGCTTTGGCTCAGGGCCATGGACCAATATAGGCAGTTTTCCTTTCAGATAATGAGGGATTATTTCTTGTTCACTTTATATGCATCCCTTTGAGGATGCAGTCCTTTGGAGACCTGCCCATGTGTGTGCACGTGCACGTTTGTGTATAATCTCTTATTAGACACTCTACTTTGGGCAGGCCCTGGGCTTCACTTGAGGACCCAGCCTTGAACACCTATGCCCAAAGTTACCTACTTCAACAAATCCCCAAAGAGACAGCATCTTCTTTTTCCTTAACTTCTGCCTTCACTCAGTCTGTGGCCTGCATGTTCCTTACTTTCTTATTAGTTCATGGCTGCATTCAAGAAGTGGATTTTTATGTTTTACCTAACATTTTAGTTGTTTTCAGTCGGTTTTAGTAGGCGCTTTCTTCACTATGTTCCCAGCAAATGCATTAGTCATATATATTTTTAAGATCTTCCCATGGTCCTAGATGAAACTGGTATCTAATTTTATTTTCTCATATTAACCTGCTATGAAGGGAATATTAATCTCATAAAATGAGTTGGGTAGTGGTCTTTTTCCTATCCTCCAAAACAGTTTATATATAATAGGAATTACTGGCTTCTTGGCGGATTTATAAAATGTATCTGTAAAACCATCTGGGTTTCATGTTCTTGGCAAACCTGGGAGAAGGCAGACTTCTGATTAGTAATTCAGAGTCGTTAAGGTTACTAATTTATTCAGATTTTCCATGTCTTCTTGAGTTAATTTTGATAACATATTTTTCTAGAAAATTAATTTTTCAAGTTCACTGGCATAGAGTTGTGCACAATATTCTATGCCTTATAAAAATCTCTGTATTATATGAATACACCTTTTTTTCATTCATAATATTGCTTTTTCATCAGTTTCATTAAAGGTTTGTCTATTTGACTAATTTTTTGACCTATTAATTTTAATTTTTGCTTTTTAAAAGTCATTTTCTTACTTCTGTCTTTGATTTTCTTTGGGATTCTTTTTCTGGTTTCTTGAGTAGAGAGGTGAACTTAACTCATTTACTTTCAATCTTGTTTTTTTAATAAAGATATAACAAGTGGATCACTTTAGCAGCATTCTACAGATTTTGATAATTCTTTATCATGTAGGTCCATGTATTTTATAATTTCCTTTGTGATTTCCTCATCAATATGTGAGTTATCTAGGAGAGCATTTTTCCCTCAAGTTCCCAAGCACATTAAAAAAAAATAAAGGCTGCCCTTTATTTTTATTTGCTGTGAGGATGGAGACTATATCTAAATGGTTATGACTTCCTTTGTGATCTAGTATGTGGCCAGTTCTTGGAAATGTTCTATGTATACTTGAAAGGGATATGTATTTCCTATTCCCTGGGTGCAGCGTTCTTTTGATCCATTAAAGTTTAAATTTGGTTTTCAACGCTTCTGCCTTCTTACTTGTCCGCCTGAAACATCAGTTTCTGGTACAGCTGGTTTAAAATCTCCCACAAGGATTGTGAACTTGTCAACTTTCCTTTTAAAATTGTTTTCAGGTTCTTTTTTTGCTTTATGGAGTTTATGGATAATCACAGCTATATTGGTAGGTACCTAGTTCAAAATGACTCTATTGTCTTGGGTGTTTTCATTTATTGTTATTGATCTCTTTATCTGTATTACTACTTTTTGTCTTAAATTCTATGTTCTTTCACATTAATGTTGCTTTTAATCATTTTTTTGGGGGGGAAGGGCTTGATGCATTCTTGCTCACCTCTTTCTTTTTCATCGTTCTGTATACTGTTCTGTTTCGGTGTCTCCTAGACAAGCATACGCCTGGATTCTCCATCTGTCTAGTCTTCTTAGTCTATTTACATTTATGGTGAATACTGATTATTTACATTTATTTTGTGTTTTCTAAAAGTAACGTTTTCCTTTGTTGCTTTCCCACCCACCTTCCTGCCTTCTATTGGGCTGAGAGGATGTCTTTATTCCTCTTCTTGTCCCTGTTCTCTCCCTCATTCCCGCTCCTCCACGAACACCCAGACTGGGAAGCTATAGCACAGACTGCCAGGCTCGCTGCCTACCTCCTACCCAGCATCTTTTGTTCTGAGACAGAATCCTTACTTCTAGCTAGGTGAGCTGCTGACCAGAATAAAGATGCACTTCCCAGCTTCCCTGGAAACTTGGCATAGCAAACAAGATGGAAGGAGCATGCTGTGTGAGGCACCCAGGAAGTCTCTTAGGGCAGAGGCCCCAGTTGCCACCTGGGACCAGGAGGATGGATGTCAAGTGCCAAGTGTGGCTGAGCAGAAAGACAGAAGGGAGCCAGCTCCCTAACCATCTTAAGGGTGCCATACCCATCCTGGAATACCTTCTTCTGTACCTTATTTACAGGAGAGAGAAATAAATGTCTCTCTTGTTTGAGCCCCTCATTTGGGGATCTCTCTTTTATTAGCAGCTGAATGCAATTCCTGATACAGAAATTACAGATGGTTCTAGAATTTTAATTTTTATTTAGAAAGAGAGAGTGTGCATGCGATCAGGGGAGGGGCAGAGAGAAGGGGAGAGAGAGAATCCTAAGTAGGCTCCACACCGGGCATGGAGCTCGATCTCACAACCCCAAGATCATGACCTGTACTGAAATCAACAGTCAGACACTTAACCAACTGAGCCACCCAGGTGCCCCTGGAATTTTTGTTTTTTAAAAATGCACATTTAAACACCAATTTTAGAAAATAAAGGTGATTCTTTTCTAGTTAATGAGATACATCTAACATATTTTATAAACTATAACATATTCTATAAGCATGTTTTACAAGGTTCTGTATTCTCCATTTCTTGGGTCACACGCCTCCCTTCTAGGTTCACCGTCCCTCTTGCAGGATGATGCAGGTTGGAGCTGACATGCACAGAGAAGCTAAGGGACAACAGGAACACTTCTAATGGTGTTCTGGTCTTCGGTTCTGGTATCCTCAGCCCTGCCTTTCTGGAGGTTTGATTCTACAAGTCAACAAATTGTGCTTATTTGTTGTCATGTGGGGCCGAAGAAACCTGACAAAATGGAATAGAACGCTACTGAACAGATGTGTTCTTGTGCATTTGCCTAATTTATCCACAGTGAAGTAACCAGAAACAGCATAGATTTAAATTCTTAGAAAGGAAGTTGTTTTTTTTTTAAAAAGATAATAATGAAGAATAAAAAACACATGAAAAGCACCAGAACAGGGAAATTAAAAAAAAAAAAAAAAAAAGAATAAAAATAATGAGCCCCAGAATGCTGCCTTATTTATCAAACTTATCAACAGCAGCAGTTTGGGCTAGAAATCTGCTCTTTAATGGGGGGAAAGAAACAGACTTAACTTATCAAACAGTACTACACCTGAAAGGAACAATAAAAAGAAGAAACAATGGTCAGTAATACAACATTTTATTTCAACTTTTGTAACAGCTTAAGCACAATACTTAAACTTCCTCTTGAAACTCTATCTGGTCATTTTGTATATGGACACGAGATACAGATGGCATATTACTGTTTTTTAAAAATCTTTATTTATTTTGGGAGAGAAAGAGCATGAGTGGGGTAGGGGCAGAGAGAGAGGAGACTGGCCTGAGCCGAAAGCAAGAGTAGGACGTTCAACTGATGGAGCCACCCAGGCGCCCCTGACATATTACTGTTTAATTCAAGATTTATTTATTTTTTAAGCCAAGCCCTCTCTTCAGTACGGGGCTGAAGCTCATTTTGCTAAGCACACACTCTATTTTAGTTATATACGTATAGTTTTTAAAGATCTCACTAAGAGTTTCCCCTTGTCAACAACCATAAAAAACTCAAATTTAACGAAAAGCATTTCATCTGGCATACAACTATTTCAGCCGGCCATGTTAAAGAAAACAAAACAGGGATAAGAATTCAATTACAACATTCACTTTAAATATCTATATGGTTCAGTGCAATTTATCATAATTACCTAAAAAGCGAATCATACATTCTCTATAACATATATCAAGAGGGAACCAATGACAGCAAATGGTGCTGACCACCATCAAAAGTGGTGATAAAATGGATACGTAGAAAAGAAAATAATTACCTTTGATGCAAGGTTGTCCACTAAAGCGATCATCGAATTCTTAAACAAGGTGGCAGCGGTCAGAGGTCGCTTGGTCACCTCTGTAATACTCAGTTTGCCTTCGGGCCACATATTCTTCAGCACGGGATTTGAACTGAGAAGCACAGAAAGAGCAAGGAGAATGTTACATTCAAATAAGCTGAATAGAAACTGCTAAGGAATCCTGCTGGGCTGCACCCTGGAGCCACAAGGGGACTGCAGACTGGAGCCACAAGGGGACTGCAGACTGGAGCCACAGTGGAGTGCACACTGGAGCCACTGTGGAGTGCAGACTGGAGCCACAGTGGAGTGTAGACTGGAGCCACGAGTGGACTGCAGACTGGAGCCACGAGTGGACTGCAGACTGGAGCCATGAGTGGACTGCAGACTGGAGCCATGAGTGGACTGCAGACTGGAGCCACGAGTGGACTGCACCCTGAAGCCACGAGTGGACTGCACCCTGAAGCCACGAGTGGACTGCAGACTGGAGCCACGAGTGGACTGCAGACTGGAGCCACGAGTGGAGTGCAGACTGGAGCCATGAGTGGACTGCAGACTGGAGCCACGAGTGGACTGCAGACTGGAACCACATATGGACTGCAGACTGGAGCCACGAGTGGACTGCAGACTGGAGCCACGAGTGGACTGCAGACTGGAGCCACGAGTGGACTGCACCCTGGAGCCACGAGTGGACTGCAGACTGGAGCCACGAGTGGACTGCACCCTGAAGCCACGAGTGGACTGCAGACTGGAGCCACGAGTGGACTGCAGACTGGAGCCATGAGTGGACTGCAGACTGGAGCCACGAGTGGACTGCAGACTGGAGCCATGAGTGGACTGCAGACTGGAGCCACGAGTGGACTGCAGACTGGAACCACATATGGACTGCACCCTGAAGCCACGAGTGGACTGCAGACTGGAGCCACGAGTGGACTGCAGACTGGAGCCACGAGTGGAGTGCAGACTGGAGCCATGAGTGGACTGCAGACTGGAGCCACGAGTGGACTGCAGACTGGAACCACATATGGACTGCAGACTGGAGCCACGAGTGGACTGCAGACTGGAGCCACGAGTGGACTGCAGACTGGAGCCACGAGTGGACTGCACCCTGGAGCCACGAGTGGACTGCAGACTGGAGCCACGAGTGGACTGCAGACTGGAGTCACAAAGCCTACCTGGAAAAAAGACTCCATCCAGAAAATTATGCTGAGAGAGCATAGTGGCAGATACCATATCACAGATGGAGAAGATGTGTCCAAACTATCCTACATTTAAAAAATTCTTGGGGCACCTGGGTGGCTCAGCTGGTTAAGTATTCAACTCTTGGTTTCAGCTCAGGCCATGATCTCACGGTTTGTGGGTTCAAGCCCTGTGTTGGGCTCTGCTGATAGTGCAGAGCCTGTTTGGGATTCGCTCTCTCCCTCTCTCTGCCCACCCCGTCCCTCTCTCCCTCCCTCTCCAAATAAATAAGTAAACTTAAAAAAAAAAAAACAACATTCTTGGGGCACCTGGTTGGCTTAGTTGTGGAGCATGTGACTCTTGATCTCGGGGTTGTGAGGTCAAGCTCTAGGTTGGGTATAGAGATTACTTAAATAAATAAACTTAAAAAATTCTTTAAATTTCTTTAAAGTGACATCTACATTATCATTACCTAGGACCCTCAAATGGTTAACACGGCTCTTACAATACATATATAAAATCAAAAGATTTGGGTGGTCCTCAGGAGGAGGACAAGCCACTAGTGAAAAACGATGCTCAATGTGGCATGGCAGAAAACATGGGCACGAAAGGAGCTTCTCATCGGGAGAAACACACAGAACAGATAACACAACAAAAAGCCAGCTCTTTCTAACAAGGCAGACAGGAATATAAAAGAACCATGTTTACATTGCCTTCCAGTAAATCCCTCACTGCAGCTGAATTTGCACACTCTACTGGCAGTTACAATATTTTATTGATGTGACACTAAGACTGTTGCCATCCAATTCCTATGGTGTACTTCAGGCCAGTTTAAATGCTAAAAATTATGTAAAAATCATCATTTAGCTCTGTGGAGATGTTTTTTTACAACATGCGTGGTGGTCTCAACTGATTTGCTTCCTGTTTCATTTTGGGTGTCTTTGATTTTAAAGTAATTGGAACTCAAACTGTTGTTTCCTGGAAACTTCTTTCTTCCTGCCTTCCTTTCCTCCTTCCTCCCTCCCTTCTTCCTTCCTATTTGTGCACAGTTGTCACATGACGTTACATCGGCTGCAGGTGTACAAACGGTGACTCCGCATCTCTAAATGTCATGCAGCGCTCACGTCCAGTAGCTACCACCTGTCATCGTACGATGCTATTTGTCAGAAATCTTTTTTTTTTTTTTTTTTTTTAATTGGGGGCTGAGAAGAGAGAGAAAGGACTCGGCAAGGACATTCTCTGCTGTGTTTACTACTGCCATCGCTTTGCCCGCTGTTCTTTCCCTGGTGTAAAACTGAGAAAACTGAGGTGGTTCCCCAAATACCTAGTAAACTTCTGCACACAGAGGCCCGAAATGACAGGTGTGAGATGCCAGAATAAGTGCCCAGAGAGCAGAGAGGAAAAAGGGAGAGCTGAAGACTGACCGGGCCTGTACAGAGCAGCACTCCCACCCCTCGCCGCTGCTAGCGGGGGGTGCTGACTACCACCGGAAGTGGCGCTAAAATAACCCCATGATCTGTGTGTGGCTCAGGGTCCCCATTTCACCCCTCCCTGCTCCTGTCCCTAGTCTCCCGGTGAGCGCTGACCATCAAAATGACCGCATAAGGGCGTACCGTTTCTCCTGAAATCTTCCATTCTAGTCTTTAGCAGAGAGGATTCAAGGCAATGGTTTTCAACCCTTAGTTCAGAGGAGGCCTGGGTGTCTCCCTAACACTTACTGAATAGAATTACCAGGAAGTAGAACATGTGTGCTTTGAAAATTCTGATGCAGCCCAAAGACTGGAGATCGCAGACTTTGAGTCCATGCGGTTGCTGCCCCAAATTCCACCTTACTCACTGTTGGCCATAGAGATTATTCCCATATTACTTGGTAAATGGAGGGAGGAGAGAAGGTTGGAAATGAAGGAAATAAGATATTTATTATGATTATTGTTAAATAGTTGAATTCATATATAATGAACCAAAAGCGATCCATACAATCATTCTAAAGAGAAAGAACTCTTCAGGCCCGTAAGTCATGAATGTAATAATAAAATAGTTTTCAAACGTCTAAAAGAACCCTTTTCTTAAAAGGGAACCTTATTTATCCAGAAACCCAGTAGGCTTAATAGATAAGACAGAAGTTGCATGGCTTAGAAGTGAGGAAGTCAAGAGTGAAGTCTGTGCACCTGGCGTGCCACCTGCCGGCTCCCTTCCTCTCCATTTACACACACAAACAGCTAAGCACTATGGATTCTACGGGTAATAGTTTTCACTTTCAGTTAATAAACTAGATTCTCACTGCTATTTGACTCTCCAAGCAGGTTTTCCAATAGGGGAGGACAGCCTGTCATACCAATGCAAATATTCCATGTCATGGTCAGATTTTTCACTGGAAATAAACCCACACGCAGCTTTGTTTCTACCTGAATCCTGTGAGCTTGGGATTACGTGAGCCCAACACTAGGAGGTGGAGCTCCTCTCACGGAGCTGGACCTGTGGGCCAGAAAAAATTCACGAAGGTAATGAAGGCTGGGGCGCCTGGATGGCTCAGTCAGTGGAGCGTCCGACTTCGGCTCAGGCCATGATCTCACGGTTCGTGAGTTCGAGCCCCGCATCGGGCTCTGTGCTGACAGCTCAGAGCCTGGAGCCTGCTTCGGATTCTGTGTCTCCCTCTCTCTCTCTGCCCCTCCCCTGCCCATGCTCATGCTCATGCTCTGTCTCTGTGAAAAATAAACAAACATAAAAAAACAAAAACAAAAAAACAACGAAGGTAATAAATGCCACCTTCTGTAGCCTCTTGCTACATATCCTGGGTGCCTTCCCCTGGCAACACATGCTGATATTGCCACTGGCTGACTGAGGCCGTTTACTCCACGGAGCAACGCCAGACTCCATCACTCGTCCCTCAAAATGGGTGCATCTTACCTGAAAGTTCAAGCATTGGAACTCCTTTCTGAAAGTCCCTTTTCCCCATGACCAGCTTTTCCACGGACCCCTCTTGCATTCCCATGTCTCTGTAACTTTCTGGTGCTGACAGCTCCATCACTTGGTGGCTTCAACATCCATACAGACGTACCATTTAATAGGAAAACTTCTTGAAAGAACCGTTTAAACGCAACGCCTCTACATCTCATAGTCCGTATTCTCTGGAGCCCACCTCAACCAGACATTTGTTTTCACGACTCTACTGAGACCAGTGTTGTCAAGGGCCCACCTGACCTTCATGTCAGCAAATCAGATGGTTAATCTCGGCCCTCACAGCATTTCCCTTTTGACGGTATTTCACAGAGTTTATGATTTTTTTTTTGGGTGCCTGGGAGGCTCAGTCGGTTGAGCATCTGGCTCCTGATTTCATGTGAGGTCATCGCCTCACGGTTCATTGGATCGAACCCCGCATCGGGATCTGCGTTGATGGCGTGGAGCCTGCTTGGGATTCTCTCTCTCTCTGCCCCTCCCCTGCTCTCTCTCTCAAAATAAATACATGCATATTTTAGAAAATCACTTTGTTTTTGGCTTGGCCTCTGTGATACCAGGTTTCTGGTTTTTCTCCTACTTCACTGGCAGCCCTGTCTCCTTTGCTAGTTCCTTGTTTTTTGCTCGACTCCGAACGCTGGAGAGTCTCAGGGATTAGTCTTTTTGACCTCTTCTATTTATCTGTGCTCACTCTCATTAATCTCATCTAGTCTTACAGCTTTACATACTGTCAATAGACTAGGGACCATGAATTTATAGATCCAGTCCCTCCTTTACCCCGAGTTCCAGATGCGGACCTACAATTGCCTGCTTGGCATTTCCAGCCGAGCGCCCAACATTATAACATGTCCAGGACAACACACTGGGTCTCCCCCACCCAGCTGGCCCCTCCTCAAGCATCCCTCCCCCAGTGCTCAGGCACCGTCTCAGATTTCTGTTTTTCTCCCTCACACCACACATCCTATCCATCAGCGTATCTTGTTGGCCTCACTTTCGAAGTATCACCCGCTCTGACCGCTTTTCATCACCTCTCTTACTACCATCTGGATTACTAGTCTATTTGGTCTCTTCATTTCTACTCTTGCCCTTTCTACTATGTGTTTTACACAGTAGCCCTAGTGAGTTCTTTAAAATATAAATCGTGCCCTACCATGAATTCCAATGGCTTCTCTTCATACTTCATCCTTACCTTGGCTCACAGACTCTTCTTGATCCACACCCTGCCAACCTCCTTAAATTCATTCTGTATTACTCGTCCCACCTCTCACTCTGCTTTTAGCAGCACTAGCCTGTTCTCAAGATACCCACGCTCACTCCCACCTTGGCACCTTGGCACTGGCTGCTCTCTGCCTGGAATGCTCTCCTCCGCCACGTGTTCATGGCTTACTCCCTCACTTCATTCAGGTCTCTGTTCAAAAGTCACATCTTTTTTTTTTTTTTTAATGTTTATTTATTTGAGAGAGAGAGAGAGAGAGAGAGAGAGAGAGAGAGCGCGCACACGAGTGGGGTAGGGGCAGAGACAGAGAGGGAGAGAAAGAATCCCAAGTAGGTTCTGTGTTGTCAGTGGAGAACCCAACACAGGGCTCAATCTCATGAACCGTGAGATCATGACCTGAACCAAAATCCAGAGATGGACACTTAACTGACTGAGCCACCCAGGTGTCCCAAAAGTCACCTCTTTTAAGAAGCCTTTTCTGACCACCCTTCTCGATAATGCCTCCCTTGTCCCTCCTTGTCTATAACCTTCAATCTCCTACCTACTTTATTTTTCTTCACGGCAATTTGTCACTACCAGAAAGTTACTTATTTTGTTGCACAAGTGGTCACCTCCACTGGAGTAGAAGGTTCATGAGGGTGGGGCAATAGCCTAAATTTTTTCTCAGCTGGATTTTAGGGCATAGAAGAATGTATGGCTCATAGGTGTGCAACACATTTTTGATGATCTCCTGACCAATTGACTATGCAGATTTAGTATATGAGTGACTACATGTATCTCTAGTCCCAAAGAAGAAACTGGCTAAGAATGTCTTCTTTATGGGCCTCTTTCCAAAGCATTCCTACTGGGTTTGAACTTACTATCCTTTGCCTGGTTTTACTTAACCACATCTTTTCCACATTTTCTTGGATTGGGAAAAGGTTCTGTCCACTCAGATTCTGTCAACACTGACACCAGATGCCACGCTGATGTTAAAAGTGGTCTCTTAGTTGGAGGCAAAGGCATTACCATGGGAATCTGCCACTGGCCTACTTTGGGGACACTGGTAGGAGTGCCAGAAGGATGGTAGTAGTGAACAGAAAAACTGAGGCAACCCAAGGGAAATCAAGGAAAATGATATCAGCAGCAGGGCCCTGCCCTAAATTTATAGATTCCATAATCACAAAGTAATATATTATTTCATTCATATGATCAAATAGAACTAGAAAATTTGCCAGAAGCTCTTAAAACTGTCACATAAAAGTAATCATGTGCATACATATTATGCAATATATATGTCAAAGAGCTTAATGGAAAGATAGTTAATAAAATTTCAATCCTACCTGTTATACATGAGGCGCTTGAAATCTTGAAACAAAGTGTCTTTATTTTTGTCAATAAATCCAACGACTGAATAGCTAATAGAGGGAAAAAAAACACAGAAAACATGCATTATTCACTAAGCAAGAGCCACATTTAAGCTTCTCTACAAATCTACAGGCCTTTCCAGTGTTAATGATGCAAACAATCATCTGTGGGGCTGATACTGTCCATTTTGTTCTGTGTTTAAAAATTCCAAATTTACCTACTAAGCAGAGGGCATATTGTCTTTATTCCTCAAAAGGAGAGCAAACATCAATCATTATGATTAAGACTGCCATTTTCTACTGCTTGTTTACTGCTTACCTCAAGAAGGGGACTCTCAAAAAGATAGCTGTGTTTATCATCCAGCACTCCTAAGATCAAAGCAAAACAGCAACAGACAGGAACTACTAGTCTCTTCGTAGGGAGGTCAAGTGACTTGCCTAAGGTTCTCTCAGTGTATTCAGGGTGGGATAAAAGAATCCAAGGAGAACTGCAAAGGACGGTAAGATTTAGATAAGCAGAGGGGAAAGAGGAAGGGAGATCACACAGGGAAGCAGATCAAATGAAGGGGGAGGAGCAGGCACATGCATGGAGTGCTTGAGAGAAAACCAGGAGGGACAGTGTCAGGTGCTGAGTGCCCACATAAACTTGAGTTGGTGATGAAGGAGGGATCGGAGCTGCTCTGTTACAGGGGCAGGTGTGGACTCCAGGGGCAGCAAGGGCAGTGCTGGGGGCAGGAAAGTAATGGAGGACTCAGGGTGACAAGGACAGAGGCTCAGGTGTGAGGCAAATAGGAACTCCAGATGCACCTGCTCCCAACGGCTCTACCTTGTTGCCTGTCCTTAACAGTCAGATCAGTGTAGATAATTCTCAGATGTCTAACCCAGACCCCTCGCTGATGTTCTCACCTCACATATTTGATTCTCTAAGAAGATTCCTTCAGGCTGCACAGCCCACAGGAGCTTCAAGGTCACCAGGTCCAAAACGACTTCCTTGCCTCCTGCATCCTAGATCTGTTTCCTAAGACCTTCAAGTCACTTTTGACTGAAACCCTGAAGCCACCTGACTCTTTACCTATTGTCTAACCTGTAACATTCAAACTTCATAGTCCTTATTTTGGCCTTTAAGTTCTCATTATGATTTGATCTCAATCTACTTTTCCAGACACTTCTACTTCTCTATGCTACAAAAAGGATACAGTCCACTTAAATGGACCTAGTTACTATTTCCTGAATATTTCTAGCACCCTTCCCACTTCTCCCTTTAAAAATAATTCCTAGAATCTATGGACTAGCTACCATCAGCCTTCCTGGGTTTATCACACAGAAATACTGCATCATGTGCTTATTCTAAATTCTGACAATACTGTTATTAGTCATGTGGTGATTATTTTAGACCATCTTTTATTGTCCTGATGTATGCATGTAAATGTGTGGATATATATGTACATGCATATTTATGAGTATAAATAAACACACACACAACCATATATGTACATATGCATCTTACATGGGAAGCTCTTTGTGAGCCGAGACCACACCTTATAATACACTGTGCACAAAGGAGATATCCACTAAGAATCTAGAAAGGGACTGAAGGGCTGAAAGAGAGAAGGGGAAGTCTGAAGCAATGGATATCCCTCAAAAGGGTCAGCTAGCATCCAGGACTAGGAGTCTGGAAACCTAGCTACAGTCTCAGCTATTCCAGAAACTTGCAGTGTGACCTTGGGTAAAAATTTACATAAGTCAAGACTTTACATAAGTCAAGACTTTACATAAGTCTTTTAATCTGTAAAACAAAGGGGACGGGCTGGCTGGTCTCTATGGCCTCTGACCAGCTCTGCTTTTATGCTTCTGAACTGTATGAAAGTGTCCTGTAAGTGAGGCCTGCATTTTCAGCGGGAGATGTCTGCACCGCGCTGGATCCTCCCTCTTAGTATTCTGGAACCTGGGAACAGGACCAGAAAAAGTGGAATATGGTGCTATTCCAGCACTAATGGCTAGTTTGACAGATGGGGTGATAATCTTGAGCCATATTATTTTATGATTCAGTTTTAATTTAAATCAGGAACAGCTATTAAAATCCCTTCAAATGTCTTTTCGGCATTTGTAGAGATGATCATTTGCCTTTCTGTTGTTGTGTAATCTCTTCCTGTAATGGGTTTGATGAACAGAACTCCTAACGTATAAAAGAAGGACAAAGGAAAAGAGGAAACTTTAAACAATAATAAGATAAGAGGCAGTGTTCAGTGGACAAAGCATCCTAAGTGTAGTAGGCTGAAGAACTGCAACCCCCCCCCCCCAAGACATCTTTGTCAAATTCCCTGGATTCTGTGAATGTGACCTTACACAACAAAAGGTGTGATGATGCTAAGGATCTTGAGAGGAGAAGTGTATCCCGTATTACCCAGGTGGGCCCTAAATGCCATCACAATTGTAGTTTTAAGATAGAGGCCGAGGGAGATTTAACACAGACACACTCAAGAGAAGGCAGCATTGTGACCACAGAGGCAGAGATTGGAGACATGTAGCCACAAGCTACTAGAAGCTGGCAGAGGCGAGGAACAATCCTCCCCCAGAACCCCTGGCATATGGCCCTGTGGACACCTGGAGTTCGACTTCTGGCCTTTGGAATAAGAATGGATTTCTCTCTTGTTAAGCCACTTGTTTTTTTTATAGTAGCCCCAGGGAACTCAAACGCTAAGGTGGTTATATTTTTAGTCATATTTTCTTATCAATGTCTACTTTTCTTACATTGTGACCAGAAAAATTGGCTTATGAGAATTTTACTTTTTCGATTAACATTTGAAAAGTAATATGGCAAAACTAATTTTCCTGTAGTTACCCAACTGCTCGTAGTTCTTCACACACAGTGGTGGCTCTCGGCTCTGGAATGCCCTCCCTCCTCTCTCCTCCCTCCTCCCTTCATCTTTCCCCTAAGCCTCTCACTTTTAGGATTCAGCTTGGATACACTTCCTCCCCCAAAACCCCTCTATACTCCTTGCCCTGGGCTAATGACTTCTGTTCAATGTTTCCATAATGCTTTCACATCTCTAGTTTGACCCTTCTCATTCATTAGAGTGACCTATGTATCTGCTACACCCACCACTGAACTGTTAGCTTCTCCAGAAAAAGACTCATCTTACCCATCTTTCTATATGTTCTTAACATTCTTCCACAATTTATTTATCCATCAGCTAATGTGAGTGGCATCTATGCCATAGTGGCCACACTATGTGCATGGCCGCCATAGTGTGTGTTCAAGAAATGGTTGAAAAACAAGGAATGAATGAAGCTATGCCCTTTTTTTTAAGTGAGGAGATGAAAATATACTGGCCTATGAAATGGTGGAAAAATGCAAATAAATAGGAAAACGGTTTTTATTTTCTCTGGTTATATTTTCTAAAATGAAGTTGCATGCCAGTCATCGCGTTAGGTACCAAAGTAAGATACTCACACAACATCACCCGCGTAATGTCGAATTCGAAAGTCTCGATCAAACTCCAGGATTTTGTCTGAGGCGCAGAGCTAAGAAAATCAATAAGGAGATTATTTTGAAAACGGCTATTTTCACTTTCCTAAAAATATACTCCAATTTCATATAAGATGATGATAGTGTCACAAATCATGATACCATTATGAATGAGATAATGCCCCACCGCGTGAGGCTTACATGGCAAAACCTTCGAGCTTACACCGGAAATCCACACAGCTGGACTTCATTTCCCAGCCACCCTTGCAGCTGGATATGGCCAAGTGACCAGGTGCTGGACAATGGACGGTGAGTGGAAAGGAAGTGTGGTTATGTCAGGCCAAATCTGGTAAGAAGTGGGTGATCCTTTCTGCACTTCCTTTTCTCCTCCCGTTAGCTGGATGCAGAGAAGGATAGTGGCAAGGGGAGGGAAGAGCTGGAAAATGGAAGAAGTCCACGTCCCTGGGAGAGAAATGCTAAAATCTTGGCTGCTGCCTGGGTGCGGCCCAGCCTATCCAGAGTCTCTTTCTCTTCCACACTCCACTCAAGGAGCACCACACTGAAGGCTTGCTGTCTGCTAAGTGCACATGTCTCAGTCAGTCCTCACAACTGATAAAGTAAGTTAAGTATTATGAGCTCTCTTTTACGTACTAAGGCCCAAGTCACATGGCTTGTAAGTGGTAGCTCTGATGATTCTTGGGACCAGATGTAATGTCTGTGCCCTCCACGTACACAACGGCCTGGCTAACCTGTCTTTTGCTAAGCTGGGACTCAAGTTCAGGTCCATCATTTCAAAGAAGATCAGCCTCCTGCAGCTCTTTCTCATGGAAGAGGAATACGTTCCGGACAGGCAGTTTTTATATAGCCTGGTGGTTTCCACTGCTTTCTGTAATTTTCCTTGTTATAGTAACACCCAGACTTCTTTGTCTGCCCTGTGAAGGATCACTTGACATCCTACAGGTTCTAAAGCAGACATCCAAGAATCCATAAAGCACTGAGTGCACTTACGTACAAAAACTTAAGTTTCAGTATGGTGGCTTCTATATTGATAACTGGACTAGTAAAGGAATAATTAGTTTATTAGTTAGACAAGTGAATAATTCCAGGAAATGAGAGTCAGATTTCCGAGGTTCAAATCTTGGTTCTGTTTTTAACTTAACTTTTTAAACTTAATACTTTATAAATTTTTAATTTTATTTCAACTTTAATAATTACTTCTATCAGAGAGTTGTCTTAAAGGTGAAATGAGATATGGAGACCAACATAACATACATAACATACAGAGGGATCTCCAAAAAATTGAATTCCTCTTTCCTTCTGTCTCTCATTAACCATTTTACAAAACTCTTTTATTTATAAAACTCCTCATGGAAAAGGACCCAGGAGATGCCTACGCTGAGTATTCTCACATTTGGATACTGCAAAGTCTCAACCGATCTGAACACAGAAGATTTTAGATTTTTCTTTACTTTCTGAAAAGAAGTTATGTTATCATTTAACTTTGTACGCTCACAATACTTTAAATAGTAATTTCATGGTTTATTGGATCATTTATCTGTCTCTCCATGATAACTTTAACGTCTAAAAAACAATTCAGCCCCATAAATAAAGGCAGAAACTTATTTAACACGCCCATAACTCAAGATAACATGTAACCAATAGCAAATGATAATACCTGGCTTAGCATACAGCAGTATAGCATTATTTAAAGGAAAGGTTCATAGTGATGAAAATATCCTAACTGCTTGGTTATTTCATTTCTTTCCCTCATTAGGGCAATAATTCCAGAAATTAATTGGGACACTTTAAAGGTCCCAATATCTCAGGACTTGTCTGGGGGATGACAAATCCTGGAGGAAGGAGCTACCTGGTTTGAGAGTCAGAGAAACCTGGGTTTCCACATTTAAAGGAAAAAAAAGGGGTGCCTGGGTGACTCAGTAGGTCAAGCCTCAGACTCTTGGTTTCAGCTCAGGTCATAATCTCACAGTACCTGAGTTCAAGCCCCACGTCAGGCTCTGTGCTGACAGCTGTGGAGTCTGCTTGAGATTCTCTCTCCCTCTCTCTGCCCCTCCCCCCCATCTCTCTCTCTCTCTCAAAAAAAAAAAAAAAAGTTTTTTAAAAAAATAAAATAAAGGAAAAAAAAGAAAATTCCCATTTCTGCAGATAAATCACCATTTCACAATTTCTTATTAAATCGGTGGCAACTGCTTAAAAGTACTATGTACAGTTGCTACTTTAAGAATGAGATTATGTTTCAAAATATTTGGTGGACAAATTTAATTCAGGTGTATAAATGGCCAAGGTGAATCAAAATGAGGTCACTTCTCATATGAGACTCATGGTTAATTTATTTAAATGAAGTGGACGGAGCCTTGCATGTTTTAGTTTTAAACTGAATATTCCATAAGATCTATTTGGCATAATCGTGACCAATTCAATTCAATTTTACAAACATTGATTAGGTACCATCTGGTAGGCAGGATGTAGGTGAGTCTCCAAAACCTGGGCTGGGATTATAAAGGACGTGAGTAACCCAGCTCTCTAAGACAGGACATCTGCCCATGTAATAATACCATCTTTTAATGGATCGCTCTAAATAGTGTAGGTTGCTTCTAACTTGGCTCACTGCTCTGTCCCCAGCATCCAGGATTACGCCTGGAAACAGCAAGTCCTTGTATCAAATGTGGGAAATGTTCTGACCAGAACCCTCATGTCAAAGGTCAGACCGTAGTATCTGACAGCCGACCAACTTGTAGGAGGGATCCAAGTCAGTCCTCAGTAACAGACCAAGGAGAATCTTTTAGAAATAAACTGGCCTAACATAAATATCAGTCAGTAATCTGTTTCTTGATGATTTGTGCTTTTATCCAGTTAATTGTGGATTCTTACTCTTCTGATTACACAGTTTCAAAGGGGACAAAGTCAGAAAATAGATTTGTGCAAAAAAAGAAAAATGGCAGTGTGTCAAAGATTTACATGGAAATATGGAGGAGCAGAAATGTTTGCTCCTTTCTTTATGGAAGTGATGGTGCACGGAGCCTGTTTCTACTTTAGTCTATGGCTGCTAGACACGCCTGTATTGGTAGAGTGTCGGCAGACCACCAGGATGACGGTCTGCCCCTCCCAGGACAAACATAGTATCTGCGAGGCACGGCACAAAGGTCTGATAACCACGACCGTCACCACCCATTACAGAAATGTCATCTGCTTAATGACATTTTTAGAATGTGAAAAATAGGGAGCTTAAAAGGATACCCATTCGTTTAAGGGAACGAATTCCTTGTAACAACGAGAATTACAGCTAGAATTCCCCTCATTTCAAGAAAGTCACATAGCCTGAAGAACTATGGCAGAGGACACATACTACGTTTTATAACTGATGACAGTAAAAAGTCAAGGACAAAAGCTGTTTTTGGTGCCAGAATTATCCGACGCAGGAACAAAATTCTAGCACATGAACAAGGCCTCTGTACCTATTGGTTATAAATGACATCATGCTTTCTAAAATCATGTTCATTTTTCCTATTTCTAGCAAATTGAATAGTCTGGAGCTCCCTCTCCTGGATATTATGATTTTTATCAGTCTTGTCATCCCATAAACCAGACAGGCAGGATTTACTTGCAGTAGTAAGTTGCTTCATGATTGCTTATGCTCTTTCTTGCTTAGTTGAGTGGACCTCTTTTAACCCAACATTTAAAACCATTTAATTGTGTCCAGCAATGGGGAAAATGCTACACATCAAAAGTAGAGGAAGTTCTCATGAAGCACACTACCTTTCGGCTGGAAAAATGACCATGTTTGCCCAATTTGCTGTTAAGTGCTTCGAGGAACATTTCATCGGTGACCTTGCCGACATTCATGCAGGCGTCATCTAGGATAGCAATGATCCCCTTGTGCTGCTGCTCCACAAGGTCCACGATGATCTGATTGTTGAAGTAATCAATCTGCAGGACACAGCACGGAAGTAATCAATCTGCAGGACACAGCACAGAAGCAGGTCCAGAGGGAGCAGAGAGCGGGCCAGGCAAAACACCGATGCCTCCACTGGTTTCAGGAGTTCAGGTCAAGCTTCCTTGGTGTTACGTATGTGAGTAGCATTAACGAGGTCTGATGCTAAAATGAGCACGTGTTCTACCACAGGTTTAGTTTTTAACTTCTTTGTTGACTCTGTCATGAACACTTTGTGTTACCTGAGTATAGCTCAAGGCAAAAAGGATAAAGTTGGTGATATTTCTGTCATCACTAACTTTTGTTTGAATCCTATACCTAACCCTACTCCTTCATACTCTCAATCTCCCAATCTGTGTGCCATTAACCACAAGAGCCACACTCCACTAAGGACCGACAAGTAACCTTAAAGTGTTATTCGATATGTTACTTCATGAGGTTTAGGTATCACACCACAACTGGAATTTTTAGTTGTATGGCCCCAGATGACTAAAACTCAAAAGAGCATCTTCTCCAGCTTCCCCAAAGTTAAAAAGCATTCACGGGTCTAACAGAGTTTTGATATTTCTCTGGGAAAAATACAAAAAAAAAATCTAATTCTGAGATGAAAGTTTCCACAAAAGAGAAGAATAAACTTTTCAGGGGCACCTGGGCAGCTCAGTCAGTTAAATGTCTGACTCTTGGTTTCAGAGCAGGTCATGATCTCACGGTTCGTGAGACAGAGCCCCATGTCCAGCTCTGCACTGACAGTGTGGAGTCTGCTTGGAATTCTCTCTCCCTTGCTCTCTGCCCTCCCCACCTCAAAAATAAATAAATAAACATTAAAAAAAAAAAAAGTTCCAAATAACATCTGCCTTTTCAGCAACTTCAATATACACAGGGTTTACACAAAATTCCTCTGCTACATCTGTTTATTTGGATGGTCTACAGCACAAATCTCACCACACTCACGCCGGACTAACTCAGGCTAGCTGTACATCATTTGAAGGTGGGCAGCCTGTTATCACACTTTTAGTCCTGTGTGTTCCTGTTTCCCCCTCATTCAGGAGGTACCTAAACTCGAGTGTCGTCTCCATCACCTACCAGAAGACCTATACGCTCACAATGGACTATTACAGAGTCTCATGTGGACTCCTGCTCCAGGTGCTCATGCCGGTTATCTGTCTGTGGGTTTCAGCTCTCCCTCTACTCTTCCAAGTTCTCTTCTGTATCCATGGACTGAACGTCTGCAGACTGGGTGGCTTCTACTTCCTTTCTTACACTTTTGCTAGTTTGCTAAATCAGTGAGTCTCAAGAGGATGACTTTTTCCCCCCAGGGGCATGTGGCACTGTTGGGGGACATTTCTGGTGGTCGTGACCACATGTGCCATGGGAAGAGGCCACTAGGCGTCACGATGCACAAGACAGCCCCATAACAAAGACTCATCTGGTCCAAATGTCAATGATGCAGAGGTGGGGAAACCCTGGCCTAAATATTTACTTTTACTGTGGACATGTATTACATTTCCTAATTAGGGAGAAAAAGTTATTTCCATCTTTCGAAAAAATATCCTTACTATTCTCAAAAAGCAGTAACTCTATACTAATTATTAGCTGAAGTCTTACAGACTTTGGGAGTATAGAATTAAAGACTAAGTCTTCTGTCCTAGGGACAAAATAATTAAGTCCTCTAAAGTTCCAACTGTAAAACTAAAGTGATTAGTCTTTGCTGAGAAGTTCAGAAACTTTTAGTTTGTAACTTTAATGTTACTTCAGTGCTTAAAGTCGTGGCTTCCAAACCAGGTTCTTCCAGCAACCTTGATTACCAGGAGGCTTCTTGGGGGTTCCAGGGGGCAAGAAGAGATATGACGAGTAGCTCAGGGGCACAGAGGTCTCCCATTGCCACCCCAAATAGAGCAGCTTTGTGCCTAACAGTCAAGTTGTCAACAGCCAAAAATGACATTAACTACAGCACCAAAAGCCTGTAAAAGTGAGTCAAGCATTAGGGACCTTCTGATGGGAATCTACATATACCACCTCTGAAACAGACTGGCAGAAAAACACTGATTCTGAGACCACACAAGACTCCAGATCTAACAACCAAGGACATACGCGGATCAGGGACATATATCAGATGACACCAAGGGAATGCAACGAGCAGGATCCAGACTGTGGGCAGGTCCACAGGACAAACGACTCGTTCTCTTCGTTGGAAGATTGCAGGGAAACAAGAGATGGAGCAGGAAATCTATACGTATGCGAGAGTCCTACCAACTGACCACAGTGTAAGAACCTTACCTGGATCCAGATTCAAACTGTAAAAACAAACCTGTAAAACAACTGAGGAAATGTGAACACTGCGTGGATATTCGAGGATATTAAGGAGTGACCGTTACATTTTTTTTTTACTTTGATAATGGTATCATGGTTACGGTATTTGTAAAATGCCATACAATGTAAAAGGCTTTATCTTTCAGAGAAGCACACTGGAATATTTACAGATGAAATAATATGATGTCTGAGATCTGCTTCAAAATAATCTGGGGGTGTGTGGGTGGGTACAGATCGACCCAAGACTGGCAACCCACTGTACCTGTTATGGTGGGTGACGGGTCCATGGAGTTTATTACTTTACGATCTCTGCTCTTACGTGTATTTGAAATCTTCCATAATAAAAAAACATTAAACAAAATCAATCACTATGTTCAGAAATTGAGTTTTTAAAGGAAATAATTACCCAGAATAGAGATTTTAATTTGGGGAGACCTGGCATGTAGTTAGTACAGTAACAATTACCTTGGATCTAGCTTTTTGCCCCCTCTAGGACATTTATTTCCTGGTTTATTTTGCTAAGGATTTTTGCATTTTTAGGGCTTCTGCTCCTTTTTCAGATGTTTGGAATAGCCTACTAGAACTGCTGACTTTTCTCCTTATCAGCTATGCCTGTGGAATTGGATACCCCAATTATTAAAGGGTATTTTTGGCCAGTATCTCTGAATCACATCTGAATCATAAGTTTCATGATTAAATTTGCTATAAAAATCTAAGCTTCAGTTATACTGTGTATTAAATTGTACACCAGATCCGTTCAAAGAAAGCTGCATCTAAACTTAATTGAATTCCATCTCCAATGTGCCACGAGAGTTCACGGTGTAAATCAAAATTGTAGGTGATCCTATTATAAAGTAATAATACACCTTTTGGTTCATTTGTAAATTGGTAAAATTACACTAACATACTTGAACAAAATTTTCTTATGGTATTCTGATGTTTAACACATGATGGAAGGTGAATATGAAATTTGAGGCAGGACAGCTATTAATTATACCACTGTCTCCCTTTCTGAATGGGAGGAGACAGAAAGTAGGAAGGTGGGAAGAAATATAAAAGTAATTTACATACAACACCTCAAATAGCTTTTTACTATTACATTGGATACTTAAAAAACACTGTTCTATTTGGCAAGAGGACAAACACAGTTTTATAAACACAGAGACGTGTGGAAACTCAAAAGTTTTTGCATTTTTTTTTCAAGTCTGTTCTCAAGACTGTTTAAAAATACAAATTTAAAAGAAAAGTTTAGTAGGTTTCATCCTGTCTTAAGCAGGGGGTCTAATGGTAAGCAACAAGAGAGCCAAGTAAGTCATGCTCTTTGGCTGTGACGTCTGGGGCCTGTGTCCTGGGGCAATCCCGCTCCTGGTTCTACCTCACTGCAACTGTTTGACTGTAACAACTGTCAACGTTCACAAAGGGCCATGGGGTGATAACAAGGTGTGACACGAAGGCAAGCCAATGGAAATAAATGTGAATGCAGGTGTTTCCATGCATGGATTTCAGAGAATATAAACCATATTAACTGGAGATAACAATGCCATTTAGATTACAGAGTAGAAATAAGAGGAGAAAGAGGAAGGAAAGAAGACAAACTAAATTTGGAAGCAAAGTCCAGCCAATTTAAGGCAAAAGTCACTGCTCCGAGTAACTTCTAAATGACACTAAACTCTCCTAGACAGATACAAACCAGAAAACCCATGTGGCATCAGCTAGAAAGTGCAAAGGTGGTAACTCAGCATTTCTGGGCACCAACAAGGCAGGCCAGCAGCTTAGAGAAGTCGCACCTATCAACCCTGAACGTGACTTGTAATCGCATATCCCCAAAAGGGAAGCTAATGTTTACGTGTTGCACATACTCGAGAAGATTAAAACAAAACTCCTAAAATGGTAAGATCTGACATTGTCGCTGACACATGAAGGACATGAAGGTGCTTCCTGGAGAAGCCCACTCACATGCTTCCAGGGGATCCCCTCCCGCTGGTACTCCTCCTGCTCTTGCTTCAGAACCAGCTGGATAAAGAGCTGCTGCAGCTTCTCGTTGCAGTAATTGATGCAGAACTGCTCAAAGCTGTAGGAAGAGGAATCCATGAGGTTCAAAGAATTAGAAAATAAACAACAGAGTTTTAAGTACCTTGTCCAGTTTACCTGTTGTTGTCAAAGATTTCAAAGCCATAGATGTCCAAGACACCGATGACAGTGTTCTTCCCATGGACTGTGGTGTCATAGTTCTTAACCTCAATAATGTCATTGATGCGAGTAACAATCCAACAGAAAAGGCGTTCGTATATTGCCTGTGAGGAAAACGACATCATTAATTCTCAGTCCCCATGGGACGGAGTCTTCTGTTTAGATTTGCGGTAAGTTTTACATTACCATCCACCTTCTCCTTACCATTCAATGTAGCTGTTGTTACTCTAAGCAGAAAAATTAGAAATGCACATCACCTGTTTAAAAACTACATGATGGGGGCACCTGGTGGCTCAGTCGGTTGAGAGTCCGACTTCGGCTCAGGTCATGATCTCATGGTTTGTGAGTTTGAGCCCCGCATCGGGCTCTGTGCTGACAGATCAGGGCCTGGAGCTGCTTCGGATCCTGTGTCTCCCTCTCTCTCTGCTCCTCCCCTGCTCACATTCTGTCTCCCTCTCAAAAATAAATAAAGATTAAAAAAATTAAAAAAAAAAAAAAAAAAACTACATGATGAAGGGGCACTGACCTGGCTCAGTTGGGTAAGTGTCCGACATTGGCTCAGGTCATGCTATTTTGGTTCATGGGTTGGAACCCCGCATTGGGCTCTGTGCTGACAGCTCAGACAGAGCCTGGAGCCGGCTTTGGATTCTGTGTCTCCCTCTCCCTCTGCTCCTTCCCTGCTCGCACTCTGTCTTTCTATCTCTCTCAAAAATAAATAAAACATTAAAACAAATTTTTTCCAAATAAGAAAAACAACATGATGTATGCAACACTCAAGTAAATGGTTTGGGTTTTTTAAAGATTACTATCAGTCATTATGGCATCCCAAAACCATTCCTAGGTGCATCTCTGTGCCCGGCTATATCAGTCATTGGCTGCCTCCCTTATAGAATTTGTTTCATTGCTTTATTGTGAGTTTCATCAAGTATTAAAAAGTGGGATGGGGCGCCTGGGTGGCGCAGTCGGTTAAGCGTCCGACTTCAGCCAGGTCACGATCTCGCGGTCCGTGAGTTCGAGCCCCACGTCAGTCTCTGGGCTGATGGCTCAGAGCCTGGAGCCTGTTTCCGATTCTGTGTCTCCCTCTCTCTCTGCCCCTCCCCCGTTCATGCTCTGTCTCTCTCTGTCCCAAAAATAAATAAACGTTGAAAAAAAAAAATTTAAAAAAAAAAGTGGGGAACCAGGGTGCCTGGGTGGCTTAGCCGGTTGAGCGTCCAACTCTTGACTTTGGCTCAGATCATGATCCCAGGGTTGTGGGATCGAGCCCTGTGTTGGGCTCCACACTGAGAATGGAGTCTGCTTAAGAATCTCTCTCTCCCTCTACCTTTCTCCCCTGCTCGTGTGTGCTCTCTCTCTAAAATTAAGAAAAAAACAAAAACAAAAACAAAAACAAAAACACGGGGAACCAATGAGTTAATATCTATGTCCCAGTAGAGCCCTATGGATTCTAAAAATATAAACACTGATTTATAATGCTACGTAAAGATCTGGACCAAAGACCACAGTTTGAAGTCCTTGAGAATGAAACACATATCCAATACCCAAGGACACTCACACAAAGACACCCGTGGACAGACGCACCACACACTCACACACACGCACTTGCTGATACAAACATGCTCTGCGGTGCCACATCTTTAGCACGCTCATCGTCAACAGCTCCCTCCAGATACACTGTCTCCACCTGCACTCATCTGCACAAACTGCCTCCAGTTTTCACCTCCCCTTTACTCTTTGATCCACTCTAGGCTCTGCTTACCTCCCACCGCTCCCCTGAAATGGTTCATCAAGGACCCCAAGCACCTCAGTGTAGGCACTTTCTTGTGCTTCTATATGGACATCTTAGTCAGACGCTCAGTCTCACTCCACCTGGTTTCCCACCCTTTTCTGGAAACACTCTCCTCTCTGGGATTCGTGATATGTCACTACCTTAATTTTCCTCTCATTTCACTGGCTGCTCCTGCTTGGTGACCTCTGGTAGGGTCTCCCCTAACTGGCCTCAGTCCTCTTCACTCTCTTAACACCTCCTTAGTCATCTCCTTAGATATTACACAGTAGTAACATAATAATAGCGATATGTAATAGTAATATTACCCCAACGCAGATCTCTCTCCAAGCGCCAGAGTCCTGTGCTTGCCAGCCTACCTGACAACATGCCTAGAGGTCTCGCGGCCGTCACAGACACACGTACCGCTAGGCTCCTGATCTTCCCATCTCCGACAACTGTTCATACTCTACTTCTAACCAAGAACAAATGACACCAGAAATTTAGGAATTTAGTCATTCATCCATTCAACAGATATTTGCTGAGTACTTACTATATGCAGGTTGTTGGAGACACAGTACTAAACAAACATAAACACAGTCTCAATCTCTAAGGAGCATAGGGAGTAGAATGAAGGAAAGAATTTCTCTCTCTCAAGGTGAGTTGTGTGGGATCTGAGGATAATTTAACCTGTTCAGAGTTTGGAGGCCAGGGAAAGCTTCTCTAAGAAAGTGGGCTGAGACCAGAAGGATGAGTAAGAGTTGGCCGGGAAAGAGGGGGAGAGAAAAGCAATCCAAGCAGAGGCAACAGCATGTGCCGAGGCCTTACAGCTGGAAGGAGAAAGGGATAACGACAAGCTGCAATTCCTGAGCACTGGAATGAAGAAAGGAGGCTGGAGTGTGGTGTGGAAGGAAGCAGGAGACATAGGCTGAAGCCAGACTACATTAGGAATAACCCTTGATTTTATCATTCCCCAGACAAACAGGGGCTGTGGATCTCACATCCCAAATACGGTCTGTCTCAAATCATCCTCTTTTCCCCATTTCTACACTACCTGCCATGGTCTCTCTCCTGGATGCTGAACTATCTCCATAATGGTCTCCTCACTGCCACCCCCAGCCCCCATAAGATTCGCCATGCTCAAGCCAGAGCCATCATTTTAAACACGCAGACTTGCTGTCACTGCCTCTGCTTAGAATCTCCCACTCTCCACTGCACTCGGATAAATCCAAATTCCTCTTGAGACTAAAAACCAAGCCTGACACTTCTACAGGTAAAAAAGGAATATGCGGCAACCTAACCAACCAGCAAAAAGACCAAGAAAACAAGGAAATGTAAACTTGGGGACACAAAACATGTGCCATGCAGATAACAGATAAAGAGTTAAAGTTACAAGCTCTTACAAACTGGCAATAAAATGAGAACGGCCTTGAAGAAAAACGTACAAAGGACATTACCAGGAAATTCTCAGAATGGATTTAAATACCTTACAAAAAAATATGGCAAGACGCTCAAATACACTAGCAATGAAAATTAAAGTAATAATCAAGTATTACCGTCCACCCATAAACTCAGTAAATTTAAAGTTTAAAATCAGTGTGTCCCGAGCTCTGGTGAGCTCCTTCCTGGGAGTCTGTCCAACGGAAATAAAAGTGCTGGTGTGGAGGGATACACACACACGGATCTGGCAGCATTATCTGTCGTGGCAGAAAAAGGAAACAAGGTGAATGACTTAGGAGGAGGATGGCTAATAAATCATGGTGCCATCACCACACAGACATTAAAGACAAGGGATGAGAACTCCATCGGGGAACCTGAGGTGGTCTTCATCAAACACTGGCGGAGCAAAGCAAAATGCAGGACGAGGAGAGGGCCCATCATTAGCTTCCCAGTCAGTGAGCTTCACTTTCCTCAGAATGTGTCCTGAGAATGACGCTCGCAGTCAGGGGGTTTTATGGAGACTGTGATGGCCCCAAACATCATGGTTTCTAAAAGCCTTAACCCACTTTCTAGGAACGTCTGGATACATCCTCACAGAAGTAGCGAGAGGGGTGGGTGGACAGCAGACCAAGAAGGTAACAAAGAAGCCACTGCTGCAGCCTTGGTAAAGGTCTGTCGACACCAGGCCCGCGAGAGTGTCAGTTAAAATCCCACCTTGGCAAAGGCGTCCCTTCCATAGCTAGCTTCTTGCTCCGTGTGCTGCTTGTCGATGATGTCGCGACCTGTGGCCACCGTCCGGTAGAGAAGGGCTTTCTCAACCATGTCCGTCTTGGTGGAGAGCAATTCTGCTATGATAGAGACAACCTTGCCATTGTCAATGAGAGGCGTGTCACCGTCCACCACGAATTTTAAATTTCCCTAAAGCAGGGTGAAGAAAAACAAGACGCACCATTTCCAGCCAGATTCTGAAACATTACATCCGGGATCTATTTGCCAACTTAAGATAAAATTCAACATGACCTTGTTTGTAGCACAGACTTCCTACACACATCATGTTTATATAAAAATCTAGTGCACTGCCCATCTCTCTTCTCCAGACACCCAACTATCTTTTCATCTGCAGTGTTTGTTTCTGATGGACAGAGGTTTTACATTTTTATGTAGTCACATCTATGAATCTCTTGCTTTACGGTTTCCCTTACTCTGTGTCATACTTAGACCATTCCCACTCCAAAGATTTTATGAATATTTAATATTTTCTTCTAATACACCGCTTTCCCCCTTACGTTTAAGCTTCTAACTCACTTAGCATTTATGTCGCTGTGTAGTGCAAAGAATCTAACGTTATTTTTTCAGAAGGTTAGTTAGTTGCTCCAATATTATTTATTGAACAAACGGTCAAACTTTTTCTCCTGATTTAAAATGTCACCTGTAGTATATATTAAATTCCCCCCCTTCCAACTTTGTGAGTCCGTCTATATTTTATTTATTCAATAAGCAATAAATACTTACTAACCACCTACCAACTGTCTGGCACATGAACCAATCTGTTGATTAATCTGATGATATATTTGTGCAACAAGTTGTAAAGCACTGTCACTTTTACTATCATTTTAAATATGGTAGAATTCGTCACGCCCCCCCCCCCCCCCCCCCCACTACTCTTCTTTAGTACATTTATTTGATCTTCTTACATGTTCATTGTTCCAGGTAAATTCTAGAGTCATTATGTCAACTTAAAAATAAAATTCCTGTTTGGCTTCTGAAGGATAATGTTGCACCTTATTTATAAACTGATTGAAAGAATGGGACGATTAATAATGTTAAAGTCTTCCTAGTTAGGGACATTTCTTTAAGAGAACAGTTATATTACCCTACAATACTTTTTATATAGGTCCTGCACATTTCACTAGAAATTAAATCTTGCCACGTTAAAGGAAAAGGTGACTTTTATTCCAGATTTGAACTCATGTTGTCCCTCATTTTTTCTAAGGTTCCACGTTCATTATGTTTTCAACATCTATAATTACACAAATGGTAACGAAAGACATCCGACAAGCAGACCCCCATGTCCTCTGAGTTTGCTGTGGTATCGGAGAAAATGACTGACCCGTGAGCTGGCCAACCTGGTCTGCAGTATCGGCCACCGTGACCTGGCTATGCCTTTGACCCAGTCATGCCACCCTGTTAGGGCTCACTTCCCAACATGAAAAGTGAGATGGTCAAAATTCCAGTGCTGATAATTGATGATTCTACGTCTCAAGTGCTTTTAGAAATGTATTCTGTTCAGAAGTGTTTAGCTTATACCACTGGTAGTCACGTGGTTACTGAATACGTGAATCCTCGGAATTAAACGCTTGAAAATCTGATGTACCAGTAAGACAACTAACTACAGCTAAGTTTTAAAACCTATAGTGCTCAGAAAATCCTTCATAATGTTATAAAATGATGGAGAGAACCACAGATACAGCAATTTCTTCAAAACGGAGAGAAATTTTCTTCATGTAAATTACTTTTGAAAGCTACAGGGGAAATGCAAAGTCTCCCGAAAGAGACTCCTGTCTCCACAGGGAAGCAACATATTCTGAAAGGCGTCCCTACTCACCAGGTGAAGAATAGCAGCCAAAATTTTATACACCGTTTGAATCTCCTCAGGTTTGAAGCCAATTACTTTCATGGCTTCAGCTACTACTTTGAATTCTGCAGCATCATTGATGGAAGACTGGGAATGAAAACGGAGAACTTAAGTCGCCGACATTTCAGACGAACGTGAACATCTACCAATTATGAGACTACGTTCAAGTTTAGCCAAGGTCTTGAGGCTGTTGTAGCAATTCACCAAGTACCTCAAGAAAATGAAAATTATTTCAGGGGCAGAAACATCACTCAGCACACACAATGTCCATCTGTGTGCGAGATGGCCACCATCAGGCAAAATAAGCATCACATACTTGTCTGGAACCTTCAGTGAGGGAGCAAGTCCTGAGCTGCCTCACAGAAGCTGACTGCCACTCAGTCACAAGTGAAGAAAACATGAGACGTGGAATCACAAATGGAAACACCAGCTGTGGGAGCCTCTGAGACACACATCTGGCTGTTGTTGCTGGTGGCTTTTCCCCCCTAGAATTAGCCTTCTTGTACAGGCTGGGAATAACACTCTCTTTCTTGAACACTCAGGCTCTTTATTTCACAGGTGGGGAAAAGCAGGCCCCCCCAAAGCAAACCGGCCTGCCTCAATCGTTCAGCCGGCTATTGAATATTCTGGGATCACAACCACTTTTTCACAAGCATGCAGGGCATCAGATCTACCTGATTTGGGGGGTTGCTATAGACTGGATGTTTGTATCCCTCCAAAATTCCTATGCTGAAATCGTGACCCCCCGCCCTCCCAAAGCTGATGGAATTAGGAAGTAGGACCTTTGGGAGGTAATTAGGTCACAAGGGTGGAGCCCTCAAGAAGTGGGATCGGTGCCATTACAAGAGGCCCCAGAGATTCCTCATCCCTTCTGCCCTGTGAGGACACAGAGAAGGCTCCATCTATAAACCAGGAAGGAGGCCCTCACCAAATCCGCAGGTGCCTTTATCTTGGACTTCCCAGCCTCTAGAACAGTGAGAAATAAAGTTGTATAAAAGCTGCCCAATTTTTGGCACTTTTGTTGTAGTGGCCCAATCAGAATAAGACAGGGGTTCAAAGACAAATCACCAGCCTCGAGGAGCTGCAGCCATCAGGCTGGAAATACAAACACGTCTACAGAAATTCACAGTGAAGTGATGGTCAGCTGCCCATCTCCAAGGTCTTCCCAAAGCAGCAGCTCCAGAGGGCCTGAGCCCGACTGGTCCTCTCCTGGGTGAATTTCTCCTCTGGCTGGGACATCAAGGAGCTGGCCTAATGCTCATCTTGTGAGGAGGGACACGGGAAGGGGTCTCTGAGTACATGTTCCTCTAGTACCCAGGATGCAGCCAGGCAAGTTCCTCCACCTCCTGGTTCTCTGACCTTGGGCAAGATACTCAACTTCGTCTAGTCTCAATTTCCTCATGGGTGAAATGGGCATAATAACGTGTTTCTCACAGGGTTGCCGTGAGAACCGAATGAGAATTACGTGAGATGCCTCCTTAGTTGCTAGCACATAAAAAGCACTTGACAAGTATCAGATATTAGTATTATTAGAAGCTGCAACTGTGCTGGAATTGCATAGAAACTAGGGGGAAAAAGTGTCCTACTTGGGGAAGTGTGGGCTGCTAGAACCCTGATCTGTTCACCTCTCTCCAAGTGCACGTGTCCTTCAGGACTGGTGCTCCCCCAGCCTCCAGGGGTAAATCTTCACTGGTGTAAACTAATCACAGTGATCCTGTTCCTCTGACCAGGTGACTGCGCAGCCATGGGCCTGTGATGCTATTCTGGTCAGTAAGAAAGACATGAGGTTTCCCTAGCTAAAACGGGACATAAGCCAGGAACGTTTCCTCTGCCTGTGACTCCTGGAACTGCTGCTGCCACTTTGGGACCGTGAGGAAGATCAGCCTAAGCACACAAACCGAATCCAGTGAAGTGGGGGAGTTTTAAGGTGAAGAAACAAACAACATCTTGATCCCCACCAAAGCTGTGAAGGCATTAAATTAACCAACTCTGGAACTGTCACATCTCAGGGTTTCTTGTTATGTGAGATAATTAAGTTCCTGATTGTTTTTGGAGACTTTCAATTGAGTTTTATCTTCCCTTTAACCCAAAGTATCTTCAATATACATGATTCCTATATTTTGGGGTAGTTAAGTAAAATTGTGACACAGAGTATAATACTTTATAATTACTAAAATCATGCTATTAACTTATATTTGTTAATGGGAAGATATTAATGATTATGATTTAATAAAAGCAAGCTTATTTAATCAGAGTTTATTGCATGATTCCATTCATAAATATATATACACAGGGGTGCCCGGGTGGCTGGGTCAGTGAAGCATGTGACTCTTGTTCTCAGGGTGATGATTTCAAGCCCGTGTTGGATGTAAGGATTACTTAAAAATAAAATCTTTAGAAAAAGAAGAGAAAAGAAAGGAAAAGAAAAGAATATACATAAACCATTATCAATGACTATCTCTGGATGGTAAGCTTTAGTTATTATTTAGTTTAGTCATATTTATTTTTATTTTCTGCTGGTGCTTCGTTTTTTAGGTTTGGACTATGATCGCACATTATGTCTTTGTTTCTGTTAGGATGAAAAAGGAAGGCAGAGAAAAGAGGACTGGGAAACTCTTGGAAAAGGGAACCCAAGCTACATTTAGCTTAGAGCAAAGGCTTTCTGTGGGGGTGCCACATGACCGGGTCCAAAGTAATTTGGTCAATAAGACAATTTGATTAAAGAGGAACATTTCTGGTCACTGGCTTTTTCCTTTTTTTAATGTTTACTTATTTTGAGAAAGAAAGAGCACAAGTGGGGGAGGGGCAGAGAGAGAATCCCAAGCAGGCTCTGAGCTGTCAGCACAGAGCCCCATACTGGGCTCAAACTCAGGAACCACGAGACCATGACCTGAGCTGAAACCAAGAGTTGGACGTGTAATCGACTGAAACCCCAGGAGCCCCTCTGGTCACGGGCTTTTTAAGTGCCGGTTTCATAATCCCCTTCTGGTCTTTGAGGGCCGCTCACCTACTCTCAGAAAGCTCAAAGCTCGAATGTTGCCCTCTATTGTCTTGTTTTCAATTAACTTTCACCCAAACATCCTGCTCTGAGATGACTGTAAAAGCAAACAAAACAACTAGGCAACTTGAATGTCAAACAACGGAAAATTAATCATGAAAGCCTAAATATCATTTCTTTCCATGCATGGCAATAAAAATATGGCTAAATCAGCAATGCAGGTATAATTTGCTTCAGATGAATAATAATAAGAAAAAAAAAAAAAAACCAAACACCTCCCACACCTTGGATCCTTTCCTTTCATAAATTCTTTTATTTTTCCTCTGACTACAAAAGCAACGTATTTTTTATTATAGAAGAAATTTAAGATATGAAAGAGTACAAGAACATGTACCTGTAACCTCATCCAACCTGAATCAGTAATTAAAACCTTGGTCTATTTCCCTCCGTAGCTTACTTTATGTATTTATACACCTTTCCCCTAACAAAACAGGATAATATTGTAATTACCATTTTATAACCCACCATCAACAAACTACTATGTTATTAGGATTAGTTGTAAAGTGACCGGCAGGAAACTAATTAGAAATAAAAAAGGAGAAAAGCATCTGATATGTGAGTGCAAAGGACCCGCATGCAAATGAAGAGGAAAAAAGTGGAAAATTTTGGAGGCTGAATAGAAATGTTCCAGGGGTCACAAAACTATGTATACGTTAAAATCAATACTTGAAATAATAGTGAATGGAGATCTTTGATTCTCATTTTCAACCGAAGTGCTTTTAACGTTCCTTCTGTCTTCCCAACTCGCCTGTGGCCAAATCATACGGTATCTTCTTTTGAGGTGGATTTCCTTGTCCTATCAATCTTTTTATAGTGTCAAAAGGAATAGGGTTAAAAGTTCAAAGAAAACACAAGATCACAAGACAGAAACTTCTTTCCCATCAGATGGTGATGAAATACAGAAATGGTTGTTGAGTGAAGTTGCTGACCAACAACGTAGTGAATCTCTGTCCGCGAGAATTTAAAAACCAGAAGAAGAAAAGAGTCACTCATTTGCTTAAAGGCATCAGGCTGGACTAGACTTTTACTTAATGTCCCCTCTGATTCTTTGATTCTACAACTCAGAGAAGAAGCCCTTACCTTTAACTGAGCTCCTACGCGGATATAGTTGTAAGATGACAGGGATTTCTGGAGATGTAGAGAGCGTAGTATCTGATCTGAACCTCCTTGGAGTAGCTGAAAAAAATATTTAATTAGAAATAAATTGGTAAGATACATACACAACCAATTACAGCAAACATTCTGACAATGGTAATCTTGTTTTTACTATGGTCATTTGTCAAACAGGTGCCTGTGGGTTGTGATGGACACTTGCTAAACAGCCTCATTATCTAGACAGGATCGGGTTGCGTTTCAGAATTCAGAAAAAGTCAATATTGCCACAGAAGTGAGAGGCATCAGCAGACAGTCACATGCTGAACCACACTGGAAACACACAGCCTCTCCTCATCAATCTCTGTATCCAAGGCAGGAGCACCACCGGATAAATAACCATGGCTGCAGTGTTGAACAAAGACCAATTTTAACACTTTCATCCGGTGGGAAAAATACTGGGAAGAAGTTATGGGTTCTGGAAATAAAAAGAACTCTTCTACATTTGGTAGAAAAATAGCTGAATGAAAACATGGTGAATCGTCAACAAAAACACAAGCACAATATGGGTAGCTTTTCTATACAGAACATGCCTTTGGAAGGCAGCATGTTTAAACTCTCTACACTAAACTGTATGCTTTGTTTTACTTAAAAGGTATAATTATCAGATTTTGAAAAGTGATCTTTTAAACTAAATACACCAGAATTTGTACATACGAACGAGCACCCTTAAAGCAGTTCCTAGAAGATACTGAACTCCGCTGAATTGTATTCAACTTCAACTGTCACCGCTCAATTACCTGCAGAGACAGTTTCCACAGGGAAATCAATCTTACTGATTTATAGTTTCTCTTTGTACAAATCCCAAACAGCACTGCTTCATTGGATCACCCGCTTTATTTATTAGCACTGGTTTATATTACTTTTGGCTTTAAAAATTGTAATAATGTATCATACTTGTTCTCTGAACATGAAGACCTGCTAACAGAAAGGCTATTTTAAAAGATCTTGCCTTAAACTCTAAAAGCATTCTCAAAAGACGTATTAGATTTTTTTCCCAAGCAATCACAGCTTTGATGGGATAAAGAAGACAATCCTCCCTTGTGTTCATAATCGTTTTAAGTAATCATCTTGCTTTATAGCCTCCATGAGCAAAATAAAACTGAAGTTGTATTGCTATCCGTGGGGCTCCCAAATATGGGAACAACAGCTTCTATCAAAAATAAAACACAATTAATTTAACATATTCGGAACTTACCACTTCAAAAGCCTTTATAGATATTAAACTATTCCCCTCATTGCAAAGAAATGTGATGCTTAACCAAGGTAGTCAGTCATGTGACTAGTTCTTTATAACAATCACGCTCATCACATCTCAGAAGCAGCATATGGGTTGCGGGGGTGGGGTGCACCTGTGCACATGTGTAATGTGTTGTGGGCCAATGGAGGCAATGGAGGCCCAGGACAGGGCAGAGCCCGGATATAGAATATTCATCCCTGGTACAACTGGGCAAATGATCGATTACCCGCACAACAGCAAATACTAACCTGATAGAAAGAATGAAAGCTTCTTTCTCCTGGCTGTTGCACAATCACTCGAGACTAAAAAACACCACATGAAATCGTTAATCTGAGAACGCACCTCAAGAACAAAAAGCCACAATTCTCAGGAAATCGTATACCAACAGTGCATTTAAATGTCCTAACAGACCCCATGGATTACCCACCTAAAACTAGGCCTCCTCTGTGCAATTTTTAATATTCTTTTTACTGCTTAAAACAGAGTTCCCTAAACTTTCTGAAAATGAAACTTTTTTTTTTTTTTTTAACCCGGAGCCTAAAGATGGAATTTTTGGGGGGAAGGAGGATTGGAAGTGGGAAAACAGGAAGGAATGTTTAGGGAGTAATATTCACAACACTGCCTTCCCCCAGGGTCTGCCAGGCATTTCAGAGCAATGCCTTATATCTTGTAGGAAAATCAGTTGAGCAAGATCAGTCTGTAAAGGTCCCTGCCTTAGATGGCTCCCAAAAGGCTGCTCTGAGAGGGCTCAAAATGTATGTTCTTTCAAAGGGGTCCTTTTGATTGACTAGGTACATAAAGTGAAGCCCTAAGACATTTTGGACAAAGAGTGATAATACCTGGGATTTCCAGTCCTTTTGTAACTGACACTGACAAAAACACTTATTTCCTTACCAGTCTGACTTCAACTTAACAAAAAAAAATAGATTATACTGGGGCACCTAGGTGGCTCAGTTGGCTGAATGTCTGACTCTTGATTTTGGCTCAGGTTGTGATCTCACACTCGTGGAACTGAGTCTCAGGTCGGGCTTCATGCTGAGTATGCAGCCTGCTTGGGATTCTCTCTCTTCCTCTCTCTTTCCCCCCCCCCCCATGCTGTATCTTTCAAAATAAATAAATAAACTTAAAAATTAGATTATACTGCATTACACTGCCATAAAGGATGCTACGAATAGAAACCAGAAGAAAATGAGATTCAAATTAATATAGATGGGAATATCAAGTCAATATGTTGTACACCTTAAACATACACAATGTGAAAGGTCAATTATATCTCAGTTATAAAAGATTGTTGTACGGGCATGATTCCGTGAGAAGAGTGTAATTTCAGAAACTGGACCCACTAGCTGTCCTGTGGTGCACTAAGGAAAACAACAAGATGACACATGGGAGATGGTGGTGTCACCAGAGTGGAACTGATTAGTCCTGGCTTGGTCTTTGGCCAGACCTCACCCGGAGGGTGGCACATACTCGAATGCCACTCCCGCCCCCACCACAAACGCCCCTAAATCCTTATCTACAAAGCTCGAGCCTTTCCCAACCTGATATCCTAAGAACTAATAAGAACACAAAAGGAGAATATCTTGTCATGAAAGCTGACTGAGAAGCACGAAGGGAGGCAGAGTAGGATTAAAAGCTACTTTGAAGTCATTCTAGAAATTGTATAAGCACTATTAGGTTTAAACAAAATTCAGCACCCGAAAACATTACCCTCAGAAATTAAACACATTTTACCTTCTCCAATAAGTAGTTATTGATATGTCCACCAATAGGATCCCCCTTGAAATCAAAGTTGATATCCATGTATTTTCCAAACCTGCTTGAGTTGTCGTTACGGTTGGTTTTGGCATTTCCAAAAGCTTCCAAGACGCAGTTGGACTTGAGCAACATATTCTTCACTCTTGAACACAGATAAATGAGAGTCCTTATAGAGAGTTTTCCAGGCCGAGCCTTTTAGAAAACTAGATTTTGTTAAAGCACATCCAAAGGTTCATACGAAGATGCTGACAGCAGCGTTATTTGCGACAGTAAAACAAACCAGTTAACCCTAACTGCCCACCAACAGGGTTGGGTAAAAGTAACTGTTTTCCTACTACAGTGTGAACTGATGGAGACAGATGTCCACAGAACATATTAATGAATGAGAAATTAAGTTGCAAAATAATATGTGTGGCAGGGACTGTGCGTGTGTATGCGTGAGTGTATGTGTATATGCACATATGTTAGTCGATGCTTAAAAGGCTGGAGGGAAGAGTACACTTCACTATAGTTTCCTAGGTTGACAGGGGAGGAGTTTGCAGAGTGGGATTTCAGGGACCTTCCACCTGGGACAAAAGACTATAATTTTTAGTTTAAGTGAACATGTTTTATTTGTATAAAGAAAAATCTTTAAAAAAAGATATGTTCACAAGAGAAAGAATGGGTGACACAGAAAATGATACAATTTTTAAAAGTACATGTTTGTAAAGTCTAAAACACTGAAATTTATTGCATTTAGTTATACATTATAAAGACGGTCTTTATTAGTTTAGAAATCGCTCATTTTGTTTGAATGAAATCTCTCCATTGTATCAGTTACTTAATTCATTCTTTATTCAATGAATGCTAACTTTCTAGGAAGCAGTGTCTCCCAGTGGATACTTTTTAACTTCATGCTAGACCTTAAGTCTTTGTTTTTATTTCACTGACAGAATTCCTCTTGTACTGGCACACAAGCATGCCTGCTATAGAAATAACTGTGGCCGCTGAAATAACTGAATGCAGCCAACCCAGTACCACCGTAAGTGACCCCACAACCTCCTCTCTCTCTCTACACACACACACACACACACACACACACACACACACACACACACACACACACCACACACAGAAGTATACGTTTAAAATGTGGGGAGGGGCGATTCCACGCTTATGGTAAACAAAGGCAACTATCTTTGTGTTTGTTAGAGACAGAGAGGGACACAGAGGATCCAAAGCAGGCTCTGCTGACCGTACAGAGCCCAATGTGGGGTTTGAACTCACAAACGTTGAGATCATGACCAACTGAGCCACCCAGGAGCCCCAAGGCAATTATCTTTAAAACTCTGGTGAGATATGCTCATGAGAGACTAGGAAATCTACAAATGCCTTACTCTACTATACCAACTGAGTTTAAAAACAAAATGAAGTTAGTTCCCAGCCAGTCATTCTCCTGAGCTGCCATGGAAAGTAAGATAACTTACATCCTTATCCTTGTTATAGGAGATTGCAAAGTCCGAATGATAAGTGGGATGTGTCACAATTAAGAAAAATGTCTCCTTGGGGTGCCTGGGTGGCTCAGTGGGTTAAATGTCCGACTTCAGCTCAGGCCATGATCTCACGGTTCGTGAGTTCGAACCCACGGTTCGTGGGTTCACGGACTCTATGCTGACAGCATGGAGCCTGACCGGAATTCCCTCTCTCCCTCTCTCTCTGGCCTTTCCCCATTTGCACTCTTTCTCAAAAATAAACATAAAAAGAAAAGAAAAGAAAAGAAAAAAGAAAAGAAAAATGGGGCGCCTGGGTGGCTCAGTCAGTTAGGCATCCAACTTTAGCTCAGGTCATGATCTCAGGGTTTACAAGTTCGAGCCCTGCATCGGGCTCTCTGACAGCTCAGAGCCTGGAGCCTGCTTCGGATTCTGTGTCTCCCTCTCTCTCTGCCCCTCCTCCACTCGTGCTCTGTCTCTGTCTCTCTCAAAAATAAATAAATGTTTAAAAAAAAGAAAGAAAGAAAATGAAGCTCCAATCAGCATGTCTCCCCATTTTTATTCCGCCCTTACCTTTCAACCTCTGCTCTCTGACTGGGGTTGGTGATGGCCGCGATGTACTGCATAATGTACTTACTGGCTTCAGTCTTACCAGCTCCACTCTCCCCTGGGGGAAAAATTGTGCAAGGCTTAACACTGTAACTTAAACCAAGAGGAAGCTAGTTTTTACTAGAATAATTGCAAATTCTGATGTTAGTTACTTAAAATTCTTTACATTTCATTGTTTGCTTTTATGAGTTATTTCCTCCTATCTTGATATGGTATAGGTTCTAACAGATCTGAAAATGTTGGAAAAAAAAAGTAAAACTACTAAAGAAGTAGAATAACAAGTAGATTACAAATTAAGATTTAGCACAAAAATATCAAGACATAAACTGTGGTAAACAAATTCCTTAGACCAAAGTCTTTGTACTCGGCTGTGACTCTTGAGTATAGCAGAAAAGCAACAAGCTAGTGCCTCAAACAGTGGCCATGGCTAAATTCATAAAACCTTATTCTCTATAGCAAATTTCTTTTAATCTTCATGAGGATGAAATAATTCCTCCAGAAAATTAAAGTTAGAGTAATTTTGGTGAAAACAAAGCAAAACAAAACAGCAGGCTCCAGACACGGTGTCACAGAGAGAGCATGACAGGTGGTGTAATGTGGGAAGAAGGGATCAATTTAGAATGAGCTACCCAATTGTTAAATGTACATGCCTCCTGACTCAAGAATTCCACCTGCAGAAATTTATACTACAGAAATACTAAAAATATGAATATAATCAAATAATAATAATAATCTTCAAAGGTTTAAGGAGTATTTCTGCAGACTATACTATGTGTCACAGCTAAAGTCTGAAAATAAAATGCCTGTCAGTAGAGGACCAGGCAAATAAATGATTCAACTATTCAATGGAATCCTACACAACTGTTGAGAACCCCCTGCTTCCGTAGAGGTATGTATGCTAAGGAAAAGTGCCCACTCTGTGTTGTTAAATGGAAAAACACATGTAATAGCGTTTATAACGTAATTCTGTAATATGTTTATAATACACTTTCATATGCATGTGTGACTCTATGTATAATATACAGAAAAAATGTATAAAAGGACCAACACTAAATTAACAGCTGTTACTGCTGAAGTTTTGGGGGTAACAGGTTATTCAGAGGGAAGGGGCTTTTGCTCTTAAACACTTACATGATTGTTTGCTCCCTTCTTTCTTTTATAATCAGGCAATATTGCTTTCATCATTTAATATAGTCCTAGGATATAATTCTCCAACATTAAGTTACATAACTCCTCTGACCCTTAATATTCTCATCTATGAAGTAGAAACACAACTGTCCTACCACCCAACAGTTTTGATAACCAAAATGGAATGAAGATCAAAAAAGTAGTTTTAAAGTATAAAGCCCCTAATGCAGATGTGAGGTATTATTAGCACCAAAATAAATTCCCACAGTTTGGGAGAGGCCATCCTGGGTCAGCGGGCAGATGCCTTCCCTGTCCTCAATTTACTACACAAGACTCATCGAAGAGCTCAGCTTTACTCGGAGGGGTCAGCTCCAGCTCTCGGGCACACAGAGTCTATCACCTGTCTCTCTGCTCTTCAGGCTTTAGAGCTCCAGCCTCTGGCTCTGAGAGCCCATCCCTGGTCCCCATGCCTGTATGGTCCCTTTCACCAATCCGACTTTGAGTTCATTCTTCATTTTTGGTAACTCAGGACTTCATTTTCTTGGTTTCATTCTGCTATTATTTAAAATGACTTTTTGTTAACATTTTATCCAGTAATTTTATGTCTTTGAGGTGAGAGGAAGAATCTTGCATGTTGGCTCAGTCTACAAAATTGACCAGAAGCCCATCCACACGTAATGTGTATTTGCAAATGAACCGAGACTACACTTTGGTCAGAAAGGATTTCTTGATTAATGCTCACTGTACTTTTTTTTTCTCCAATAAAATCGCTTACCTTTCTAACTTCAAAAAAGATCTATTCAACAGTTCGGATCCTTGAGTATCTACTAAGTTAAATGGATTTTGACTCTGAAAGTACAGGGGATCCCCTCTGAATACCTGATATCACAATACAAGTGTCTTTTGAGCGCCTCTTCATAGCTTTGTAAGCAGCATCAGCAATTGCAAAAAGATGAGGCGGTCTCTCGTACAGCTCACGTCCTTTATATTGCTCAATTGTGTCTCTCCCATAGATGTTCAGCAACTTGTAAGGATTCACAGAAACAACGACTTCTCCAATGAACGTGTAGATACGCCCTTTTTCAAATCTGCACAGGACCGAAAGAGATGGAAAAAGGAACAGCTATGGTTACAAAGAAACACTGTCTTTCCGAAGAGCCTCATTTCCAAGAAAATCCAAATATCCCGGGAACGGTTTCTGAACTGACATTTCGTTAATTCTGAATGTAATTTTAGAGACAATGCTTAGGTTGTGCCCCTTCAGATGTTGCTGGCAGAAAAGACCAGTAGGAGTTAAAAGCCAGGAAAGAAGAAAGAATTTAATTTTTTGTGGATTGGATAGTTCCTATTTCTGAAATATGAAAGGATAAGTAGGTGCTACTAAGAGCTCTAGTAAAAGGAGAAACAGAAGATAAAGCAGGTCTTGGAATCTACTTAGCCAGATTTTCAATTATAAAGAAAACTGTCCAAATACATTTCTTTTTTTTCTCCCTCTTGAATCTGCACTAAAATGTCAGTAAAGGAATAAGAACACTAAAGTTCATAACAGAGTCATAGAGGAGACGCTTCTGGCATACATCAAATTCATCATTAAAAATTAAAAAAAATTTTTTTAATGTTTATTTATTTTTGAGAGAGAAAGAGACAGAGTGCAAGCAGGGGAGGGGCAGAGAGAGAGGGAGACACAGAATCCGAAGCAGCATCCAGGCTCTGAGCTGTCAGCACAGAGCCCGATGTGGGGCTCGAACCCACGAAACGTGAGATCATGACCTGAGCCGAAGTCAGATGCCCAACTGACTAAGCCACCCAGGTGCCCCTCAAATTCATTGTTTTAAATGATGGCCTAAAATTCCATGGTATAGATTATCATTCTCTATTCAATCATTCCCCTTCCTTCCTGCTATTATGAATAATACTGTAGGAAATACTCCTGACACATAATCTTACAACTCAGTGCTTTTATTTCTGTGAGACAGCTGGTTGAAAGGTATGTGTATTTTTTTATAAAGTATTTCTAACAGGATCCCACCTTTTTACCATAAAATTCTGGAATGCTGCCCATTATGTAATTTGTATGTATCACCATACATAGATATATTTGATAAGTGATTAAACGAGCATGGAAAAATATGGAAGACTACGTGTTCTGTTTCACATACCTTTTCTACATATAACAGGGTGATGAGGAGGGAGGCTGTGTGGGTGGATGGAAGGAAGCTTTAGGAACAAAGGGGAAAAAGTAAAGAAAACCCCTGGCATATACAGTATGACTCAACTGCACAAAATCGTGTGTCTGTATTTACCAAGAAAAAATTTAAATATAAAACTTAGAAAACCCATATATAGGGGCGCCTGGGTGGCGCAGTCGGTTAAGCGTCCGACTTCAGCCAGGTCACGATCTCGCGGTCCGGGAGTTCGAGCCCCGCGTCAGGCTCTGGGCTGATGGCTCAGAGCCTGGAGCCTGTTTCCGATTCTGTGTCTCCCTCTCTCTCTGCCCCTCCCCCGTTCATGCTCTGTCTCTCTCTGTCTTAAAAATAAATAAACGTTGGAAAAAAAATTAAAAAAAAAAAAAAGAAAACCCATATATAGTCACGGTTTATACATTACTCACACATATAAACACACATGAACCAGAGCTAGGCCAACACCCAAATGGACATTTCTATACAAGTTGTTGCTAACACACTCCACCTGCCGAGAGGCACAGGAAGGACACAGAGCTCCCATCCAAGAAGGAAGGGAGCACCAAGACGGGCTAAATGCTGGTTCCAGGACAACGACCACATCTCTAAGAACTCTTGCTCAGGACCAGAGCAGCAGGGAAATAACTAATTCTTTGGGACCACAAGGGCAAGGACCTTAAACTTCCTTCACAATGGAATGAAGGCTGTTGGCTATAATTAGGCGTGGAAACAAACAGATGCTGATAATCAACAGTAGATTAAAACCAAGATTTTATTAAATAGCTAATATATATTTAAATAAAAGCTATTAATAACCACTTTAAGATTTTCTGTGCATTTTTCTACTGTGGTTTTCCTGGGAAGCCTAACTGTTGGATGCCAAGTTTATATGGTGGTTAGAAGCACAGACTTTGGAGTCCTTTACATCTGGGTCTGAATGCTCACACTGCAAATATGATAGCTGTGCGACCTTGTAAAACCACTTCACCTCCATGTGTTTCACTTGTAAAACAGACAATTGCACCGCACTCTCACCCTGGCATTGAGTAAGTACTTAAAAAAGGGGGTGGGGTGGGCAATTAATCTATGCTTCCAATTACACTCTGCATGAAAAATATTTTTAATAAATGCTTTTATTTTATTAACGTTTCTACTTAAATCACAATAATCCCTACATGTGAAGAATCAATTCAATAATCATAATCTGATTCCCTGCCTCAGCTGTTAATCAACGAACAACAAGCCACAAGCAAAATGTCCACATAACTCATGTTCAAACACCCCCCAAAAGTAATGAAAGGCTAAGGTTCACTACCCAAGCCTTTCTGGCTTAACCTGAAAATTTGCAGGACATTCTCAACAGCTGTCTTCAAGGATGAGAATTAAAAGGACATGATTCTTTAGTTTTAGAAACACTGTCTAAACAGGAAGAAGAAGAAGAAGGGGGAGGGGGAGGGGGGAGGGGAAGGAGGGGGAGGAGGGGGAGGAGAAGGAGGAGGAGGAGAAGAAGGAGGAGGAGAAGAAGAAGAGGAAGAAGAAGAAGAGGAGGAAAGAGGAGGGGAAGGAGGAGGAGGGGAAGGAGGAGGAGGGGAAGGAGGAGGAGGAGGGGAAGGAGGAGGAGGGAGGAGGAGGAGGAGGGAGAGGAGGAGGAGGGGGAGGAGGAGGGGAAGGAAGAGGAGGGGAGGGGGAGGGGGAGAGGGAGGAGAAGGGGGAGGAGGAGGAAGATGTTGGGAAAAAGAGATTACCTCACAGGTGTGGCACTCTGTGAAATAAGACACAGCAAATAACATACGAGATTAGAATGCTGTTCTAAGATTCCAGGTCTGCCTAATCAGTAAATTCCATTTTATTCCAAATAGAATATTTTGCTTATCAAAGCTTCTAGACATCAGGTTTGTAAAACACAATAAACTACGTGCATAATAGCATCAAATGCAAAAATATTATCGTGAAGAGAGCGGCAAAAGATCAACGAATTATGGTATTAAATACAATGCCTCGGTAATTTATAAAATGTTAAAAACTTACTTGAAACTCTCAGGTTGGTTACCACACATGAAACTTTCAGTTTGGTTAAGGCTTAAAATCACCACTAGATGGTGCCAGTGTACACAGTAACACCAACCCAAGATTCCAATTTGCTTGGGAAAGCCTGGCGTATGAAGTTAGCACTAAGGTAATGTAGTCACCTGGTTGGTGTGCCTCCATGAGGAACTAGTGGCACGATCCTCAGCGACAAACAGGGTGAAGCCACCTCTTATAAGAGACCAAGGAAGGCATCTCTATGTGTGCGAAGCTTGTGTGACAAACTTATAATGCACTCTTCAAATATTTATTCAATATCTACTCTGTGCCAGACACTGGGCCTGACTCTGGGAATTAAAAGATGAACAAAGTGTACGGAAGTGTTGCAAATAAATACTAACAAATGATAGGTAAGGTAATGAAGGCAGGTACCATGTTGGCAAAGATGATCACAACACCCCTTTCAATGAGGAACTGAAAGAGAAATATACTAAGCTCAGAGCGAGGCACGCGAGGCACGCAAGGCCTTTTGTGCCGCGGCCTCCAAATTCCTCTTCACTTGACTCTCCTAACTGCCCACCACACATCCACCGTCAACACCTCCCGATCCCCTCTTTCCGTCTCAGCCTGCTGTTACATTAATGAGATACTTACGGTTCCCAAGGACACCACGACCTCATGGTTTGCCCACAGGTTCATTCTGCCTACAATACCTTGTCCTCACCCAGTCTCTTCCTCCCCCCATCTCCTCAACAGGTTCCCACTCCTTCAAAAGCAAAACAAAATGAAATGAAACCAGAAAACTACCTACTAGGGGACAAACACCTAGCCTCAACTCTGAAACATGACCTAGGAAGAACAGTTGCAGGGTGCCGTGAAAAGTAGACACGGGGGACGGAGGCTGCCGACAGGAAGCAGGCACCTGTGTGCGTGCAGGCTCCGGAGCAGAGCGCCCCCCACAGGAGGCTGCAGTTCTCCAGGGGACAAACCAACCATCTTCTCTGAGAATGGCGGAGTCTCAGGGTGCTGGTGGCTGTGGGACAAAAGGAGGCCCATTTGGCACTTCTGAATAGTTAGTTGCAAGATGGGACTGAATGAAGAAATGAGTAGACATTACGTTGTTGCAATTACACTGCAATCGATTACAATGCAATTGTAATGCATTACACTGTCCGTGTGGTGAGGCAAATGAGAAAAAGCAGGTACAATTCTCTGCAGCAGGTGATATTGAGCAGTGAAAACAGGTGCCACCTTACCTCCCAGATGTCTCATGGCATGCTCACAGGGCTTGCCTGCGAGTCAGGCAAACTTCTTGCCATTTCAGTCAAAGTGAGAAATAACTCAGCATGGGTGGCTCAGTCGGTTAAGTGTCCGACTCTTGATTTTGGCTCAGGTCATGATCTCACAGTTTGTGGGTGGGAGCCCCGCAGAGGGCTCTGCACTGACAGTGAGGAGCCTGCTTGGGATTCTCTCCCTGCCTCTCTCTCTGCCTCTCCCCTGCTAATGCACACTCTCTCTGTCTCTCTCAAAAATAAATTTAAAAGATTAAAAAAAAATAATAATGATCCCAAACTCAGCTATCTACTGGTCATTCCACACACTCTCTTTCAATAACTAACTAATCCAATAACTAAATAATCCAACCACATTTACTCAAAGATGGTAATAATCAAAAGTGACCCAGAATGGGGCCCAGGATAAGACATGATAAGAAAAACTAGGCAAAGAAACTGATAGGACAAAAGGCAGATCAAGAATACCCATGAAAAATAGGTATGTCATAAAGGAGAAAAACTTTGGAAAAATATTTCTGCATGGAAGCAAAACACATAAAGAAAATATAGCTCTCTAAAAACCAAGAGAACAAAGAAAACACCACTTAAAAATAGAGAGACCAAGGGCGCCTGGGTGGCTCTGTTGGTTGAGCCTCCAACTCTTGATTTCGGCTCAGGTGGTGATCTCACAGTTTGTGAGATGGAGACCCACATGGGGCACAGCACTGGCGGTGAGGAGCCTGCTTGGGGTTCTCTCTCTCTCTCTCTCTCTCTCTCTCTCTCTCTCTCTCTCCCCCCCTCTGTTCCTCCCCAATTTGCATGATCTCCCTCTCTCTCTCTTGCAAAATAAACTTTTTTAAAAAAATAGAGAAAAAATGTTTAAAACCATTTTTTTTGAAACAGGAGATGAGAAACCAAAGAGCTCAGGGAAACAACAGAAGAGGAGAAAACCCCACAGAAATGAAGACCACATTAAAAGACATCAGAATGAGGGGCACCTGGGTGGCTCAGCTGGTTAAGTTGGTCAGCTCAGGTCACGATCTCCCGGTCCGTGGGATCCGTGTTGACAGCAGGGAGCGTGCTTGGGATTCTCTGTCTCCCTCTCCATGTGCCCCTCCCCTGCTCATGTGCTCTCTCTCAAAATAAAATATACATATATATATATAAAGATATTAGATAGAAACGGATACTGCTGAACATACAGACAAGAAGAAAAGCAAGCAAAATGAAGTGGAAAAACAAAGTTCAAGTAGAAAGCAGTATAGAAGAGGGAGATAATGGAGATCACGTGACTGGGTCTCTGAAGACTTTGGTGTGATAATGGTGACATTTCAAAATGGCAAACAATTACACCAAGAACGTATGTCGACAGAGTGTGTCAGAAAACAGGTCAGCCACCTGGAAAAACAAAATCCATAGATCATCAGTGTGATGCCTTGAATTGTGCTCTCCCCCACAAAAGATATGCTGAAGTACTAATCCCTGGTACCCGTGAAAGTGACCTTATTTAGAAACAGCGTTTTTGCAGATGTAATGAAGATGAGGTCATTAGAGTGGGCCCTAATCCAACACGACTGGGTTATGAGAAGAGGAAAATGCCATGGGAAGACTGAGACAGACGGGGAGGACACCACGCGATGACAGAGGTGACAGGCGCAGCTGCGAGCCAACGTCACCGTGGGAAGCTAGGCAGAAGCAAGGAAGGATTTCTCCCCCGCCAGTTCCAGACTGATCCTGGCCCTGCTGACACCTTGATGTTGGACTTCTAGTCTTCAGAACTGTGAGACAAGAAATGTCTGACCTTATTTTTAAGCCACCCCATTTGTGCAATTTTGTTTGTGGTATTTTGTTATAGCAACTCTAGGAAACTAATACGACTAGTTATACCAAAATAAATTCTATGAAAGTGTCTCAGTTTCACTTCATGTTTAAAGAAATGCAAATCAAACCAACAACAGGGTACAATTCTCCACCTACACATGAGGAATTTTGACAGTGAACAATGTCAGCAAGAGTATGGAGTCACAGGTGTCTTCCCCATCGCAGGTATCACCTTCATTGGTGGGACTCCCTCTTAAACCATTCTCCACAAAATATAAATCTAATTTTTCATTCCTATCCTTAAATCTTTTCAATGGGAAGTCTTAATGTCAAGCCAATTTGACATCCCGATATTGGCTTATCTCACGTCAGCCACTCCTGATGACTGCTCTGGCCAAGAATAAAACAAGATCCTTCCCCATCTAAACTGCCCCTATCCACCATCATCCCACACTTGTTTCCTCTATGGTAGTTACCACAAGTAACTTCTTGTTGGTTTACTTTCTGTCTCCAGAGGAATACGGTCCATATTTACCTTGTTCATGGCTTTATCTTCAGCATGCAATACAGTGCTGGAACTTACAGGGGATGGGTAAATATTCGATGAATCAAAAAATAAAGGAAGGAAGGAATGAGTCCCCTTAGCCCACCTCCATTTTCTCAGCAAATGGTTTGCATCCTATTTATAGAGAAAATTTAGGCCGTCAAGTATGGAAGACTTTAAATCGCCTACCATCATTACTTTTTTTTTTTAATTTATATACTTAGTTTCACTTCTCTTATTTCCTTATGACTTTCAAAAGTGGGAGGAGGGGAGATTAAATACAGCAGGATATCACCTAGTTTTTAATGGGCCACATCCTTATGCTCAACTGAAAATAACCTTTCCTTTCACATGGGCAATTTCATGTACTCTGGATACAAACAGTAATTTATATTCCAGGAAAATATAATTAAAATAGTATCTACTCTGACTCACCCTCTGGGACATGTTTTTCACTGTTAGGGAAGGAAGCTGCAACGTATGCAGGACTGACTTGGAACTGGAGGTATCAGTTCAAACTGGTGGGGTGCAGCGGCTTGAAGGGAAGGGAGAGAGAGAGAGAGAGATGTGGACGTGAGCACACATTTCCTAGCTCTGCCCTCTGAGGGAGCTCAGAAGCAAGGACACTCAGATGTTGGCTTGTACACTATTCTTCTTAACTAAAAGGACCCAGGGATCCTTAGAGAAAAGCTAATTCTGGAGCTGGGGCAGGGGAAGTACAAGATGAGTCTGAAATGTCTTGTTGAGCCAGAATGTAGGGAAGTACTCAAAGAATGACAGGGACATAGCAAAAGAAACAGGAATCAGCGTAAAAGGCTCCCACTGGCCAAATCTGGAACCACATGAGCACTAAAATAAGTAATGTCAGTGACATTATAATCCCCCAAATAAAATAAGAATCTAGGAGTCCGTACTGATATAAAATAGAAGTGAATTGGAGAAGTAAAAGCTCTTCCTTATGGTGGAATGACAAGAAATACAAAAGGAATGACGTTGAGTTAGAGAATTATCAGTGCATGCTAAAACCAGTAGCTGAGAGTGTGATGAGGAACAGGATAGTTACACAGCCGCAAAGTATCTTCTGCAAATTACTTAATCATTACAAAGGTAAAGACGATAACTTTTACAGGAGAGAAACCCTGTAAGCATTAAGTGGCCATTAACTTTGACTTCATTAACTTTGACCAGGTGCTCAAAGTTAATATCACCTCTATTGACACAAATTGACATATGTGCCCGTGATGGTTAATTTTATGTGTCAACTTGCCTGGGCCAGGAGGTGCCCAGAATTTGGTCAAACATTATTCTGGGTGTGCTGTGAGGGTGCTTCTGGATGAGAGAAACATTAGAATCAGTGGGACTGAGCAAAGCAGAGTGCCCTACCCAACTGGGTGGGCCTCATCCACTCCAGCCAAGACCTGATAGGAACAGAAGGGTGAGTAAGAAACAATGCTTTGTCTCTCAGCCTGATGGTCTCTGAGCTAGGGCACAGGTCTTCTCCTGCCCTCACACTTGGACTCAGACTAGAACTAACACCATCAGCTCTCCTAAAATTCTAGCTTACTGACTGAGGAGTTTGGACTTCTCAGCCTCCGTAACTGTGTGAGCCAAAAATCTCTCTATATGTGTGTTTATAAACACACACACACACACACACACACACACACACACACACACACACATATATCCTATTGGTACTGTTTCTCTGGAGCAGTCAGACTTATGTGGATTTTGTATTGAAAGTGGTTCTAGAGGGACGGAATTTTGAGAAAGTGTTCTCTGAGTTGTTTCTGGAGTTTCAGGAAATGGCTCTCTGATCAGATTTAAGGCCACTAATGACTCTATTTCCAGTAGCAAAAAGAACAGTGATAGTCCATGGTGTGATCTGGCAATAAAAAACATATCTGCCATGAATACTCTTAATCAACCTCTCATAAGAAACAAGAAGCTGGGTGATTGTGAGTATATTTGCAAAGATTTCTGGAAAACTAACAAATATATGAGGTTGGCTGGTTAACTCTTAATGTCACTGGACAAAGTGATGAATGAAAAGAATGGCTCAGGGATTCAAATTCCCAGCTCAAGTGCTACAAAAGGACCTAAAGCTTCTTTTCCTGTAGCCACAGGGCTTAGAACACAAATACTGTGCCTCCTGATATGATGTGGTGAGGACACAACAATCACTTTTGTGGTGTCTGCCAAAAACATTTAATCTGAATCTAACCAGGAGGAAACAGAAGATAAACCTAAATCGAAGGACATTCTACGAAATAACTGGGAAAGTTCACAGTAAAAACAACAGCAACAACAACAGAAAGGCTGACACTCTGGAAAACATTATGGAGGTTCCTCAAAAAATTAAAAATAGAACTACCCTGTGACCCAGCAACTGCACTACTGGGTATTTACCCAAAGGATACAGGTGTACTGTTTCAAAGGGGCACATGTACCCCAATGCTTATAGCAAAACTATCAACAAGAGACAAAGTATGGAAAGAGCCCAACTGTCCATCGATGGATGAATGGATAAAGAAGATGTGGTATACATATACAATGGAGTATTACTCAGCAATCCAAAAGAACCAAATATTTCCATTTGCAACTACGAGGATAGAACGGGAGGGTGTTACGCTAAGCGAAATTAGTCAGAGAAAGACAAATGTCATATGACTTAACTCATATGAGGAATTTAAGATACAGAACAGATAAATATAAGGGGAGGGAAGCAAAAATAATATAAAAAGAGGGAGGGGGACAAAACATAAGAGACTCTTTTTTTTTTTTTCAACGTTTATTTATTTTTGGGACAGAGAGAGACAGAGCATGAACGGGGGAGGGGCAGAGAGAGAGGGAGACACAGAATCGGAAACAGGCTCCAGGCTCCGAGCCATCAGCCCAGAGCCTGACGCGGGGCTCGAACTCACGGACCGCGAGATCGTGACCTGGGTGAAGTCGGACGCTTAACCGACTGCGCCACCCAGGCGCCCCCATAAGAGACTCTTAAATATAGAGAACAGAGGATTGTTAAAGGGGGTTTTGGGAGGGGGGGATGGGCTAAATGGCTAAGGGGCATTAAGGAAATCAGTGTTGCACTATATGCTAACTTGGATGTAAATTAAACAATAAATAAATTAAAAAAAAAAAAAAAAAAAAAAAGGAGATACTCCAGGACAGGAAGTTGTTTGAAAATCTTTTTTAAAGAAAGTATATTTACTTCTTTTGTTAGCTACTTTATTTTTAATTAATCAAAGGTATATAAGGCTATACATTAGAGATTCTAATCAATATGAGATAACCAACATTAATATACTCTGTTCACTTAATACTGAATAGAATTAAAGAAAATCATCTATACTTTTAAAATCTGTATAGCTTTATCTCTTATGAATCTATAATTTGTTGACATTTTAAAAATATTAAATACAACTTTTGGATATCAAAAAAAAAAAACCCAGAAAGGCTAAATACTATTTACATTATAAGAAATTAAAGAGACCCAACAACTAAATACCAGGCATTCTCATAGGAAGGTTCTTATAATTCTTGCATTTTTCTATAAATGTGAAATTATATACAAATTTAAAATTGCTAGTAAACAATCCAAGCTTCTTCATAGAGGTTTAGATTTTTATTTATTGCTTTTGCACAAGCAATATAGACTCTTAGTAAAAGATTCAACAAATATAAATGATTAGATAGCGAAAAGCATTTCTCATCTTTGTCACAACCTCCCTGGCTAGAGGCAGCTACTGCTGCTGGTTTTCTGTAAATTCTTCTAGAAATAGGTTATTCAGGGGCACCTGGGTGGCTCAGTCAGTTGAGAGACCGACTTCAGCTCAGGTCACGATCTCACAGTTCATGAGTTCGAGCCCCGCGTCGGGCTCTGTGCTGACAGCTCGGAGCCTGGAGCCTGCTTCATATTCTGGGTGTCTCTCTCTCTCTCTCTCTCTCTCTCCCTCTCTCTCTCTCTCTGCCCCTCCCCCGCTCATGCTGTCTCTGTCTCTCAAAAATAAATAAACATTAAAAAAAATTTAAAATAGAAATAGGTTATTCAAATACATACATATCCATACAGATAGTCTTATACATGAATGACATTTTTTCTCCAATTGAAATAATGAATCTTGGCAATAGTTTCATATAAATAGGGAAAAGCCTCATTTTTTATGCCTACATAGTATTTCATTTCACGAGTGAACACACAATAGTATATTTAATTAGTCCCTATTGGACTTTTAGGTGGTTACTCACCTTTTTTATCATGGACAATGCAACTATAAATACAACGTTGCCGCGTCAAAGGATACGCACGATATAAATTTGTGAATTTTTGCCAAATCATTCTCCAAAGAGGCTGCAGCAACTTATACTTCCAGCTACAGTTTGTGTTCTGGGTGTGGCTTTTTAAACCAACGATGCTGGCCCATTTCGAAAGGACAGATTATAAGGCAGTTTTATTTCAAAGTACACAAAACTTTGACCCTTTTCTTCCCTGATGGAGGAAACTTATGCAATGATCATCAGCTTACTGCCAACTTCCGATATGTTCAGTTCACTCTCCCCAGTTAAATGAGAATCTCTCCCAAGGGTGAAGGCATTTTGTTGCTGCTGCTGCTTCTGGCAAAATCATGGCCTCTGTGTGATGGAATCAATTCATTTAATCCCCTCTGTTAGACCGCACGTTCTTGAAGTGGGCAGGGACTGTTTGTTAGAAAGATTATGAGCATCAGAGTCACACAGCCCTGGAGCCCTAGGCTTGAATCCTGATTCTGCTAGTTACTGATTGTGTGCGTTTATGAACATCTGAGTTACAAAGAATAAGGCATATGGTATTATTGTACCAAAGACTTCCAGATGCAGACAATGCCATGTAGTAAGCACAGTGACAGAGGTTTAAAAATTACATATTTTTAAGGGGCGCCTGGGTGGCTCAGTCGGTTAAGCATCCGACTCTTGATTTCGGCTCAGGTCATGATCTCACGGTTCGTGAGTTCGAGCCCTACATAGGACTCCTGTGCTGACAGTGCAGAGCCTGCTTGGGATTCTCTCTCTCCCTCTCAGAATAAGTAAAGTTAAGTACACATTTAAAAAATCTGTCATTTCCCTGTTGCTCCTATTCTCTTTCTTGTTCGCATGTGTGTGTGCGTGCGTGTACATGGGTGGGCACACCCCCACCATACTGTTTCAGAAAAGATTTAAGGCAATAACAAAGACAGAAAGGATACTATAGAAGCTTAGACAAGGGATACCTAATCCAGTTTTAGGAGTGGAAGGGTCCAAAGAAGGCATCCCAAATTTGAATTTCTTGACATCTGAATTATTAATGTGATTATACAGTCTCCATATAGGTAGCTCTAGGCACTTCCTGACTTATATACTGCCTTCAGAGCACCTGAAATAGGATGCTTTATTTTGCCTTTTTATTGACATACCGAGGCCTTGAAAAGAGAACGTTTGAGGAGACCACCGTAGCCCATCAGCGAGATGGTGGGATCACATCGGCACCCACCTCCCGGGACGGTTACAAGAAGTGAGACCCTCTGCTCACTGCAACACTCGGAGCACTGCTGGCACAGGGTTAGGGTACAGCGAGATGCATGAAGTCCTGTGACAAGGCCGTCTGGATGGCAGGACAGGCCCCCTTCTCCGGGGCGCTGCATCTGTGCCGCTAACCCTCACAGTGGCAGTCACTGTGCTAGCATAATGAATCCTGATCCAGCTCGGCATCGTGTCCAGAAAGCGTTCTCCCAGTAGTTCGCAGGGACCCTCTGAAGTCAGAAAACCTTCCATCAAAATGTTTAGGCTTTCCACAGGACACAGGAAACTTGTGAGAGGGCCACTGACAGGGGTTTGACTGACTTCCCGAGTTCATCTCTTGGTTTGCTTTTCCAGAGCAACCTCTCTTCCCTTGAGCCGCGCAAAAGGTAGCTAGCCAGAAAGTATGGTCGGGAGACGCCTGGCTGAATTGTTTTACCTTTTCCTCCCTTCCTTCCAACATTTTTTAATGTTATTTATTTTTGAGAGAGAGAGACACACACACACACACAGGATTAGAAATAGACTCCGGGCTCTGAGCTGTCAGCACAGAGCCCGACGCAGGGCTCGAACTCACCAACAATGAGATCATGACCTGAGCTGACTGAGCCACTCAGGTACCCCCTTCCTTCCTTTCTGTAATGAAAAAAACCCTTGTTTTTGATATATTCATTTTTAGATAATACTTGCTTTTTCTTTTCTTTAAAAAAATATGTTTTTAATGCTTATTTTTGAGAGAAAGAGCGCACACCAGCAGGGGAGGGGCAGAGAGAGAGAGGGAGACACAGAATCCAAAGCAGGCTCCAGACTGAGCTGTCAGCACAGAGTCCAATGTGGGGCTCAAACTCACCAACCCATGGGATCTGAGACAAAGTCGGATGCTTAACCGACTGAGCCACCCAGGAGGCCCAACGCTTGCTTTTTCAAAACACACTTCTATGATACAGTAAGACATGCCTTGCAGAGAAATACTAACTTTAAACATTCTTATTGCTGCCTGTAATTTTATTGTATTCACTTGTTCATTCACACAGTAGTTATTAGCGCCCACGTCCCAAGCACTGTTCTGGGAGCCATGGTGAAGGAACGAACAGGCAGACCCGTCTCTCCACTAATTCAGGGTGATGAGGACAGATGTGAGGGCTGCGAGGGGAGAGGCGGGTGGGTGGGTGAGACCTTGCAGTGTCGTGGGGTTTTGGAGGTTATCTCCAGGGCAGATTTCAGGCACTGATCACATTTGCTTTTTGCAAGCCCCTGTGACTGTGGGCCGGAGAGGACTGAGTGCCTGGCAGTGGAGCAGTGAGAAGGCCACTGCTGGCGGTGGGTCCCACCCCACTGCCTGGGTCCTGGGCAGGGATGACTGGGGCCCTGGTTGGGGTGGAGCTGTGGGGAGAGGGAGCAGAGGACAGGTTTTCAGAGCAGAAGCAGGACTGACTAGATAGAGTGACTTACTGGATGTGAGAGGTGGAACAGAGGGAGGGGTCAAGGTTGCTCACACGACCGGTGGGGCTGACCACAACAGCACTTGTTATACAGCGCTGGGGCAGCAGAGGAAGAGCCTGATTTTGGAAGGTGACCGTGAGCCACACAGGCTGTGTTGGGTCTGAGATTCCTGAGAAGAGCCAAGTGAGGATGCGTCTCACTCTTCTTTCTCTCAGGAGCTAATTAAACCTGATCCTTTGGACACAAAGGCAACAACACACAGGATGGCAGATGCAGAGTACCAAGAACATAGGGAGGGCGACCAGAAATCCCAACCTGTTGCCGAGGGCAAATTCTGTGAGGAGGCCACATGCCCTGCTGCCCAGTAAGAGACAAGAGATTGGGTTTTATTTTAATTTTTTTATTACCTGAATTTGATTATGTCAAGTTACTCAGCCATTCTCCCTTCCCAGTATAAGGAAATGGCAGAAACAAACAACACCTTCCCCACCTGAAGGCTATTGACCAAGGTCCCAGGCAATGCGGTCAAAATAATACTCCTAATAATACAATAGTTCCTTCTCAGCTCACTGTCTAAATTCTTGACCATAAAAGACACTTTTACCAAATACTACTATTTAGTTACCAAGCAAAAGGAAACAGAACATTTTATAGTATATTTCAATGAAAACAAGATTAAGTCTTGAGGACATTAAAAAAAAAACCCACCTTGTCAGATACGGCATAGCAAATCAGGCCTGCAAATACAGCACCTGGGCTGACATCTGGAAATGTACTGCTTTTCAGTTTTTGTTTTTTTGTCTGCTGGGGATACCTGAAAAGGGTTCAACTTTCAAGCCTGTCACTGCAGTGAGAAGAAGGGTACTGGTCATTCACAGGGCACTCAGTTAACCACTTTGACAGAAGAGTCTCTACAACAGCTAAAGTCAGGACACGTCCACGATGGGCGGAGAATCACTGTTAGGTTAGAGCACGTGTAACTTCACGCTGCTGAAAATGAATCCCAAAATGGCTTCATTTTGATCTTCCAAGGAAAACTGCTTTTTTCATGAGATTATAAATTTTATAAGCTGACCAAATCCACACCACGGAATGCAAATTGTCTGTTTTGGTCATCATTTGTCACTACATAGCTTTTAGACAGTATTTAATTATTTAATTGACTGGTTGGTTTTGCCAAAATCCTAGTAGAGGAAATACAGAGATTGGTGAACTGGACCACAGTAAAATCACCTCAGTGACGTTGAGTCTTTATAAACTATAGGTCCTCAGACTAACAGATATTTAAATACTCCCATGCATTTAAAATTAGTAAAGCATGGGGCACCCAGGTGGCTGAGACAGTTGAGCGTCCGACTTCAGCTCAGGTCATGATCTTGTGGTTCGTGGGTTTGAGCCCCGTGTCAGGCTCTGTGCTGACAGCTCTGTGCTGACAGTGCTGTCAGGCTCTGTGTTTCCCTCTCTCTCTGCCCCTCCCCCACTCATGCTCTCTGTCTCAAAAGTAAACATTAAAAAATTAAAAAAAAATAAAATCAGTAAAGCACACACAAATGCACACAAACAAGGAAGATGTTACATATTTTACAAGGTTAGCATATGAATACATCCCAATAAGTATTATTTAGCTATGAAATAAATACTGATTATCTAATAATGACAGACATAAAGATCTAGACCAAAAAATAAGAATGAAACTTTTCCTATTAATAACATGATGCTATATTTTGTCCTCCAACCAAGTGACAAATACAATTTCTCCAACACAAGGTTCAACTTCTATGTATACAAAACTTATATATATCCTTTTTGTCCATTTCATTTAAAAATGATTTCCTACTGTATTAACCATTTGGCTCTCTGGCATGCCTAGGGAAGTGGTTAATTGCATTCTGCCTTAACCAAGGGATTAGCCTATTTCTAAGTCAACACTGCTCAGGAAAATGAGCGAGACCTGGGCTGGAGTTGGAAACCCCTTTGGTAGAAATGCACAATTACATGACATGATAACAATTATGCATTTAAAATACTATAAGCCACTTGCACCACAGTACTGAACACTCTTACCCTGACCCTCAGAGAGGAATCCTTTTCACCTTACACTAGCCTTAGATATTCGGCTCTCTGGGCGACAGGAAACCTAACCTGTACACTCTGTCACTCTGCCTAATTTAGTGAATGACGGAAAACCTAATCAGGCTACTACATCACTTTTTAAAAACCGGAATTCCTTATGCCGATTTTCGTCACATAGGAAGGCTCTGATATAGCTAAAGCAAGGTTTTCCTAAGAGCTACTGACACTTGAGGCAACCAGGTAGGGGCCTTTCAGGTACAAGCTGGGTAGGACCTGTGGCAGGAAACACTGAAAAGAAATAAATGGTTAAGCAGCCAAGTGAATGGATTATTTCCACCTCAGCGACTGTGACAACACCTGTTTTAAGTTCAGAAAACAAAGTCACACTAAACTAACATTCACTGTGCCAAGAACTGCAATCAGATGTTTTTCATGTCTGTTGCTAATTATACTTTATTAAGTATTAATAGAAAAATTTCCAAACCTTCTTTTGTTGACATCACATGCCCAGTTACAGGTGAGAAGGAAATTACCATACGATTAAAGCAATCACCTAATCATCATCTCTGCCTGGAGGAATCTCAGTTACAAGCACAGCTTTCACTGGCCTCGAAAGGAGATCTATTTCTGTTACAGAATGGATTGTGTAAAAACAGGAAAACTGGAAAGCTTCCCAGATGCTCCTAAGTTATGTGTTTGGCTATTGTTTCTGTTGGGTGAACCACAGAATGGAGCAGAGGATTTTAAAACCAGCAAAAATTTTTATTGAATGAATGAATGGTCAGAAACTCTGTCAGCTGGCTCTCCTTGGCTTTGTCACAAGTCTGTAACACCCAATTAGGCCACATTTCCTCAAGTAAAGCTTTAAAATTGGCATTAACCTTATACTTCTTCTATCTGGCACTTTCTCTTGGTTTGTGGTTGGAGGGTATTTTTGGGTTTTGGTTTTATTTTTTCTAAACAACCTTCTTTGTGTCTAATGTAGAGGAGGGGTTAACTTCCTTTCCCCTATCAGCCTGTAGAACTGGTGTCACTTAGGTGGCCTTGCTTTAGGACAATGGACAGCAGCCTCAAGGGCAGGAGGAGGTTAAACTGGCACACTGGCTATTCTGATGCTGGGAGCGTCTGGAGGCACATGGAATTTTCATGATGCTGATCTGATGATACTGTCACTGCTCTGATGCCAACAGACCCAAAGGAAGCTTAAGAGGGTCCGATGGCATCCTCAAGTGAAGTACCAAGTGCTGCTCACTGGGGCCCCTCAATAATGCCTGCCGGTTCTGCAATAGAGTTGTTATGGTAAGGACAAGGGAGCTGGATATGGAGGAATTTAAAGAAGATATAAAAGGCAAAAGACATCAACTATTACCACTCTGCAAAGGGTTTCCATCGTCACATGCTATTTGAGATGTTGCATTTTGCAACTTTTTTCCCATATTGTAATCATGTCTCCTAAGAGACCGTGAGCCAGATTTCTTTCAAATTTATTTCTGCTTATTCCTAGTATACTGCTGTGGCATCCAGGGGAATTTTTACTAAGGGAGGAGGGACCTGGAATCATGAAGAGGTGAATTATAAAAACTTCAAAATATGAAATGGACTCATATTCAATCATAAAAATCAACACATTCCAAAGACAAACATGATACAGATATTCTACTACCCTGCTTTATGCTGTCAGTCCTTCTGCACTCAGGAAAATAGCCCAGCGCTCTCTATACTCAGGAATACCAGACATGAGGAAGTGAACTAAGAGAATAAGAATGTGGTGGCAAAGAAAAGAGTCAAAAACTAAAAACAGATCAAATACATCAGGAAATGGAAAAAACAAATAATTTTCCTTATTTTTTCTTAGTTCCTAAAGCAGAATTAAATCATTTTTATTGATAGATCAAACCGAGAAAGGAATTTATGTAAATAGCTTGGTTGCAAATTTAAGGCAAATACTATCATATTTATTTTTTAAGTGTCATCCCAACCAGGACTGAATTCAGAGCTTCCCAGGCCAGTGAGAGAAGATTTAGCTGCCCCCAGAAAGCAGCTGTCCTCCAGTTCAACCGTGCTCAGTAAACAGTTTCCCGAAAAGTCTGTTAATATTACATCTCAAAAAGTAAAAGGAAAGCGAAGCCTACTTATCAATAGCATTATTTCCAAAGCTTTCCTTAAATAAGTCCCATCTTCCTCTGTGAATAAGAATCAAAACGAAACTATGTGACTGAATGTAAAAAATTAATATTCTGACTTTATAATTTCAGGAAATACTTTCTCTCAAGTTTGTGCTCATAATTCGTCTAAGCTTAAAAAGTCAAGGGTCTGGCCAACAGATCAGCTGGCCCGGTGAGTGCACACGAGGAGGCCAGGGTAAGGGTTCCGCTGGTGCAGCCGGGGTGTCCTGCAGGGTAGGGGTGTCCTGCAGGGTAGGTGTTGGGAGGCGGCCCACATGGGAGGGAAATTACTTACCTTCGGGAGGACTGAGAAAATAAGTAAAATACTGAGGATGGAGGGAGCCGGTTTCTCACTACTGTGGAAGGAAATTACAAATTTCGAAGGAGATGGCTAAAATAAACCCCGCGGAGTCGGACTGCGATGGGAGATATCGGTATGAACTGATGGTATTTAACACAAAGAAATAGCACATCTGTGTGTCCCCGCTCCATCCCTTCCTGCCCCCCCCATCCACCACCTGCCAAGCTCTTCTGACAAAGTCTACAAGCAATGACATACCTACTATGTCACTACCCAACAACTATGCCTACTACCCAATCTTGATTTCCAAATGCCACACAGAGACGATGCCAGTGCTTTTTGGAGAAACGGCTGATTTCCTCACTGGGACAGGAAAAGCACAAGATGAGCCTGGAATCTTACTGAGCCAGAAAATAAGGAAGTTCTCAAAGAATGACAGGGACATATCAAAAGGACACTGCAGCAGGCTGAAAAGGCTTCCAAATCTAGGCCCAATAGTTTCACTTGTTTGGGAAAATAAGGAGAAATGAATTCTATGGTTGACTATCTTTGTCCTCTGTTGTGGCTATGTGGACTACAGCTTTTATCCTGACTGGCCTTCTAGGAGACACATACCATTGGTTAGACCAAAGTGTGGGGCTGAACTGGCACAAATTCATCACCACAAATGAACAAACAGTTCAGATCTGTTGCTTGTTTAAAATATCTAATACGTGGATGCCTACACATTAGCAAAGACGTATACACTTTGCTAATAAGGTCCTTCTTTAGATTCAGAGAGGCAATGCATTTATTTCTGCTTTGAATGCTTTCTTATGTCAGGGTACTAAAACTGGATGCAAAGACAAATTTTTTGGTTATTAATTCATACAAAAAATATTTTCTCTGAGTTTTGCTCTTAATATCAACTACAGGAAAGAATTTTTTTTTTTTTTTTGCTGGAAAATAACTTTGTAAGACATGGTATCAATTATGTTGGCCTTAAATGTTTCCTTTCCTCAAATTCTGACTAAAAGATTAATCACTCAGGGAAGAAACATCTTTGTTACTGTTGACAATCTGTGGTTGAGAGTTAGCTCTGACTTTTAAAAATAATTTTCATATTGAAATAATTGCAAACTTAAAAGTTCTCAGAAGAGCATTAAAAAACTTCCAAATACCCTTCTCTCAGATTCCTCAATTGTTAGTATGTTTTCATATTGTCTTATTCTTAAATATGTGTGTATGTATATGCACAGAAATATACATACACACAATATTTTATTTATTTATACAAATTATAATAACCTACTTTTCAAAGATGGCCCAACCGATTACAGCCACAGGATTATACAGTTGACCCTTGAAAACATAGGTTTGAACTGCACAGGTCCACTTTCACAGATTTTTTTACAGTACATTCTGTAAATGTATTTTCTCTTCCTTAGGATGTTCTTAATAACTTTTTCTCTTCCCTAGCTTACTTTACTATAAAAATACAGTATAAAATATGTATAACATGTAAAATATGTGTTAGTCGACTGTTAATAGCATCAGTAGGGCTTCTGGTCAACAGTAGGCTATTGGTCAAGTGTTTGGGAAGTTAAAGTTACACTTGGATTTTTAATTGCATGGAGGGTCAGTGCCCCAACCCCATGTAGTTCAGGGGTCAGCTAAATATCATTTTGTTCTTCAAATGGCACATAATTCAAATTAGGAAAGGTAGCTGATGGCGCTGGTAAAGCTGAAGGTTTTGTTTTGGTGTGGTTTGGGCTCTTACGCACTAGTCCTTAATCAAATGAAGCTGTCTACAGAATCCAGGCCAGCAAGATAGGTAAGTGAAGCAGAAAAGCAGTCCATAGGACACAGAGGGGACGAGACAAGTGTGTGCCCTGTATAAAGGGAGCAGCTATTACTCTAGTAGATGGTTCCTGTTTTGCAATGCGCACCAAGTTGTGCCAAAACTCAGGGCTAGGGACAATGGATTTTTAAGGGATATTATCCTATTTTAAAAATGGGGCTAATGTTTATAGGTAATAAAATTGGTTTGGGGGGAAAAATACACACACACATTCATCTGTAACTTGTAAACAGCTCACCACACTACCAGTTGACAGGTGTAATAATAGTTTCTGGTGATGACTAATAGAAAGTTCTGATACCAGAAATAGGTAGTAGGCATTGTGCAAAGCAATGAAAAAATGACCCTGCCCTAGGACCCCACAGTCAATTCTCTTGCAAAGGAAGTGATGCAGTACAAACTACATGCAGTATAAACAAAAAAGGAAGACTGAGCTGGCAAGGACTGAACCCGTATTACACAACAACATCTGCAAAACAGAGCTCTTTAAAGGAATCTTCTGAGTATCGCTACTTACAAAGAAGCTGATTCAAACACAGTAGTTGCGAAGATGATTCAAAAGAACTAAGACTTTTGTTTTTAATTTTTTTAATTTAAGGTTTTCAAAAAGAACACAAGCAAGGGAGTTCCCTTGGCATTTAAAGGCTGACCTTAAGATTTATCTGGGTGGCTCAGTCAGTTAAGTGTCCGACTTTGGCTCAGGTCATGATCTTAAAGTTTGGGAGTTCAAGCCCTACATTGGGCTCTGCACTGACAAATTCTCTCTCTCTCTCCCAAGCTCTCTCTGTCCCCTCCCCCACTTACATTCTCCTTCTCCTTCTCTTTTTCTCTCTCTCTCAAAATAAACAAAGAAAAAAAAAGATTTATCTGGTAAAATCAGGATTTATACATTACTAATCAGTATGACTAAGTTTAAGTTTACTTCTGGCTTACAGAACAATTCATCAGTTAATCAAGATACTACAACTACTCATAATTTAAAATTGATCCAATTTGTATTTTTAAACAGCCTTCCATCCCTTAAGAATTATTTCAAGTCCTACCATCTCCATAAGGCTCTCTGTGTGGCATCTCTAGCATGAATAAGCTTTCTCCCTGCACTGGAGGTTGAAGACAATTGCTGTCTTTACAATTTATTAAGCAGATGCTGTGCTGGGTCATCTCCACTATTACGCTACTTAAACTATTTCATTTTTTATTGCTATTTAATATTTCAAGTGTCCCTGTATTTCTTTACATTCTCCTTAGTTCCCAGAACACTTGCTCCCAGGGCCCCAGTCTGCAAACTGTTTCTTGCTTAGCCTGTGGAAGGACAGAAATGGAGCACATTTAGAAACTTTGATGGCAATTTGACGTTACAGTGACAGCCAGAGTGAGATCAGTGAACTCATTTTGTTTACAAAGTTTAGACCATCCTGGACGCTGTGAAATTCTTATGGTGAGGCTGTGTGTGACCCAAGCTGGGTATTATCCTCCACAGTAGGAGCACTAATCCTTTGGGATAGTTTAACAGCTCTCATGGAAAAGTACATAAAAACCTCAGAAAGTATAAGCAGTTATTTTCATTATTTGTTATGTTTACAATCATTTAAATTTTTAACAGGGCCTGTTTTAAATTTATAGTTTAGCACTATTAGTTTCACCAGGAAAATAAAATTTGTATTCTTTTTAATCCAGTTTAACTTAATCCCCAATCCTTGGCAAAATGATCTTCATTCACAGCCTTTTTTGTCTGGAAAAGACACATCTTTTCCCAATGTAGCAGTTGGAGTGAATGGACTATAATGGTGAAAGCAAGTGCAGAGAAAGGAAGACCAAAAGAGCCTGAAGTAGGGTGGGCCCTGAGGTGTGAATCTCTCACATACTGAGTCTGGAGCCAAAACTGATGGTCAAGTGTGTTACTGGCAGGGATGACTGATAGAGCAATAAAACCATAAAAATGAGGTGGCATTTACACAAAAAACATAATCTCAAAAGCAAAAGAATTCTTTGAAAGAAAAAGTACGACCTTAAAAGGCTGATATATTCAGCAGTCTAACCCTGGTCAAAGCAGCCCCATCGGGACACCAAGGTTGGGGGACACCTGGGTGGCTAAGTCAGTTGAGCACTGGACTCTTGATTTTGGTTCAGGTCATGATCCCAGGGTCATGGAATGGAGCCCCATCAGAATCTGCTTAAAGACTCTATTTCTCTCTCTCTCTCTCTCTCTGCCCCAATCCTCCCCCCGCCCCAGCTCACAATCTCTAATAAAATTTTTTAATTAAAAAAAAAAAGACACACCAAGGTTGGAGTTGAGCTCTTCCAAAGAAGCATTGGCCTTGGACCTGATCCTGGAAGAGTTATTTTGGAAGCTGTGCACTCTCTGCTGGGGTTTTAGAGACTCTCCCCGAGTTCAAACGACATCGCTCTTTTTGGGCCATGTGTAACTTCAGGGATTAAGTTGTCCTGGGGTTTGATGAGAGATGGGAGAACATGATTATAAAAGTAACCTTATGCCACCACACCTAAGGTGTTACACGCTCTTTATTTTTTCAATTAGAGTTTAAGTGTCTATTTTATACCTCGTTTGTAAATGAGAATGTCTGGCTTTGTAGAAAGAATGCATTAAACCTGTAAAAGTGAACCTTTCTATTTGGAATGCCTAAAGAGATTAATACACTTTTAAAATATTTCTCTTCAGGGTAAGAATTAGGTCATCTGTTACTGCATTTTTATAGCTCATTGGGTGTTTAGCTTTCCAAGGCAATGCTAGTCAGTTCCTTGCTTGCTCAGGGTGAATGAATTACTTATTTCTTTGCCTGCCCTTTAGTTCCAGCATACTGAGGAAAGGAATGATGCAGAATACATGGTGAATGGCTTTTCCCATTTTATAACACTGGCCACATGCATGGCCTAACGCAATAACATAAGGAAGGACAAATACAGGTGGATTTTGCAATTCTCTCTGCTCTATACATATTACATACCCACTTACATAACAGAGCTATAAAATAATTTCACTTAAGGTAAATTAACAATTGTATAATTCAGATTTCTCAACCTTGAATTTCTCTTTTCATGAAAAGACTCCAGGGTCAACCTAAACCAGATTGACAAAACCCCACAGAAGTTAGTATGCATGAATTCTACTATAAACTATAGTGTTAAAGGTGGTTTAAACATTTTATTGTTAGGCTAAAAATATAAAAAATAGTCGTAAAAATATTCAAGCAGGGTAAGACTTAGTCCCACTCTCCAGAGGTTTCTGTTGTTAGTCACTTCTTCTGGATCCTTCCAGAAAACTTTATGGGCCTGTGGCTCCATGTTTGTATATGGCAAAGACAGAGCTGTAACCCCAGACATTCATTCCATCTCTTCTTCTGCATTTCAACCCCTTCTTGTGGTTAGGCAGGGCCATGGTATTAGTTCTGGCCAACAGCTGTGAGACGTCCATACTTCTGGGCCAAAGCACAGAAAAGCTGGCATGGCACTGCCGAGGTGAATGAGGAAGCTCTGTGTGCGTGAGAGGTGGAGCCACAAGATCAAAGCAGCCCGAGGGCTCACTAGGTCCTGAGAGTCTCCTGGACCCATAGGTTTTATGTGAGTGAGAAATAAACCCCTGTTATGTTAAGCAGCTGAGACCTGGGGGGTGTTTGTGACTGAAGCATAATCCATCCTATCCTAATTCGGCAATCTTTCCATGTTAGCGTATGTGCATACCTTGTTTTTCTAAACAACAGTACAGCTATGTCATAACTGCTGGGGCACTCCTACTAGACTCTCAGGTTGCTCCTAGCTTTCTTGTTACTCGTTACTATGAACATGCTATCGTTAACATCATTTTACACACAAGCCTGCTAATACATATACAAATATTTTTTAAAAAAATTTTTAACATTTACTCGTTTTTTAAAGAGAGAGAGAGAGAGAGAGAGAGAGAGAGAAACAGAGTGTGAGTAGGGGAGGGGCAGAGAGAGAGGCAGACACAGAATCCGAAGCAGCCTCCAGGCTCTGAGCTGTCAGCACAGAGCCCGACGCAGGGCTCGAACTCATGGACCATGAGATCATGACCTGAGCTGAAGTCAGACGCTCAACCGCTCAGCCAACTGAGCCACCCAGGTGCCTCTATACAAATATTTCTGTAGAGTAAGTAAATTCCTTGAAATAAAATTCCTGAGCATAGAATGGTAAGTTGAAAAAAAATTTTTTTAAATAAATAATCCATCAACCATCACAATTCAAAAGGCACACGAAGGAATGCAATGGAAGTTTCCTTCACATCCTATCCCACAATCTCCAGTACCTTCCTCTAACTATAACCAATGCTAACAATTTCCTATGTGCCCTGGGAAATTATACATATATAAATTTTATAGCCCTTATGTACATACGCAAATACGTGCATATATATGCATATATATATACACATGCACATATGTATATTTAGGGTGGATTCTGAAAGATAGTTCTAAATTGCTTCTCAATGAGAGTGCCTGCCTCCCCATACTCTTCTAGGGCTGTTTTTAAAAGAAGAGGCATTCATGCTGTGTTTCTGTGCTCAGCAGTAATAACAACTGCTAATATTTGGGTAAAAGCTTCACATTATCTTTCCTATTTTTTTTTTTTTTTTTTTTTTTTTTTTTTAGTAATCTGTACACCCAGTGTGGGGCTCAAACTTACCACCCTGAGATCAAGAGTTGCATGCTCTTCGCACTGAGTCAGTCAGATGCCCAAACCTTTCATATTATTATCTTAATAGAAGAGGTCCAACTATAATTGTCAGGTGAGCTAATAATCTATGTAGTATTTGCAAAACAAATTCACAGTGTTCAAGCCGCCCCAGAGGCAGGCCAAAACTAGCTGATGCTTCCTCTTGACCTAACAGCGGAAGTGGATTAAAGAGGGGCTGAGGGTGATACGCGACAGGCAAGGACAAAGTAAGACCAGCTGTGTGCGGGTGAGTGGAGAGGTATGACCAGGGAATAGCAAGGAGACTGATGTGGCTGAAAGGTGTTTGCAAACCCTTCGGAAAAGTGGCAGCACAGTGATGGTAGTGACCGACAAGGACTAATGTGACATAGGTTGCATCGGAAAGGCAAGGAAGCTGAACAGAAGAGGGCCCAGATGGCAGACATGAGGCTGAGGAGGAAGGGTTGGGGAGCTGCTGGCAAGAAAAGCAGGGAAGAATTGCCAAGAGTGACCCTGAAGTTCAGGGTTCTTGGGTATGGTGGATGTACGTTGGCAGCTGGGCAGCCGGCATCAGACTGTGAGAAGGGATGTCCAGGGGTAAGTGAGGTCTAAAGAGCACACTGAAAACGAGTACTTCTGATCACAAGTTTTCATGTTTATAATTCTGGGGAACTATAAGATTAAATCTGTACTTTTAATATAACTTTAAATAACTCTGTCCACTCATCACAACCTCCGGGGTTTGGGGATGGAAGTATTTTGGTTGGGGAGATGTTTTTGTTTGTTGTAATAATTTTTATGGCCTTTCAAAAAGCAGATATACTAAATTATTTCATTTTATAAATTCAAAATTAAATTTTTAAAGAATGATTGATTGGTTTATGGGGCGCCTGGGTGGCAGTTGAACGTCTGACTCTTGATTTCGGCTCAGGTCATGATCCCAGGGTCGTGGGATTGAACTCTGTCAGGCTCCGCACTGAGTGTGGAGCCTGCTTGGGATTCTCTCTCTCTCCCTCTGCCCCTCTCTTGCTAATGTGTATACATGCATATGCGCACTCTCTCTCTAAAATAAAGGGAAAAAAAGTTGTGTTTATTGATTTAAGTAATCTCTGCACCCAACGTGGGGCTTGAGCTCATGACCCTGAGATCAAGAGCCGCATGCTTTTCCAACTGAGCCAGCCAGGTACCCCTGAATTTAATTCTAAGTGATGGTTACTTGACTCTCACTGTTACACTGAAGCCCTGGCACACAGATAATGATAGAAAGGATGGTTTCACCAAGACAGGGGTTCCTTAAGAAAAAAGAAAGAGGGCTACTGAACTGAGATGGACAATAAAGGATGACGAGGGCTCAAAGGAGACTAGGAAATCACATGAGAGTGAAGGAGAAGAGGGGCGCCTGGGTGGCTCAGTCGGTTGAGCGTCCAACTTCGGCTCAGGTCATGATCTCACCACGGTTTGTGGGTTTGAGCCGTGTGTCAGGCTCTGTGCTGACAGCTTGGAGTCTGGATGGAAGCCTGCTTCAGATTCTGAGTCTCCCTCTCTCTCTGCCCCTCCCCTGCTCATGCTCTGTCTTTGTCTCTCAATTAAACATTTTAAAAATTAAAAAAAAAAAAAAGAAGAATGAAGGAGAGAAGGGGCAGAACCTTTGGGGGCTGAAGAGCAGCATTTTGAAATCTGTATTTCCAGTTCAAATAGTTCTTCCAACTGCCTATGGACTACTTCCATGACGATGTCTCACAGGCACCCCAGACTCTGTCTGTTTAAAACAACTCAGTTAAACCCTTGTCCATCAAACCTACTCATCCTCTTGTCTTCATCATCTCCATGAAGGGTACCCAATTAGCCAAGAAAAAAATAGAAACCAAATGAAGCTCTTCCCCCCATCCCTATGTCACGCCAGTGAGGATGCCACAGCTACACCCCTCACATCTGTCCTCCATGCTCCAGCCCCACTCCTAAACTGATTTTCTACCAATACCCACCACCTAGTTTTCCTGACTTCATTGTGACTCCCAATTCATTTTTAGGTCTTTTTCCTTCTTTTTCTTTTAATGTTTATTTATTTATTTTGAGAGAGAGAGAGAGAGAGAGAGAGAGAGAGAGAGAGAGAGAGAGAATATGAGCAGGGGAGGGGCAGAAAGAGAAGGAAAGAGAGAATCCCAAGTAGGCTCTGCACTGTCAGTGTGAGGCTTGATCCCACTAACTGTGAGATCATGAATCAAAATCAAGAGTCAGATGCCCAACTGAGCCACCCAGGCGACCCTAGATCTTTTCTTTCTAATTACAAAATATTTCAAACTCTGCAGCTGACACTGGTGACTCTCTACTCAAATTCATCCCCCAAGGCCCTTCTTGGACAGCAGAGCTCTGATTCTGCTCAGTTCACTCCCCTCCCAACTCACTCCCAGTCACCTGCTCAGGGAACAGAATCTTATCCCCAGCTCCAGGAGGATGGATCTTAGTCTAAACTAAAACTGGGAATTCCTGTCCCCTTGTCAGTGATCAGATTAGGAAAGTTTCCTTGATCTGAGTGAAAATGAGGTGGAAATCCTCTTAGAACATTGCCACATGCACACAGTGCCTGAATCTTCATCTTGAGGTGAAGGGAGCCAGCCTAAGAGGACAAGTCAAAATGCTGAGAGAATGGGAAGGACCTGGGTCCTTGAGGACGTGACTGAGCAATGGGATTATGCAACCTTGGATCCATCCTACGTCTGGACTTTTTGCTACAAGAACGAAACAACTCCCTTGCTGTTTAGGTCACTTTTATTTGGGTTTTTTTGCTACTTGTAGCCAAAGCACTCTGCTACAGGGAAAAGGTGATGAGCTTAGCTCTGAATGCTGAGTTTGAGTTCCCGTGGGATACCAGAGGGAAAGCAAGATGTGAGAGCAGAGGGTGCTTCAGCACATAAGTGATACTGAGAGCTACGTAAGAGTATCTGAGGTCTCCAGGTCCCACTATGACTAATAACGGCTAACAGTTATTCAGTGCTTCTTAGGTGGCAGGCCCCATTCCAAAAGTACTAGAAGAAGTACTCCTTTTATCCTTACAACTCCTCTTCTACATATGGCAGAAAAGAGGACTGGAGCGGTTTAGTAACTTGCCAAAGGTTCCAAAGGTTGGGGCCTTGATCTGAGTGCTAGTGCCATGATTCAAACCCAGCAGTCTGACCACTGAGCAAATAAATGGTCTTAACTCTGTGCACCATCTTACCTACATCTGAATCACAGGAAGGGAAAACAGCCTAGTCATAATTAGCAGTATTCACAGAAGTGGAGACAAAACACAAAATTTCTGAAGGCAAAAAATAAAGAATGGGTTCACTTTGAGGGGAAGAACGAGGCTTAACAGTAAAAAAGGCTGAACATGAGGGAGCTGGAGAGACAGCGGAGGACCGGGGCCAGGGCAGGGCCCGGGACTCCTGTGCAGGACCACGGAGAGCACCATGGAGACACCTCCACCTGCCGAGGAGCAGAGTGTCACAACACCCTCGCTGTCTCGTCTAAACAAGATACTAAGTCACTCACAGATAGGAAAAGAATATTTACCGAGTCCTGAAAAAATGCCAAGCACCAGGCTAGATAGGAACTTCATGCCCATGCCATTTAGCCCTCACAATAACTTTGACCACATGGTGACACGAGCTGCCCGTGAACAATTCCAACACGCCAATACAATTTATAAGCATGGAGTCATTCACACCCATTAGCAAAGGAGAGGCATGAGCTGTTGAGTTCTGCATTGTAGAAAGGGAATTCTATGTCATGAAGGTGTTAAGACCAGAGCTAGGGAGACCAGTCAGGAGACAGTTGTGTCCAAAGCTCCCTTAAGAAGGAATGAAATTAGAACGTGGTGGGAATCAGGTTCAAAATATATTCAGGAGACTGATTTGACCTCGTCTGGGTGGGAATGGTGAGGAGAGAGACAAGTCAAGAACAGCTAGATTTCTGGCCCTGGCATTAGGTAGAGGGTTGAAAACAGAGTAGCTTTTACATGTTGGTAAATTTCTCAAGGCAGCAAATATGTTTTAGAAAAGTGACCTGCCAGAGCCCCGGTCAGTCACATAAAAACTACATTTGTGTTGACATTTTAAATGTATCCCTTCTCTTTTTCCTATTGCACTTACAAATAAGAGTAAATGCACTTTGGATTTGTAAACACAGAATATGACCTTATAAAATGGGGTGGGAGGAAGAAGGATAAACAGAGGGCCTACTTAATCAGAGGGGCCATTGGTTGGCTCCTTCAGGAAGAGCCAAGCAATTTGGAATAATGAAAATGAGACTAAGACTCAGCAGCCTATTCTAAATGAAACTTTTGTTTCTTCTGCGTGGAACACATTACAAATTAAGACATAAGTTAATCATTCTTGACAACTTAAATATTTACTCTGGAATTGCTGTATTAGCTATTAAATGTTGCCTTATGGTAATGTTCATTGCAATAACAAATAAACTTCCAGCGTTCGGTGGCTTACCATGAGAAGTTTATTTGTTATTCACACATTAGTCCAATACAAATGTTTCTGGGTGGGGGAGTAGGCCTTTGCTCCAGGAAGTCATTCAGTGACCCATTTGACAGAAACTCTTCCATCTTCAACATAGGACTTCCTAATCGCTTTAGGCACTGATCACCGGACAGCAAAAAGAGGCAGAAATGGAGACTCACACGGGGGAGGGCTTTTATGAGTTAGCCCTGGAAGTGGCCAGACCTCAGAAATTCCACTGGTGAGTACTCAGTCACAAGACACATATAACTACAAGAGAAGATGTGACCAAAAAAGAAAGGAAATAAGTTTTGGTGAATAGTTGGCAGTCTCTGTTGCAGATGGGAAAATTCTGAAGACAAAACACAAGACTTATTCATATGTACAGAGCCTATCTCAAAGGAAGTAAGAATTCAAGTACTCAAATATAATTCTGTTGAAAAATACCTTATGCGGGTGCCTGGGTGGCTCCGTCGGTTAAGTGTCCGACTTTTGATCTCGGCTGCGGTAATGATCTCACAGTTCATGACATTGAGCCCTGTGTCAGGCTCCACACTGAAAGCACAGAGCCTGCATGGGATTCTCTCTCCCTCTCACACACACACACACACACAAAATAAATAAACTTAAAAAACAAAAAAAGAAAAATACCTTATGAAAAAAATTACCCTATGAGAGATCCATTTCATTGCATAAACTACTGCTAAGAGAATTGGAGAATACAAAAACTGAAGGAATATAGAAAAAAAACAGAAGATTTCTAAGATCTTGATTTATGGAAGTTGCTCATTTCAACCTAGATTTTCCAGATTCATCAACAAGATACTAAAAATATTACGGTGGAAGAAATCATTCCAAACTCGTGGTTCACTAAGAATCATAAATACTACTTCTAAAGTACAAGATCCTAGTTAGTGGATATTAATTACTTAAGTGTCTTAAGTTTTTCATTTGTTAACTCTGATTTTCATAATTTTATGTAAATCATAGTTATTATTTTAGGTAGTTCAAGCTCAAGGAAACAAGTTAAGACCCACATATGGAGGTTTTTCCCAAGAGACAACCTCCAGATTCATAATTAGTTTCTCTGAATGGAAATTTATAAACCAAGAGAAAGTTCCTGATTTATTAATCAGGATAATACTAGCTTATGTTATAGGAAGAAATAACCCCCTGAAATCCCAGTGGCTACCACAATAAAAGTTTACTTCTTGCTCACGTAAACTTAGTCGTGCAGTTGTGCAGTCAGGCAGTCCGCCATCTTGCAGATCTGCCAGCTGGAACACGTGGCCTACAACGCTACCATGGCAAAGGAGAGAGAAATGAAGAAAGCACATTGGCTCTTAACTACCTTGGCCCCAAATGACACATACCACTTTTGCTCAGAGTTCAGTGGCCAGTACTGGTCATGCGATCCCAACCTAATAGCAGGCTAGGCAAGGAAATGTAGAGAAATACAAGGTTATTCAGTGATTACTGTCTCGGCCACATCTGTACAGGCCATAAGTTCCAGCTCCTAGGTACGTTTCCCATTGTAAATTTAAAAATTGTATTCTGACATATAAATTAGCTTCTTGTAAGTTTATTAGCTAGTACCAATAAATCTGATAATCAAAATGGTAAAACTAAATTTCTGGGCTTGCAAACCCAAACAAATCCTTTACGCATGGTGACCTAGTAGCAGTTAACATGACCTGAAGCCCTATGTGAAGTAGGGCTTAGCATCTTAAACAAGGAATCCATTCATCCACCAGTCAGTAACTACTTATTGAGGAGTCTATGTACTAGTATGATGTTTAACGTGAAGGAGACGGCAGCAAAAAAGACACATTTGGTTCCTACCCTGATGGAACATACAGTTAACTGGGGGGCACAGTTTCTTAAAAATTACCAATAACTGTATTATTATAATCTAGATAAACTAGAGGTAGGAAAGAGGAATGCAAAATGCTAACAGTATTTCACATGAGACCTGGTTTAGGGGAGGCTTTACTGAGACAAAAGCAGGGCCCTGTAGGATAAGTAAGGGTTAGACAGGTGATGGGGAAGGGTTAAGAATGTTCCAGACCAAGGGAACAGGGCAGGCTGTAGTAGGAAGGACTGAAAACTTACTCCAATATTATTATCTCTAGTTTTGAGCTTTTTTTTCTTTTTTTTTTTTTTTTCAACGTTTATTTATTTTTGGGACAGAGAGAGACAGAGCATGAACGGGGGAGGGGCAGAGAGAGAGGGAGACACAGAATCGGAAACAGGCTCCAGGCTCTGAGCCATCAGCCCAGAGCCCGACGCGGGGCTCGAACTCCCGGACCGCGAGATCGTGACCTGGCTGAAGTCGGACGCTTAACCGACTGCGCCACCCAGGCGCCCCTCTAGTTTTGAGCTTTGAAATAGTTTTAATAATTCTTTTGGTTTCTCCCCATTTAATGGCTGTAATGCTATTAAAACTGAATTTTAAATATAGTGTGATCTTAACCAATCAAGTTTGCAATAGACTACAATTCTTTAACTGTCTCTTCAAATACTAGGGGAAGGAAAAAAACATTTGAATACAATTTTTTTTTGAACATGCTTACCCTATTTATTTGTAACTAGTGAATATTAGTTCATTGTTTGAGACAACTGCTTTATATTTAAAAAGTAGTCTACATGTAATAGATGAACAACCCAACTGCTGATACTGCAGAAAATTCCTGGACATAACATTAAGTATGAGTTTAGTATTCAGTATCGAAACCCTAATCCATATTTTATTTTTTAATTTTTTAATGTTTATTTTTGAGAGAGAGCATGATTGGAGGAGGGGCGGGGGACTGAGGATCTGAAGTGGGCTCTGTGCTGACAGCAGAGAGCCTGATAGGGGGCTTGAACTCATGAAACGTGAGATTACGACCTGAGCCAAAGTCGGACACCCAACCAACTGAGCCACCCAGGTGCCCCGAAACCCTAATCCATCTTTACCATAAAAACAGAATCTAATCTGTCTTCTTCAAATACAAGATAGTCATGTTTTTTAACCCAAAAGAGGGAGGACAAATGGCAAGTAAAGCCATGTCGTCTAAACTTTTTGGGAAGGGGAAATTACCATCATTCATCGATGTAACCTACACCAGTAGCTATTTGTGCCGCAATGTTCTATTTAACGAGCCACCAGTCTAGAATAGTCTCTAAACTCCTTTCCAGGCCAACCTATTATAATCCTAAATGCATATGGAAATTTTTTGTACTCACAAATGCCAGCCTGTCAAATTTATGCATAAAACTCTGCCCTGAATAATCACCTTACAATAAACTACACATTATTGTATTTTGTAAGTTTGTATAACATGTACATTGTACCACAACAAGTTGTACACTGGCACAATTCATACACTAATTGGTAGTAAGCTGTGCAAACTACTAACACTTCCATTGTGCATGGAAATGTCTAGGAAAGTAGAGAAATAAATATGGCCCTAGAACAAATCATATAGTCTATGAGAACAAATATATTTGAAAATTATTCATCTGGGTAGTGAACCAGAAGAGAAGTATGAGTTACTGTTTCAAGTTAAATATTGGTATATTGCTATAAGTAAAATAAAAATAGTATTCATCTACTAGTTACCTCACTGCAACTCTGTAAGAAGGCATAGGAAAACTAAGCTTTTTACAGTCCTAGAAGATATAGGACTGAAGCTTCTCTACCCTGCTGACGAACAGGAAAACAGCCATATTATTTAATGGTGCAGCAACAAAACAACTTGGAAAAAGAATGTATTTCTACCTCTCTTCATTATAGTCATAAAATGTATATACATTTTCTGCATTTTGAAAACAAATATTTTATACTCAGACACTCAAAATGATTGCAGTTTTAAAAACTGGTCTTGTCAGCTCAACACAGGAGTTGCCATTTTCAAGGAACCATTTTCAAGGATAGTTATCCTTCCCAGCTATAAAAACCTATAAAGTTACAACTTGTTTTTAGTTCAAAAACCTAAAAAAGTGAGGTGCCTGGGTGGCTCAGTCAGTTGAGTGCCTGACTTCAGCTCAGGTCATGATCTCACAGTTCATGGGTTCGAGCTCCATGTCAGGCTCTGGGATTCTCTCTCTTTCTCTCTCTCCCTCTCTCTCTGCCCCTCTCTCACTCGCACTCTCACTCTCTCAAAATAAATAAAAAATGATTTTTTAAAAAATCAACTCAAAAACTTAAAAAAGATTAACCAAACTAAGAGAGAATTTCAGTAAGAAACTGATGTTACCTCTTCCTGCTGTTTCTCCTAACCGTTCACAAGCAGCGTAACAACCAACACTTACTGAGCATTACCAAGCCAGGCACTGTGCTAGGTGGATTACACACATGATCACAATAATCTGATGGATTACACACCTCTTATGTTACAGATAAGGAAACTGAAGAGGTTGTAGACTCTTGCCCAGGGTCACTCAAGTATTACACAGAAGAGCTGGGATTCCCCCAAGCTGTCTACTTCTAGAGTCAGTGCTCTTAACCACTCCTTCCTCCTGCAAATACTCTGTAAACATACATTATTTATGCTAATGCTCAAACTGGATCACTGCTGCCCCAGCGGTCTCTGCCCATGGTCCCCAGCACCACCACACTGTGGTGTCATGGGAAAGCCTCTGTATGGAAAGGTTGGCTGAATATCCAACAGAAGTTCCACCTTAGAAGTGGGTCAATACTGCACTGCTTTGGAGACTACATGAGTGCCCGCAAGAGCCTTCTGGCCCACAGGTAAAAAAGTGGGGCATGTACATTTCCAGCCTTTTGTTCTAGAAGAGATGGTGAAAGACCATGTTGAGAGAAAGAAACGTAAAAGCCTCCTCTGTAGCCTGAGGTTTAGAGACCAGGGAGGCGTTATAACTGTGCTTTGTAGTCAGAAAGATGTAGGTTCCAAATCCTAGCTCTACCACTTGCTGTATCTCTGATCTGGGGCAAGGAGCTCATCTCTCTAAGCCTGTTACTTCACCTATCATAACACAAAGGTTGTTGTCTCAAGCACTAAATGAGGTAGAGAATGCAACATGATGCTGGGTCCGCTTTCCTTTATGTCTTAACAAAAAAAACTTTTTAATGTTTCTTAATTCTTTGACAGAGAGAGAGGGAGAGAGAACACGAGGGGGGGAGGGGCAGAGAGAGGGAGACACAGAATCCGAAGCAGGCTCCAGGCTCCGATCTGTCGGCACAGAGCCCGACACAGGGCTGGAACTCATGAACCGCGAGATCATGACCTGAGCTGAAGTCGGACGCTGAACCGACTGAGCCATCCAGGCGCCACTCCTTTATTTCTGAAAGAAGTAGAGGAACCCAAAAATCTCTAAAATCCTTTCCATCTTTAAAATCTCGTAAAGTTCTGCCTCATTTTCAGCTCAAAAACTTTAAAAGATTAACCAAAATTAAAAAGATTTCTACTACAGAGGTTGATGCCACCTCTTCCTTGTTTTTTCCTTAAACTGGAATGTGAAAAAGTAGGATATGCCTGGAAAGGGTTCAACCTACAGAAAAGGAAGTCAGCAGTTGGAAAGCCACTACAGCTGGTTATTCACTTTATTCTGAAAGCATTGGGCCTGTTGATACAATCACACCCACAGGAAAACTTCATACAGTTGGCTAAAGGCCATCCGAAATGACGCAGCAATAATCCATCACGTAAAAGTCAGCCGTGTCACTGATTCTGTCCGGCTAATTTGGTTGCGCGAGATGAGACCCAGGCCACCTTGGTTCCATCCAGGGAAGTGAGGAGACTAGCAGGGATCCCCGAGGATTCCTGGGGCAGGAATTGCTGGGCCTAGAACCGAGGGCTGTCTCACGGCTGCTGTTTCTCTCCTCGGTCAGTCCACTCTGCCATGTTTATGAAACAGCTCCCTCTGATTTGATGAGTCTCTGTGCTTTCATAAATCTGACTCCCATACGGCTTTGCCTTGCCTCAGCCCCCTCCCCTCATTCTCTGCATGAGGTGCTTTCAACCTTGATCTTGCATATGTGACATATGCATATACACTCCTCTGCAGGCAATTCTCTATACTTTCATCAGAGTCCTGGAGGGGGCAATAACCCCACAAAGGAGTAAAAACCACTGTCCTATCTCATGACACTCTAGCTATAGTACCTCTCCTGATACCTCTCTTACTCATTTGGTTTCCTAATTCCAAATTTCTAATAGAGTAATAGTAATGGCTACCATATATGGAGCTTTGAGGATGAGCCAGACAGTTATAAGGATTTTATGTGGATTAACTATTTTTAATTCTCAAAACGGCATTATAAAGGATCTAATATCTTACAGAAAGGAAACTGGGGCATGGTGAACCTTGAGTAACATGAACTACTCGTAAGGTTACACTACTAGTAACTGGCTGAGACTGAAGATTCCAAAGACATGGTGCTTAAAATTTTCTGAATCAAGGGGTGCGTGGGTGGCTCAGTGGGTTAAGCATCCAACTTTTGATTTCGGCTCAGGTCATGATCTCACGGTTCTGGTAGGCAGATTATGCCCCACTCCTACCCCCAAACCTGTCTATGTCCTGACCTCTGTGAATCTGTCACCTTATATGGCAAAGAGGAAATAAGTTTCTGGATAGAATTATGGCTCCTAATCAACTAACGGAGGTAGAGTAGCCCAGATTACCCAGGTGGGGCCAATGTAATCAATCACAAGTGTTCTTAAAAATGAAGAGGGGGACACAAGAGAAGTCACAGCTGGAAGGAGATGGGGCTGTGGGAGCTCAGGGCTCTGTGATGTGAGAAGGACTTGACCCTACCACTGCTAGCTTCGAAGGTGGAGGAAAATGACCCCAAGCACAGAATGCAGGCAGCCTCTAGCAGCTGGGAAGGGTGTGCATCAAGGGGGATTCTCCCTGAGATCCTCCAGGAAGGGACCCAGGTGTGCTGACAGTGTGATTTCACCCCGTGGACCCACGTCAGATTTCTGACCTCCAGAAATGTAAGATGATGAATGTGTGTTCTTTGAAGTCACTAAATATGTGATAATTTGTTACCAGTAATTTGTTGAGCCTTTATGAAATAAGAGCTGTAAACAAAGATAAAACAGTCCGAAAAGAAAAGAAATGATACAGGCGCCTGGGTGGCTCAGCCAGTTAAGCGTCCAACTTCTGCTCAGGTCATGATCTTGAGGTTCGTGAGTTTGAGCTCTGCATCATTGGGCTTGAGCTGACAGCTCAGAGCCTGGAGCCTGCTTAGGATTCTGTGTCTCCCTCTCTCTGCCTCTGCCCTCATTCTCTTTCTCTCTCTCCCAAAAGTAAATAAACATTAAAAAAATTTTTTAATTAAAAAAATAAAAAAGAAATGATACAAGTAAAAGTTTAAAAAAAGGAAATAGCAGAGTTCAGAAAGGAGAGGAAGAGTAAAATCAAGTCAATATGTAAAAAAAAGGTAGTAATGGTAGCAACAAAAAGGAGCAAAGAACCTGTTAAAAACACAGCTCGGGCTATGGAAGATGAACTTGAAAAACTGAGAAGATAAAATGGAAAACAAAAGGATCAGACAGAAAATAACAGATACAGGAAATGACAATGGCAAACTAACAAATCCCGACTGGGATTTTTTTTTTAATGTTTATTTATTTTGAGAGAGAGAGAAAGAGCACAAGTTGGAGAGGGGCAGAGAGAGAGGGAGAGAGAATCCCAAGCAGGCTCTGCACTGTCAGTGTACAGCCCACTCGAGGCTCAAACTCACGAACTGTGAGATCATGACCTGAGCTAAAATTAAAAGTTGGATGGACACTTAACAGACTGAGCCACCCAGGTGCTCCCTGACTGGGATTTCTGGAGAAAAGAACATAGAAAGCTGAAAAGGTGTTCTGGGATATAGTTCAATAAATTAAAAAAGTTACCTTAAATGACCTTAGTGAAGGGTTACATACATTCTACAATAAACTAATAGAGATGAATGAACATCAAGACACAGTGAGGTTACTGTGCCTTGAAGATACAAAAACAAACCCCCCAAAATGAATTCCATGACCATTAAGAAAAAGAAAAAAAAAATCAGGCCACAGCCACCTATGAAGGAAAAATCAGGCTGGCTTCAGACTTTCAGGAATACTCAACTGCAGAAAACAGCAAGGATTATACAAAGAGAAGTATGACTGCAGAATTTTGTACCCAACAGTCACTTCAGTACAAAGGCATCAGGCGGTTACTTAAAAATGTGCAAGGATGGAAATGAAATAGTTCACATGAGTCGAATTCTGAAGAAACCAACAGATGAATAGTATCAACCCAGGGACGAAGGAAGAAACTGTAGCAAAAGGACTGGAAGCAGATGCTGGATTCATAAATGAGAGAATAAAAATGTCATAAAAGAATGACATATGTTAGAAATAATAACGTAATTAGCAAAATTCAGAAGACAGAGGAGGAAGAAAAGCAGAAGATCATTTAAATATTTTGACTTCCTCATCTTCCATAATGGGGTTCAGTAGATACTTCTTAGAACTCGCAGTCTTAGCCATGATGAATACATGTTATCATTTAAAGGTATAAAAGTAGGGGTGCCTGGGTGTCCAACTCTTGGTTTTGGCTCAGGTCATCATCTCATGGTTTGTGAGTTAGAACCTCAAGCTGGGCTCCACGCTGATGGCACAGAGCTTGCTTGGGATTCTCTCTCTCTGCACCCCTTCTGTGCTTGCTCATGCACGCTCCCTCTCAAGATAGATAAACTTAAAAAACAAAACGAAAATCCTTTAAAAAAAAAAAAAAGTGTAACAGTAAACTTGTACCCAATAGAGCTAACTGCTTACCTGATATCCTTCTACCTTTCTTCCTTACTAATAGGACCCCAATTTGGGTCAGGGACGCAATGTGCCCACTTAGAAATAGTCACCTTCCCAGCTAAGGGTGACAGCCAGGGTGAAGTTGTGACATAGTTCTGGTCAGTAAGACCTATTTGTAGGGTTTCTAGGAAGTTTTGCATCCTTAATGGAGGCACCCCTTTCCCTTGGCCTCCTTGTTTTCTTCTTGTCTGGAACGTAGATGGTGGACCGACTGTGGCATAACCATGAGATAAGCAGGAACAGTGACGTCAGAAGCCAAGGACAGCCAAGTGGGACAGCACCAAGTGCCAGGCTTACCAGTGACACTGCGCAGCCATGGCACCCACCCAACTGCTCACCTCCATACTGTTCATTTTATAAGGAAAATGTCCCCTATTCAGTTAAGCCACTGGTGATGGAGTTCTAGTCCATAAAAACCAAACATAACCCTAACTGAAAATCACTTGAAAAAACTAGTAATAGGAACGTAGCAAATCCAAAATCGGGTGATGGAAGGGAGAGCGGAACGTCAAGTTGTATTTACGTAGGTAACTCCTAGGGGAAAAAACCCTAAAACTAACTGTAAATGCTCAAATTAATCAGAAGGAAAATACACACAAACCAATGCAGCCACCAAACACAGGGTAAAAACCATTTAAGAAAGTAAAAAGCAAATAATATATTCAAATTCAGACAGAACTGAAACCAAGTATCACAATCAAACTCAAGATCACAATCAAACTCCATGCTGAACACTGAACATTCACTTGGAACAAAGCAATTCTCCCAAAACTGGCCTAATAAACTTAATGCAATTAACATTCGAAATCTTAAGGAATTTTCACTTTGAAACTTGAAAAGCTGGTTTTGAAGTTCAACTCTGGAAAAGTAAAGAACAAAGAAGAGATTTTTGTCTTCTCACACAGCAAAATGCAGTATGAAGGGTCAGCTCTCATGGTTATGGTAATCACATTAATACTAACAGTTTACTGCTCTTCCAATCCTTGCCTGTCAGGCAAGCAGGTGCTGCCCTAACACGCTTTATGGGTATTATCTCATTTAAACCTCACATCCCTGCAAAGTAGCCAGTACACCACCCCTAGTTAACAGACTGGGGTTTAGGAAGATGGGATCTCCGCCTGAGGTCACACAGCCAGTAAGTAAGTGCTGGCTAAGTCTCACCCAGGAACTCTTCCTCCAGAGCTGATGCTCTCTCTGGTCTAACTCACTACACACAACTGCCTCTCAGCTGGACAGGTAACACAGTGAAACAGACTCCACTCATATGAAAAGCATGTGATAAAGGTGATATTTCTAAATAATGAGTAAAGGACAGATTATTCAATAAATGGCTCTGAGACCAGTGAGCCTCTATGCTGAAACAAATAGATCTCTACTCTCATATCTTATGCAAAGGTAAATTACAAATGTATTCACAACTTAACATAATAAACAAAAAGATAGATGAATATTTTCATAATCTTGGATCTGGAAGGGTCTTCACAATCACAATATCAAACCCAGAGGCTATAAAAAGCCAACGGATTTGACTACATAAAAATTTTAAACATTTTTTTTTTTTGGCAAAAGTTACTACACACAAAGTTAAAAGAAAAAATGAAAAATATTTCCAACCTATACAGTAGACAGGAGTAATACATATAAAATTATTAAAAGCAATAAGAATATAACAAACAGTCTAATAAAAACTGGCACTTTGGAACATAGAAATAGCTAGTATGTCTAGGAAAAGCCATTCAACCTCACTAACAATCCAGGAATGTACAGTAAAATAATAATACCATTTTTCACCCATCAGATCAGCAAACGCTGTTTACAATCGCAAAATCTAGTGACAAAGGGATAAAGTTTTTCGTTAATAGGTACAAGCATCTGAGAGAGGGATTTAGTAAAATGTATCAAAGGGCCTTAAAATGATGGGTATGTGCACATGCAAATGGCTCAGCAATACTATTTCTAGGCCTCTATCTTACAGAAATACTAGCTCAAATGTGTCAAAATACATATACAAGAGTATTGAGTGCAGTGTGCTTACAATGCCAACACATCACAGTTAGATCTGTGCACAGGAGGATGATTCTACTCAGAGACACAGGATGTAGCCTCTGGAAAGAATAAGGCAGAACTCAATATAGTGGCACAGGAAAAGATTAAGGGCATATTGCATTAAGTGGAAAAGAAACCATATTGTAGAACATTACTATGGCACGGTGCCTTTTATCTTTTAATTTGAAACTACGTGTGTGTATACACACACACGCACACACAAACATACTCATAGGATCTGTCTCCCTCTCCCTCTCTCTCCTTCCTCTCTTCCTCTCTCCCTCCTCATACATGCAACTAGTTGGCTGTCCAGATGCTTGCATGCTCTGGAAAGAGATACACCAGACTTTCAGTGCTCACTTTTAGGGAGTAGGATTGGTGGAAGAAAGGGGAGAGAGAAAATTTCACATTTTACTTGATTCAGATTGAATGTTACTAGTGTGTTTTCTTTAGTAATTAAAAACAAGAAGGATAGAAAAGTACATCAAATTAAAACAGGTGAAAAAATTAATTAGAATAGAAGGTTTTATCCAAAGAATAGCATACCTTTGTTTTTTCAGCTGTGGCTTATTTGAAAATTGTGATATTAGAAATACTTGCTGAGCTTATTCAGCTTTGTGTGGAATGTTTTCAAACCCAAATTAAGTACTATTAAAATAATAATGTCCACACTACATCCCTTTATACCATAGGTTGTTTCTCATTTCAGGATGAACTTTAAGTAAGGTAACATGTGCACATTCACAGAGTTTTGAAATGCTTTTGGTATTTTTAATTGCCTGAGCATGCTGAAAGTTAACTTAATAGGTAATAGTTAACAGAATATTACTATATTACAAAGTTACAGTAATTAAAACAGTATGGTATTGGCATAAAAATAGATCAGTAAAAGAAAATACAGAGTCCAGAAATGAACCTATGCATGTATGGCCAGTTAATTTATAACAAAGGAGCCAAGAACATAGAAGGGTTAGAAAGGATAGTGTCTTCAATAAATGGTGTTCGAAAAACTGACAGCCACGTGCAAAAGGATGAAACTGGACCCCCATCTTACACCCTACAAAAAGATCAACTCAAAATGAATAAAGGACCTAATCATAAGATGTGAAACCACGAAGCTCCTAGAAGAAAACACAGGTGGTAAGCTCCTTGATGTCCATCTTGGCAATAACTTTTTGGATTTAACATCAAAAGCAAAGAGAATGAAAATAAAGCTAAGTCGGACTACATCAAAGGAAACTATCAACAAAATGAAAAGACAACCTATGGGAAAAAGTATTTTCAAATCATATGTCTCATAAGGAGTTAATACCCAAAATATATTTAAAAATCCTTCCAACTCAATGGCAAAAAAACAGTTAATCTGATTTTAAAATGGGCAGAGGAACTGAACAGAGAACCAACCCAAATGTCCATCAATGGACGGGATGAAGAAATAAAATGTGTTATATACTGTTGACCCTTGGACAACATGGGGGTTAAGGTACCAACCCCCCCCCCCATGTGCACAGTCAATAATTTGTGTATGACTTTGACTCCCCCAAAACTTAACACTAATAAACTCCCTCCTGTTGACAGGGAGCTTCACCAATAACATAACAGTCCCCTGACACATATTTGGTACTTTATATGTGTTATATACTGTACTGTTAAAATAAAGTAAGCTAGAATGAAGAAAATGTTATTAAGAAAATCATCTGCGGGGCGCCTGGGTGGCTCCGTTGGTTAAGTGTCTGACTTCAGCTCAGGTCATGATCTTGTGGTCCGTGAGTCTGAGCCCCGCATCGGGCTCTGTGCTGACAACTCAGAGCCTGGAGCCTGCTTCAGATTCTGTATCTCCCTGTCTCTCTGACCCTCCCCCATTCATGCTCTGTCTCTCTCTGTCTCAAAAATAAATAAACGTTAACAAATTTTTTTTTTAAATAAAAAAAAAAAAGAGAGAATCATCTGGGAGGGGTACCTGGGTGGCTCTGTGGGTTGAGTGTCCGACTTCTGCTCAGGTCATGATCTTGCAGTTTGTGGGTTTGAGCCCCATGTCGGGCTCTGTGCTGATAGCTCAGAGCCTGGAGCCTGCTTCGGTTTCTGTGTCTCCCTCTTTCTCTGCCCCTCCCCAACTCATATTCTGTCTCTGTTTCTCAAAAATGAATAAACGTTAAAAAAAAAATTTTAGAAAAAGAAAAAAGAAAATCACCTGGGAGAGAAGATCCTTTTACATTGCCATAGGGTATTTACCAAAAAAAATCACGTAAGTGGACCCGTGCAGTTCATACCATGCGGGTGCTGTACACAGAATGGAATATTCAACCTTCAAAAAGAGTGAAATTCTATCACCTGCTACAACGTGGATGAACCCTGAAAACATGCGAAGTGAACTGAGCCAATCACAAAAGGACACATATTGTAGGATTCCACTTACACGGGATATCTAGAATGGTCAAATCCATAGAGACAGAAAGGAGAATAGTGGATACCGGGGCTGGGGGTGGGGTGTGGTAAGATAGGGAGTTAGTGCTTAATAGTCATGGAGTTTAAGTTTGGGATGACGAAAAGATTCCAGAGGTGGACAGTGGTGATGGCTACACTGAATGCTACTGAAATGTACGCTCAGAAAGGGTTAAAATGGTAAATTTTATGTATTTGTTTTACCACAATAAAAATTTAGTAGAAAGCCTTACATTATTTTTTAAAAAGCACGGTGTTTTCTTAGCTCTCTGTATTCCCAACCTTCAATCCATTCAACTAACATGTACCCAAAAAGTAGGAAAAAAAAGCCATTACTAGGTTCAAAGACAAATTCTCCAGAATCTAAAGTCCACAAAACAGATGCTCAGTGACTACGTACAGGAGGAATTATCTTTTATGCCAAAGCAATGAGGAAAATGCAAGCTTAAAAAAAAAAACAAAACCCTTCTCATTTAAGCAGACAAACATTTTCAAAATTATTTTCAGAAATATGACTTGTAGGTAAAATCTGGTGCCTATCCTTACTAATTAACTGCATTTTCACTAAAGAAAATGGACAACATTGAAAAGCATCAAAAAACAGCAAGTCAGAACCACACCACTGGCGAAAGCACATGATCACTAACCGCTAAATACCGGGCAAAGAATAAACACACTGAGCATGGAAGACGTTACAAGCACATTGAAAACACTTCAAGTAAGACCTCAGCGGATGAGCTGACGTGGAAGCCAGGGATACAAATGGCAGGAATTATTTTCCAAAAAGGCTCTGGGTAAGAGGTCATTGTTTCGTGTAAGTAGATCAGACTGCGTTTTTACTCTTCCGTGTTATTAGAAGGAGAAGACAGGAAACAGGTGTGTACGTGGGAGTCACCCAGAGAAGAAGCCTCTTGGCAGTGGTATGCCCTGTTCCAATGTTGTCTTAAATCTTGTATTCCAGTGCAGGAGGTGGGTGGGGACCAGGGGAGGGAGGGGAGTAGGGAATGTGCAGTGTAAGCCACTGAGCAAAATCACTCACTTCATATTATTCAAAGGAGTGAAAGGGCTATAGGAGTAAGTTTTGCCACTTCCTATACATTACTCTCCTTTGAACTTCAACGATAAACATATGTGACTATATTCTGCATTACTGGTTCTGTTGATTCTGCATTTTACCGCTATGGAAACTGAGGCACACACAAGCTGAATAAACTTGCCTGAAGCCACGCTATTAGTGGATGATGGAGTGCGGGTGTAAACCTCAGGTCTGACTCCAAGGCTCAGGACACCCTGAGCTACACCCACCCCACTCCCACCCAGGCAGGAGAAAATAAGTTAGGGACAAAAATGGAAATGATAGAAAATATGCTAGGGTGGGTGCCAAAACAAACTACAAAACATTTACTTTTAAGATGAGATCTTGAAATAGTAGCAAGAAAGAGTCAGCTAACAGGGAGGAGCTGAGCAGGCCCTGAGTAGGAAATTAGATACATTAAGGGTATTTCTGAGCAAGGGCTTCTCAGGGTGCTTTCATCCCCCCCCCCCACTTTTTTTTTTTTTTTTTTAGCAGATATTGACTGGAATATCAGACATGCCTATTTTCAAATACATGGATAAAGTCATGTACCCAAATCAAAAGTCATTTTTTCCACTTTGACTCCTATCCACACCTCCGCATGAATCCTGGAAACGTGGGCTTCCAGTCATTCCTGAGGCAGTACCTCAGTTTTATCGCTTGCTAGGAGCTGCTCCTTAGGTCTCCTCTTGTTTTTCAAGAAAATGAGGAAACGAGTAGAGAGACAAGAGACACAGACATGACAGAACACCTGCCTTGTGGGGTTTTCTGAAGCGGGAACAAAAAGTATCTATGAGGTACAGGATCCCTTATAAAAGGTCTCTCCCTCCCCCTCACTGTTAACGAAATAAACATTTCTTCTAAGAATAAAAGAGTTGACCTAATAGGTTTAGTCATTTTAATTGAGGTATCATCAATTTTCCCAGGTAACTGAAGCTTGGTCCTAGAGTCCTAATTAAAGTAATAGAGAAAAAGAGCCCCAGGTAAAGGCCTGAGATGGTCTCTATGAATAAGGGCCACTGATTACAAGATCTATTTCAGCTTTCATGAAATTAAATTTACTTTTTCCACCTCAACCGTGTTCTGAATAACTGGGTTGAACAGAGTCATAACATTTAGATCAAGATATTCATCATTAACGCAAACTCCTCCATCCAGTGAAAATGCCATTTATCACAACATAATTATCACTGACTATCATACACAAAGTGTATAACAGCATAGCACCCCAGGAGCCACTAACACTGGATTAAAGTGGGGTAGGCAGAGCTGATGCTCTGAAATACAGTAGGGTGCAAAGTGGATAAAAATAATGCTGCAGAGATATGATCTACTGACATAAAAATGTTTTTAAACAACAACACATGAAAGTGTTTTGTACCTATTTATGGCATGAATCCATTTTTATTTTTAAAATAAAATCACATAGGCATTCATTTCACCTCTACACAGTTATTATATGTAGGGTAAAAAAAAGTCTGGGCAGATATATACAAAATATTAAAAAGTTACCACAAAATAGAAGAATTAGGGGTTTTTTTCCTTTTACTTAAAACTCATTTTCTAAATTTTCTACAACCAAAGGAAAAGGGGATCGAATTCACAAACCGTGAGATCACGACCTGAGCAGAAACCAAGAGTCGGACACTTAACCGACTGAGCCACCTAGGCGCCCCCAAAAGGAAAAGATCTTAAAAGATACTGACATGAGTGCAAAAGACAGGGAAGGATGAGATTTTTTTTTTAATTTATCACTGGCCTGTGATCAATAGATAGAAGAAATAATGTCACAAATTTTAAAAAATGGAATGCAACACATTTTTTAAGCAGCAATTTTGACAGAGTGCTAATCTAATCAGAAATTCTTTCAAAATTCTGCTAAGAGAATATTTTTTTCAACGCACATCATGTTCATCTTGAGGAAAAATAAATAGGCTTTAATTTTTTTTTTTGCTATGTTAGATCATGCTGAGTTTTAATGCAGAAAACCTATGAAAAATACCCTTGAATATAAAGGCAGCAAAGTAAATTCTCACAGATGGAATTTCATTTTTGTTCTAACCAATTTGTGAACACTGCTTAGGAAAACCCATGCTGATAGAGCATTACATGCTTTCAGATAATGAAATACTTAGTAATCCCATTAAAATATCTGTTAAAGAGAAATGTGATCATCAGGCTTCCACTAATTTGTTTTTAATATGAAGGCTTAGGATCAATTACAAAGTAACATGCTCAAATCTAAATAAACACAGTAAAAAAAAAACCCACATAATTAATTACTGGTATAATGCAAGTAACTAGACTCATGTGTGGTGAAAATTACTTTTTTTTTTTTTTTTAAGTAGGCATCACACCAGTGTGGAGCCCAACACAGGGCTTGAACTCACAACCCTGAGATCAAGACCTGAGCTGAGATGGAGAGTCAGACGCTTAACCACCTGAGCCACCCAGGCGCCCCTCCGTGTTACTCTTAAACAAATATTTAGATAAGCTCATGTTGACCTGTTGCTTCCTTTTCTTGGAATGTGAATTGCCTAATCAGGTAACCAGGCTAGCCGTAGTCATTACGCAGGAGTGCAAAGCGTCTGTCACTGTCTCCTGACTTTTCCTAAGTGAAGCAATGCAGTGGCACAGACCGAGTCATACCTGAGCCCCTGTCTCGGCTCAGCCACTTACCAGCTGTGTGACTTCAGCTACCTGGCTCTCTAGGCTTCTACAGCCTTGGGGACAGGGGGACGATGTTCCATGTGTGGTAAAAGGATTCATCAGATGAATGCACGTAAGGTATTCATACAGTAGCCTGGCAGGAAGGAAGTACTCAAAAAAGTGATACCCTACCTAGGTCAAATCCTGGCTCTACCACTTAGCTGTGTGAACTTGAGCAAGTTACACCTCTCCGTCTGTTTCCCCAGGTGCAAAATTAAGCTAATTTAGGGCTGTTGTTCAGAATTAATACGTGTAAACTGCTGGAACTGTCACTGACACATAGCGTTACATGAGTGTCAGCTCCTGTCAGTATATGAATGAGGTGGAGCTGAGTGGGACTTGTGGGGGCTGCCTCCCAATGCTTCTTGAATCTATTTTCCCCTACCAGAGCACTGTGTTGTATTCCACCATCTTCCAGCCTGTTTTCAGTTTCTCTACATCTAACATCTACAGATTGAAGGAAATGCCTGAAACAGAGTAGACTCTCCATAAATGGTTCTCAAAAAAAAAAAAAAAAAAAAAAAAAAAGAATGAATGTAGTTTCACCTTTTCACCAACTCAGGCTCTGTCTTCTTCAGGTGGTGCCTGAGGCAACTGCCCTAATCCCAGACATGGTCAAATGCTTTTCGCAACACATACAGTTAATAATAAATGCTACTTAATTGGGTATGTAAGGCTAAACATTAAAAGAAAGGGGAAAGATTTCACTAACCAATAAATAAATCCCCCATTTCATACCACTGTATCAAGATGGCTACTTTCCATAATTTCTTACTAAAGTAAATACTATTAAGGAAATCCTAAGTAACACTAGAGTAAATACAGTATCCGTGGTTATATATTATTAAGTGTTCAGCTATAAAAATGCTTAAATATGATTTCTGGCTCCCAATCTTCTGACAGCCGATATTCCTAAATTAGGGATTAAGTCTGGTAAACTCTGCAATGCTTCCTAATTACATCGTATGCTTGTTAAAATTCACTTGAAATCTGAGAACAAACACTAATGAGAAGGGCAAAAGAAGCTAAGAAAGTAAATTTGGAGTCAAGGCAGCTGCATTTGAAAACATCGATTTCGGGGGTGCCTGGTGGCTACATCAGTTTTAGCATCTGACTTTGGCTGAGGTCATGATCTCATGGTTGGTGAGCTTGAGCCCGACATTGGGTTTGCTGTTGCCAGCACACAGCCTGCTTGGGATCCTCTGTCTCCCTCTCTCTGCCCCCCACTCCCGAAAAAATAAATAAACATTAAAAAAATAATAATAAAAATAAAAATGTTGGGACGCCTGGGTGGCTCAGTTGATTAAGTGTCCAACTTCAGCTCAGGTCATGATCTCACAGTTTGTGGGTTCAAGCCCCGCGTCCGGCTCTGTGCTGACAGCTCAGAGCCTGGAGCCTGCTTTGAATTCTGTGTCTCCCTCTCTCTCTGCCCCTCCCCTGCTCATGCTCTGTCTCTCGCTGTCTCAAAAATAAATAAAAACATTTTTTAAAAATAAATAAATAAAATAAAAATGTTATTACACTAATTTTACTGACTTGGGAAAAAGGCATGTTTTATTTTCAAAGTAAAACTAAAAAGCAAATGCAAGCAATAGGGGTTATACATGATTTAAGAATCCACTGTCCTTTAAAATGCAAACAACTTTTCACTTGGGTACAGGTGAGCAACTTATTTATCTGATCTATAAAACGTTTTCGTGTCTACAAAACATGATCTGAAATCTTCCCAAGGCACTTCTACATGATTCTAAAGCACACACTATTGTGTACGGCATTCCCCTTCCTGGGTGTTCATAAATTACACTCCCTTAACAAGTTCTCTCAGAATGGAATTTACATCTTCAGCTTGGACTTCTCCCCTGAACCTCAGAATAGTATATCCAGCTGCCCGCTTAGCATCTGCAGTTAGATGTCTGTGGGGCATTACACATGTAACGTGTTCGAGCTGAGCTCCCGATACTGTCCCCAAGCCCGCTTTCCCCACCCGGCAGCTGATCTGCCAGCAGTACCTGCCCTCAGACGACATCCAGAACCTGACTGCCCACCGCCTCCGCTGCTGCCATTCTGGTGCAAGCCGCCATCGACTAACCTGGATCATCGCACAGCCTCCCACTTGGAATCCCTGACTCTGCCCCTGCCTCCTCTTCAGTTTGTTCTCTCTGTGGTTCTGTTACCGTGTTAGGTTCTATCACATCAGTCTTCTGCTCAAACCCTCCAAGGCTTCCGATCTCAGACACGTGTCACAGCTTTCCATCAGCACTCCCGACTCCAATTCACCCTGAGCTCTGACCCCCCTGTCCTCCTCACATCCCCACTTCTTTCAAATGCCACCTGCTCCATGAAGCTTTCGCTGACCACCTTACATGAAGTTTGCACACCATACTCCCCACTCCCCCTCTACCTCGCCCCTCTCTGTACTTTTCCTCCACGGTATCTGCCACCATCTAATGCACTGTGTATCTTCCTTCTTCATTGTTAGTTTCATTGTCTCCACTCACTAGAATAGAAACTCCAAGAGGGCATGGACTTTTGTCTTTTTTGTTTCCTCTAGAGTCAAAAATGGTGCCTGGCATAGAGTAGACACTCAATAACTGTTTGCTGAATGAACAAATGAGTCCACTTATCCAAAATTTAACATCTGACATCATGTTTAACCTGATCAATATTAATTAAGTACAAAAGACAGAAGTCCAAGAATTGCCATCAAATTAGGAGGCCACTTTGGGAGAGATGGCAAATCATTCGTTCGTTTGTTCATTGCTCATTCATTCATTGTCCCAGTCACTGGGAAAACAGCAGTGAACAAACAGATATGGTACCTGCCCTCGTGGAGCAGACACATGATGGTGTCCATTCCCCTGTTCCTACAACCATGATCAAAAGGTGCCTGTGGGTAAGGTCAGGGTCAGCAAGCCCCCAGTTTTGCAAGCATGACCCTCAATTCCTTCTTCCCCCTTACCCAGTTCTGAACCCATGAAGCAATCTGTCATCGAGACCTCTTGGGTCTCCCTCAGGTATGCATGCTATGCGATCAAATCCCCTCATTCCAGTAACACTCAACTCCCCGTCCAGCCAGCATCATCTGCCCCCTGAGAATTAGGATGTTCCCCCAACTTCCATCTTGCCACCAGTCTCTCCCCATCCAGCTGGTCTTACACACCATGGCTGGAGTTATATCGCCCCCTAAATGCACACTACTCCCTTTCCTAAACGTCCTTAATAACTTCCCATTGCCTATAAAGGGGCATACAAGACCCTAAACAATCTGTCCCAAACATACCTTGATAGGCTCATCAAACACAGCTCTGGTTTTCTGCTCCAGATACCATTCCCTGCGTGGCTCCTTGGCAAACACTGATTAATCCATTGTTTAATACTTGACTGAAATGTTACCTCCTCCAATTCCCTGCAGAAGAGAAAGCTGCCTCCTCTGTGCCCTCAGAACATTCTGTTCATACTTGTGCTGTAGCACTGAAAACATTACGCACAGGCTCCTTCGTCACTGTACATGCTCACTGAAGACCATGCCTTACCTACTCTTCGAACTCTACACTTAGCAGAGCACCTACAACAGAAAAGCACTCCATCAATGTCTTGAATACATGAACAGCATCGCCACAAAGGGTTCTCTTATCCCACCCAGAAACCTCTTCCCTGGAATGGCTTCTACCTGCTGATTCCAGTCCTGCTTGAGACCACAGGGAACACAACAAATGCTTTGTCACACAAATGCCTTTCTAATTGGAAAACAGCCATCAGATCCTTTTCGGTATTTTTTTCTCCGAGAGTTCTTTCTGCCTTCTTTCACACTCCACAGCCCAGAGTCTCTTTGCTATCCTGGTTGTGCTTTTTCTGAACATCTTCTAGGTTTATATCCCTTTAGAATGGTGGCATCTAGGGGTGCCTGGGTGGCTCAGTAGGTTAACCATCCGACTTCAACTCATTATGATTTTGCAGTTCATGAGTTCAAGCCCGTCATGAGACTCTGTGCTGATAGCTCAGAGCTTGGAACCTGCTTTGGATTCTGTCTCCCTCTCTCTGCCCCTCCCCCGCTCATGCTCTGTGTCTCTCTCTTTCTCTCAAAAATAAATTAAGAACAACATTAATAGAATGGTAGCACCTAAAACCAGATAAATATCGCTCCTTAGTTGTAGTTAATCCTCTTCAATTAATCTGACCTAAAAGAGAATATTTGGAGATTCACACTAATTGTAGGTTCATATTGAGCTTACTATTGACTGAAATTTACAATTTTAATTGTTATTATTTAGTTTTATGTTTTATTTTGAGAGACAAAAAGAGAGCGAGCAGAAGACGTGCAGAGACAAAGAGGGAGACACAATCCCAAGCAGGCTCCATGCACTGTCAGCACAGAGTCCGACACAGGGCTTGAACTCATGAACCATGAGATCGAGATCATAACCTGAGCCGAAATCAACAGTCAGATGCTTAACTGACTAAGCCACTGAAGTGCACCACCACCCCCAATTTTTTTTATTAAGTAAACTCTACCCCTAATGCAGGACTCAAACTCATGACCCTGAGATCAAGAGTCACATGCTCTACCAATTGACCCGGCCAGGTGCCCCTTGACTGAATTTTTCTAATGTTTGAAGATTAATAGGTTTCATTCTAAAAGCAATGCTCATTAAACATTTTTGTAAACTAAAAATAGGAAGAAAAACTAATCCCACCAACTAAAGACATCTACTGAATAAATTTTGTGAATTTTTTAATGCATAAGGGAGTTTTGTTTCTTTTGTATTTCTCTAACCATATTATTCAAGTTATACATATTTCACATATCATAATCATTTCAAAATATTTCTAGTTGAAAATAAACTGTGATTTATTACACACTGACCATGTGCTATTCTAAAAGTAAACCAGCAAGTTAAGTATTATTATGATTTACAAATGAGAATATTAAAGCTTAGGAAAATGAACTGACTTATCCAAGGCCACACATACAATTTTTTCCCAATTATTTATTTATTTATTTATTTTAAAAGTTTTTATTCTATTTTTAAAGTAATCTCTACACCCAACATGGGGCTCGAACATACAACCCCAAGATCAAGAGTTGCACGTTCCACCGACTGAGCCAGCCAGGCATCTTCTCCATTTTTTTTTATTAATGAGAAATGTAAAGGGGTAATTCATATGAACCATAGAGTCTGTTGAATTTGGACATATGTTATAGACCTCTGTAACTGCATAGAGATTAACAAAGGAAATTTTCATCACAGCAGAAGGTTCCTCTGTGCCTTTTCTCAGTCAATTCTCCCGCCCAGGAGTAACTATTCTGATACCTGTCATGATCGACTAATTTGCCTGTTCTTGCAACACATAAATGGAATCATTTAGAAGGTGCTCCTTTGATCTCTCTTCTCTTGTTCACCATGATGTCAGTGAGATTTGTTCATGTTGTTTGTTGTGTGTGTCATTCGTTTGTTCTCTTGCTATTGCCACACAGCATTCCATAACTTGTTTAATGCATTCGCCTGTTGATGTACGTTTGGATTGTTTCCAGTTTGGGGCTACTTTATTATTATTATTATTATTATTATTATTATTATTTTGAGAGAAAGAGCACATGTGCACATGCAGCAGGGGAGAGGGACAGAGGGACGGAGGGAGGGAGGGGGGGAGAGAGGGAGAGAGAGAGAGAGAGAGAGAGAGAGAGAGAGAGAGAGAGAACTCTCAAGCAAGCTCCACGCCACCAAGGGTGCAGCTCAATGGGGCTTGATCCCAGGACCCTTGGACCAAGACAGAGCAAAATCAAGAGTCAGACCCAGGCGCCCTGGGGCTACTTTGATTAAAGCTGCAAGGAACAACCTTGTTTATGTCTTCTGGTAGACACTTGAACTCATTACTCCTGAGTATATACCTAGGAGTTAGAAGTGTTGAATCATAGGACAGGTGTATAGTTGGCCTGGGAGATACTGAGAAAGGTTTTCCAAAGTGACTCTCCCCAGCAATAGGTAATGAGTTTACCTGCTTCTTATCTTCATCAATATTTGGTTTTTTAATTTTAGTTACTCTGGGGAATGTATCATCTGGTTTTCTTTTAAAGTACCTTTTTTTTTTTTTTTTTTGTAGGAGTCCCTTTTATGTTCTGGTTGTAAGTCTTTTATCAGATATATATATTGTGAAAATCTTTTCTCCCAGATGTGGTTCATATTCATTTTTAATAGCTATGTATTATTCTCTCAAGTAGATAAGTCATCATTTATTTTTCTACTGCTGGAGGTTTAGACCACTTCTAATTCTTACTGTAATTAAATGCTTTGATGACCATCTTTTAAAGCTCTATCTGTACCTAAAATGTTTCCTTAACCTAGATTTACAAGAAGTAGAGTTGCTTAATGTATATGACCATTTGGTATTGATATACACAGAGCCAAAAAGCTTCAGAATGAACTCTATCAATTGATGTTGGTACTCAACAATGCGTGAGAATATCCATTCACCATGTCCTCACTGACTCTGGCTTAAAAAAAAAAAAATTTTATCAGTTTTATAGAAAAAAATTATCAGTATTTTGTTGTTTTAATATTTAGTTCTGTGACTACTAGTAAAATTAAAAAATTTTAATTTTGCTGTTTATACTTTACTTTTACAAATGGTCTGTTCATTTTCTGCATATGCATTTACCTATTGGGGTCTTTAGAATTGTTCTCATTCATTTAACATATTAACCTTTTTCTTTTCCTTTTATATATATTTAATATACAATATATGTGATATTTTTAAGATATTTTTATTTATTTTATTTACTAGAACCATTTCCTGGGATGTAATTTGCTTTGGGCTTTTAAAACTTTTATGTGGTCAAATCTGTAATCATGCCCTACCTTAGAAATGTCTTTTCTTGGGGTACCTGGGTGGTCTAGTTGGTTAAGTGTTTGACTCTTGATTTTGGCTCAGGTCATGATTTCATGGTTTGTGAGTTCAGTTCGTGAGTTCGAGCCCCGCACTGACAGTGCAGAGCTAGGTTGGGATTCTCTCTCTCTCTCTCTCTCTCTCTCTCTCTCTCTCTTTCTCTCTCGCTGCCCCTTCCTGGCTCGCATGTGCACACGTGCAAGCTCTCTCTCTTAAAATAAATAAATAAACTTAAAAAGTCTTTTCTCTACAATATTCTGTATTTATATACTCTATGAGTATTTCTCTGTAAATATTCACATCCATTTTCTTCCAGTTTTTAAAAATATTTAACTCTTTAATTCCTTAGCAACCTTTTTTGAGGGTTTTGTACTGGACTCATCTCTAAATCTTATCTTTTCCTAAACTGATAGCCAGCTGTGGCAGTACCATTTATCAAGTAAATATTCCTTTCTTCTTCGGATGTATGATGCATACTTAATCACTTATTAAATTTTTATACATGCAGCAGTCTCCTGGGCTGTCTTTTCAGTTCTTTCAATTTGTCCTTTTATTCTTGCTGTATTGGGGAACATCTATAGCCTTATACAGACATCGCATACAGCCTTATAATTATTTCATTTGGCCAATATTCACTGAGCACCTGCACTGTATTAAATTCTAGGATTAAAATGGTCAACCTGACACACCTGGTCTCTGTCCTTATGGCACCTACGGGCTGGTAGGAAGATGGAGACAAGTCAATGGGCAGTGACAATAGTGTGTGATATGGATGATAGGATATGCACAGGGAGCTAACGGGCCCCTAACCTGGAGCTGGGGAATGAGAAAATGGTTCCTGGAGGGGTGATGTCTTGTGGCTGAGGGGGAGGTGTGCTAGAAAGCTCTGCGTTAGCAGAGGCTGAGAGCATTTCACTGCGAATGGAGCACGAAGGTGGCTGAGGCTGGACTCATGCAAGACCTTCAGTGGGTTCATCCTTTATCCTGAGGGTGAGGCAAGCCACTGAAGAGTTCAATCACGAAGATAAGCATTTTAGAAAGACTACTTGGCTATAAGAAGATGAAAAATACTTTACTAGAAGAAGTCAAGAGGACAGCCAAGAAGCTACTTGGAGTACCAGTGGTAGATTAGATTATATCCTGGTTCCATACTCTTCTCTTTCAAACTTTTCTATGCCACTATCACATATTTATTTTTTCCATATTAATTTTGAAATTACTTAGCCAAGTTCCCTCCTGTACACCTGACTCCACTCCAATCCAATTGGGACTTTATTTTAACTTACATTAAATGTTTAAATTAACCTATGAAGGGTTACAACTTCATATATTGTTTCCCTTAAGGTTTTTGAAATAATTGCTGCTGAGCCATATCTCCTTTTGTGATATAATTATGCAAAAATAATGTATGGTTAGCAAAACAAAAATGGAAGGGAAAAAAGGCAGGACAGCAGAGTCTTAATTTTGACCATAAATACAGGAAATGTCAAAAACCAAAGAGAAGCAAAAGCAGGGAGGACTAAGCTGTAAGCCAAGAAGGCAGGCCCAGCTGTTGGAGAGAGCCAGATGGACAGCTGTTTTTTTTTTTAAAGTTTATTTTCAGAGATAAAGAGAGAGATTAAATGGGGGAGGAGCAGAGAAAGAGAGGGAGGGAGAGATATTCCCAAGCAGACTCTGCACCATCAGCACAGAGCCTGATGTGGGGCTCAAACCCATGAACTGCGAGATCATGACCCAAGCTGAAGTTGGATCCCTCAAATGACTGAGCCACCCAGACACCAGTTTTTAAATTCAGTGTTAAACAGAGATATGCCTACATCCCAATGAAGAAAGAACCTTATTTTTACAAACGCCATGCAATGAATAAAGAAAAAAACTTCAGCCAGAATTGAAAGCATATGGACGCTTACCAAAATAGCTAGAAGCCGTAGTAGTGGGGTCTAAGAACCAAAGGCACGAGGAAGACCCTAGGAGAGACTAATGCTTTAAAAATCTGGGTCGAGCTACATGGAGTCACACACAGTTGCTAACCACTTGTAGTCTGGTCTCTCACACCAAAGCAGAGTGAAGCACCAAACCTGGAAATTCTGTGACAGACAACCAATCGGGGTAAAGGGCTACCTTCAGAGAAGGAAAGAGAATGAAGGAGAACCTCAGAGGAAGGAGACTGACCCTGTGAGAAAGAAACTGACCCTCCTTATAGTTTTCAGTAGTGATAAATAAGAATGAATACATAACTCTGCCAGCGGACAACAGAGAAACTGCCCATGTTGTTATGCCTGCATATTTATTCTCAGGATTTTTGAAGCATTTTTTTTTCACAAGAGATTTGTTATTCTGAAGATGGCCTGAGTCTTATTTTCCAATATGAATGCTGAGATATGTAATTCAAGTCGAAATATGAGAAACTGGAAGCTTTCATGCTCTGAAAAAGCTCCTTGAGTGAAAATGCCAGAAAGACATAGTTCTCATGCACTTTCCTTTCCAGGGCGCCCATTCAAAAGTTGTCTCCTTTAGAAAGAAAGAATATTTACTTAAGACTTTGTTCTAGTTACAATCTGCTTCTTAATCTTTTTATCTGCGCAGAACATAATTCCTTCATTCGGGAGATGTTTACGACACTCCAAGGCACGGGGGCTATAATGATAAAACGGCAGATGTGCTTCCTACCCTCTTGGGACTCACAGTTCAACAGGGTATACAAATAATTAGATAATTAAGAGTACAGGGCCCAGGGTGTTACCGGAGCACACGGGAGGAGCAGCTGGGAGTTCAGGAAGGCAGCTTGGAGGAAATGACATCTACGGGAAGGTTATGTCGATATCTCACAGGACCTACAGACTGGGACTCAAGCAAAGAACTGGAACCAGATACTGGAACAGGGTGACCCCACCTGGGTGTGGGTTACAGGTGTGCTCTCCCAGAACACTGTAGAACACAGCTTCCTAACCTGTGCTCAGATTACAGGTGTGCCTACCAGCCATAAGCGCAGCCTTATCCATTTCCCTCAACAGGCAGTACTGATATTACCATTTTCTATGTGGGTCATGACACGAAAAGGGCTGGGAATCACTGCTTGTAAAATAAGCTCAGGGAATGCTGTTTTTACCTTTCTGCTATAATCGATTCAAATTCATTCACACTCTTCTCTCATTGTTTTCTCATTGCTATCATTGTTTTCTACTCTCCAATCTTCACATAGAACTTGACTCCCAACAGTTCCAAACATGTATACATTCTGAATTTCAGCCACCAAAAGAGAGAGAAACAGGATTTCATTTCAAATACAAAATCCTGGTGAAGAACGGTGATTGGTCCAATTCAAGTCAGGTGTCCACTCTTGGACCAATCAACGGTGGCCAAAAGGAGGACTGCCTTGTATTTATGCTGTGGTTCCCAGAGTTATACTTGACTAGATTGGAGGGGGGCTGGTCCTAGTCTGGTAAAACACCAGGTGACCACTGCAAGATTTGAATACTGAAGGAAAAGATGCAGGAGAGAGGGCAAGGACTAATATTCAAAAGAGAAAAGTCATAATTGAGAAGTTCATGTCCCTGTGAGGATGAGAAGAGACAGGACCTGTGGACAGGGAGGATGGGACTGGCCTAACAGAGGAGGATGAGCACATCTTCTACTGAGACAGGAGGGAAGGAGGAGAGAATGGGTGCAGACGTGCCAGCAGGAATGGGCATTCAGGTCTGAAGAAGTACTTCTTTGAATAGCAAGACGGAAATATGCGGATAATGGAAAGAATATGAAAAAGGTACTGCACGAAATGGGAGAAAGAAGCCTAGGATACAGCCGAGGAGGATATCCCAGCAGATTTAAGACAAGTGAGGTTAGCAAGTGTAAACTTATTGACTAAGTAGCCTAATTTTCTCCAGCAAGGCTCAGCAGCCCTTGTACTGGGTCTATCATAAGAGCAAATAAAAAAGACCAGTTTGATAGGTCCAGGGCTTGGCTTTTACCAGGCAAGGGTCCCTGAAATGTAGTGTGATGATGCAGTTCAAGGTTGAGAAGACAGATGTGATGGAGTACGAGTTGATAATCCTGAGTCAGGAGGAGAAGTGGGACGCAGTGTGGGAGTACCAGGGATGACATTTGGGGAGATGACGAAGAGTACAAGGAATGTGAAGCATAAGAAGTTTAGGTGGCTGTAAGTTTTCTGAGACAGTTAAGTCCAGCAGTGCCCCAGTGGACAGGACTCACATGGGCCCTTTAGAAGTCAGATTCACACTGGACTGATGGTTTCTCTAGTACTTTTGTTGGTCAGAAATACTCAGTTAGGGGCACCTGGGTGGCTCCATCGGTTAAACATCCAACTTCGGCTCAGGTCATGATCTCACGGTTCATGGGTTTGAGCCCCACATCGGGTTCTGTGCTGACAGCTCATAGCCTGGAGCCTGCAGCCTGCTTTGTATTCTGTGTCTCCTCTCTCTCTGCCTGTACCCTGTTTGTGCTCTGTCTCTCAAAGTTAAATGTAAAAAATAAAATAAAATAAAAATACTCAGTTATTCCTCCAAGTCTTTACACACTTTACACACTTAAGGGGTCACTCTCTCTCCTCCTCTCTCTTGCCCATATCCCCTCCCCTTCTCCTGCTTTTTCTCAGGTCAGATGATCTACTCCAGTCAGGGGAAGCTGTATGCTATTTCCAAGATATTGCTGGCACTCAACCTTGCACCCATGGTGTTTTCCATGCCTTCTCCTCACTCTCATTCAGAGTACACCTCCCACGCTATGTATCTAGACCGCAAAATCCCACCAACTTTAAAAACCAGGTTGAGTATCTAATTTCTTCTAGAAAGCTCTCCAAGACTCTACCTGACCCAAATCACTATTTCTTTCAATACATGTTTTTTTTTTTTTTTACTCCACACAGTTAATATTGTTGTTTTATTCCTAATTCTCTTTAAGGGCAGGAATTACTCTTAAATTCAATTTTTAAGCCAAACTGTGTGTGTGTGTGTGTGTGTGTGTGTGTGTGTGTGTGTGTGTGTGTAACTGGAGTCTATGAAATACCTCTGATTTAAGGTACTCAACCAGCCAGGGCACTCGGGTGGCTCTGTCAGGCGCCCGACTTCAGCTCAGGTCATGATCTCGCAGTTTGTGGGTTCAGGCCCCACGTTGGGCTCTGTGCTAACCGCTCAGAGCCTGGAGTCTGCTTCAGATTCTGTGTCTCCTTTTCTCTCTGCCCCACCCCTGCTTGCACTCTGTCTCTCAAAAATGAATAAATGTTAAAATATATATATATATATAAAGTACTCAACCAGCCAAAGAAGTAAACTCCATCTTATTCTAAAGCTCATACACCACACTGAGTATTTACAAAGAACAAACTCTGGTGACTGAGGAGAAAATGGAGAAGTGTGTTTATATAAAATGTATTCAAAGCCAAATAACCTGCCAAATCAGTAACGGAATGTTGAATGAATCAAATGGAATGCTTAGTACTGACTACTAGCCTTATGTTTCTTAGTCACTAAATCATGTTTTCTATGTGGTATGCCAAGGAAATCCAGAGTCACTGAATTTTCTATTTCCCTACCTTTTAGGGGAATGTAAGAGATGGAAGTAAGGGAGGAAGAAGCAGTTTACAGATCCAGGAATCAGAACTAAAGGAATGGCAGTGGGTTTCTTCAAGGTAATACAGGCAAAATGTGGGCTCTACAGTTCCCTAACAGTATGTCCACATAAACTTATCTAGCTGAATTTCAAGCTAAGATTAACATGAAAAAAATCCACTAGCAAGGATAAAGCTTTTTTTCCCCAAATGAATATGGCAATACTCATTCTGAAGACATTTTCATGCTCTGCTAAATTAATGTTACTTCCCTATACAGCAATCTCACAATAAATATAAAAATATTAAAAGCACACACACTCTGGGGCTCCTGGGTGGCTCAGTTGGTTGAGCCTCCAACTCTTGATATTGGCTCAGGTCATGATCCCAGGGTTGTGGGATCAAGCCCCACACTGGGCTCTCCATTAAGCGTGGAGACTGCTTAAGATTCTCTCTCTCTCCCTCTGTCCCTCTCCCTGCTCATGCTCTCTGTCTAAAATTTAAAAAAAAAAAAGTTACACACGTCGACTCCTTATTTTACTTCTAGGAATCTATACCAAGAAAAACACACACACACACACACACACGCACACACGCACACACACACACACACACACACACACACAGAGATATTTGTTAGTACAATGATATCTATTTCTTAGCAAAAAAATGAAACCAACTCACCACTAAATTAAATATGCCATTGTATGAAATATAATAACGTGTTAAATAAGCATACAAAACATATGCTGCTGAGTGAAAAAACAAGCTTAAGAAGAGTATATACAGTGTAGTTTAGTTTTTATAAAAACAAAATTTAAAGTCACACTAATATGTATGTATACCTGTATATGTATGTGTATTTAAAGACAGACCTGTACACCAATTAATAATGCCGTGGGGGATATGAATTATGAAAATTTTTTGTATACTCTATATTTATACAATGCTTGAATTTTTAACTTTGTGTAACTATTATGTTTGTAATTAAAAACCTATAGATCTTTTAAGTAGATGTATGTCTATTCACATGTAAAAATATCAATAATACATTTTTAAAAATGCAGGCTAACACAGCATGTTCCCATATTTGTGGGGATTTTATTATTTTTTTAATGTTTTATTTATTCTTGAGAGAGAGAGAGAGAGAGAGAGAGACAGAGCATAAGTGAGGGAGAGGCAGAGAGAGACAGGGACACAGAATCCGAAGCAGACTCCAGGCTCTGAGCTATCAACACAGAGCCCGACATGAGGCTCGAACTCACAAGCCATGAGATCATGACCTGAGCCAAAGTCAGATGCTCAACTGACTGAGCCACCCAGGCACCCCATTTTTAAAAAAAATTTTTTTAATGTTTATTTATTTTTGAGTAACAGAGAGAGACAGAGCGTGAGTGGGGGAGGGACAGAGAGAGAGAGTGGGACACACAGAATCTGAAGCAGGCTCCAGGTTCTGAGCCATCAGCACAGAGCCCGATGCCGGGCTTGAACTCAGGAGCCATGAGATCATGACCTGAGCCCAAGTCAGACGCTTAACCCACTGAGCCACCCAGGCACCCCTCACCACCATATTTGTGTTTTCTACAAAGTTACACATGTATAAGAAAAAGATACCTGAAAAGACACATCAAAACATAGATGGGGTTCCTGGGTGACTCAGTTAAGCATCTGACTCTTGATTTTGGCTCAGGTCATGATCTCAAGGTTTGTGGGTTGCAGCCCTGTGTTGGGCTCCTCTGTGCTGACAGCATGGACCCAGCTTGGGATTCTCTCTCTCCCTCTCTCTGCCCCTCCCCCACTCATGCTCACACACTCTCTCAAAATAAATAAATAAACTTAAAAAAAAACAAACAGGGGCGCCTGGGTGGCTCAGTGGTTAAGCATCTGACTTTGGCTCAGCTCATGATCTCCTGTTTTGTGGGTTCGAGCTCCACATCAGGCTCCGTGCTGACAGCTCAGAGCCTGGAACCTGCTTCAGATTCTGTGTCTCCCTCTCTCTCTGCTCTTCCCCTACTCATGCTCTGCCTTCCTCTCCTTCAAAAATAAATAAACATTAAAAAAATAAAATAATAATAAAATAAATAAATAATAAAACAAACAAACACACACTGGGGTGCCTGGGGGGCTCAGTCATAAGTGTTCGACTTCAGCTCAGGTCATGATCTCACAGTTCAAAAACTCAAGCCCCGCATCAGGTTCTGTGCTGACAGCTCAGAGCCTGGAGTCTGCTTCAGATTCTGTGTCTCCCTCTCTCTCTGCTCCTCCCCTGCTTACACTCTCCTCCCCCTGCCCTCAAAAATAAGTGAACATGAAAAAAAATTAAAACAAACAAAAACATTGACAATAGCTATTCTGGATGGGGAGATTTTGAGTGATTTTTATTTTTGTCTTGTAACTTTCTATCTTGACCATATTTTAAAATGTCGACATGTGTGTGGGGCGTCAGTTAAGCATCCGACTTCGGCTCAGGTCATGATCTCATGGTTTGTGAGTTCAAGCCCCATATCAGGCTCTATGCTGACAGCTCAGAGCCTGGAGCCTGCTTTACATTGTGTCTCCCTCTCTCTCTGCCCTTCCCTAGCTCACACACACACATACTCTTTCTCTCTGTCAAAAATAAATAAACATTAAAAAAAATGGACATATATGTATGTGTGAATTTTTATACATATAATTTTCATTTATCAAAAAATCTGTCAATTTTCACTTTCAAACCTTTTCTTTTTTTTGTTTTTTTAAGTTGGCTGCACACTCAGCTGGGAGCCCAGTGAGGGGCTTGAACTCAAGACCCTGAGATCAAGACCTGAGCTGAGATCAAGAATCAGACACTTACTCAACTGAGCCAGCCAGGCGCCCCTCACTTTCAAACCTGTTTAAGAGCCAGTAAGTTTCAACCACAATTCAACAATAATGAATTATTTTGTCTCCCCATTTAGTCTTTTATCTTAATTTTGCTTTCCTCTCCCTATTTACATGACAGACTATAGGTTTTTCCCCATTAAAAGCAGCAATCAATGGAACAGGGGAAAGAATAGGACTGAGATAAGCAACAAAAAGTAGTTGCTTCCAATTTTGCTATGAAAAAAGACTGCAGTGCCATAAAATGGATAAAGTCCTTTTATATTTTCAATTTATGAGTTTCAAAGAGCTTTTATATCCACGATGGTATTTGGCTCTCAAGTCTATGCAAAAGATAATCCTTACTTTTAAGATAAATAGCCTGAGTTCAGAGATGGTCTCAGACTGGTGAATGACAGTGTTAACTTGAACAATCCAATATGGTAGCCACTGACCACGTGTGACTATTTAAATTTAAGTCAAATAAAATGATATAAAATGTAACATTCAGTTCCTCAGTGGCACCAGTCACATTTCAAGAGCTCAACCACCACATGTGGTTAGTGGCTGCCGAACTGGACAGTGGCAGAGAATATTTCCAGCACCACAGAAATGATGCGATTCCCACTCCAAGAACATTTTCCACTCATGTGGTGGCTTTCTACACCCTTGCTTTGCCCTCTTAAAAGAAAGGAAAATATTACTTGATGATCTTCCTCTAAAAAATATGAATCGCTGAAAAATTATAGGAAAAAAACCTGTGCCAAATTAGGGTAACTGAAAAACAGCTGGTACCGCTCCAGAAAAGCGAGCAGTGGGAAAGGGGTACAAGACGAGCCTGAGGCGTGGTACAGTGATTCGGGGGCTGGTACCTAGCAGTCACTTGCCCTCTTCCTCCTCTGTAACAGAACTAAGACTGCGTTTTGGTATCTTATCCTGCCTCACACAGACTTGGTACCTCAGAGTTCAAGAACTGGACTGCAATGCAACTTGGGCTTAATGAAATGACAAGTCAGCTCATCGTGTGACACCCGTACGTGGTATTGATCTTGACTTCTGAAAGGTCAAATAGCAGAATACCTACTTCAGCATCATCTCAGGCATTACCAAAAAAGTGCATATATGTCATGTGATCATGCATGTTACTGTTATAGCTGATCAGCATAACAGAGTCTGCAATGTGGACAAAGTCACTGAGACTTAGTAAACTTATAAGTCATCTGTAGGTAAGCATCTACATGTATCTTCAGGTGAAAATCTAGTTTTGTGCTTTATGGGCTGAAATTCTATCATCTGAAATAGAAATATGCCTTGCAAAAATAAATGACAGTAATTAGTGATATATAGAAAACTGTTCGTTTTATATACAGAAACCATCAAAATTTTCAAATCATTGGGGCACCTGGCTGGCTCAGTTGGAAGAGCATGCTGTTCTTGATCTTGGAGTCGTGAGTTCAAGCCCCACGCTGGGTGTAGACATTACTTAAATAAGTAAATAAACTTTACAATAAAAATTCAAATCACTAAATAAAAATGGAAACAGACTGAAAATATAAATACAAAGAAAACATATTCCAAGGTAAATTTTGGGAGGAACAATATATCCTTTTGCAGCCAAACATTCATAAAAATGAAATAATCAAGACAAAACACAACAGAATAGATGAGAACATAATTCTCACTTCCATAGAATCATAAAATCAAATAAAATAACGGCTTAAAACTTGTACTGTATTTCTTAGCTTTGTGATTCTATTTAGGCCATGAGACTTTTAATAAAAATCTCAATCTGGGAATTCGTCATCTCTTGTGGGAAGGAATTAGAAGCACAATGTCAACTCTGCAAAACTTCTATAGAATGAAACATCAGTACAGGAAACTGTCATGCAATTTTCAATGGAACAAACATGGTGAAGGTGACAAATGCTTTTGGAATCACAAGCATATGCTGCTTTGTTCACCTGTTCCAGAGAATAATTCTAGCCCATAGCCCAGTGAAAAGAAAAGTGAATGACCGGCCTTAGGCAGAAAGATGATGGCCATTTCTCATCTTTCCTCAGCTGAAGATAAGACACAGGACATACTTTAGAACCATATTACCAGGAACTTACACAAAATGTGTGATAAAATAGTAGCTAACACATGTTAAAAATAAGTCCTGTGGGGCTCCTAGCTGGCTCAGTTAGTAGTGTGTGACTCTTGATCTCAGGGCCGTGAGTTTGAGCCCCATGTTGGGTGTAGAGATTAAAAAATAAAAATAAAAAAAAAAAAGACCGCTTTGAACAAAAGGAAGCTTAATACTGCAGCACACAACGGTACCCATATAGCAAGACTTCTTAAGAACCAGTGGTTGCTTGTCCAAAAGTAAATCATCTGCTGAAAAGTTACGAACTGATGAACCATGAAGGACAGGTATTTCCTATATGACAACTGCTACATAAAACCTTCCATCATTCCGTTCTCAGAGAAGATGCTGAAATAGATATGTATACAACAAAAGCATGCAATGAAACCTGTGTTCCCCTCCCTTTCACTTCAGTTAATCAAGATTAAATGAGATGAAAGAGATATGATATGACTCTTGGACCAGAAAAAAAATTGCTATGAAAGGCATTATTGGAGGCAATTGGCAAAATCAAATATGGACTTTGAAACAAGACTATTATCTAATTCAGTGTAAAATTTCCTGCTTCTGATACCTGCACTGTGGTCACATAAGACACTCTCCTTGTCCTTAGGAAGTACACACTAAAGCATTAGGAGTAGGGCACGATGTCTGTAATTCACTCTCAAATATTGGTGGATATCAAACAATTGGTGAATCTGGGTGAAAAGTATGTGGGAACTCCTGTAACTTTTTGGAAAGTTTAAATTATGCCAAAGTGAAAAGTTGCCAAAGAAGTTAATTCATCTCTCTCTTTACATTTCCTTAGGAAAACAAGTAGTTCTGTGGTAGCTGAGTCTCTGAGTGAGCAAGGAAACAGAATGTTCTGGATGCTGCAGACACCTTTAGTTTGAAGAATCACCATAGTCTGTCATTAGCTTTCTGATGGTCACACTGCATCTAAAATTGATTCCCTCCTTACAGCACAACACACTCTTGGTATGTTGTCGACCAGAGATTACTCCCAGCTTGAACTATGGGTGCAGTTACTCTCTAACCCGGCCTCCTGCACCCTTACTGTCAACATATGTAGCTCATATTTGTTCCTTAAAATATATGCTTTAAGAGAATTGCCCTATAATAAAAATGCTCCTACACAGCCATTTCAAAGACAATGCCAAGTTCCCTAAATTCCTGTGCATCAACACAAAGTCAGATAAACTATATATTATAAAAGAAGAAATACACTGCTAGAAATAAGCATTATATAGTAAAACATATACACTTGGAAGAAGCCGTGCTTTAAAAATCAAGCGTCCTCCTCTTACAGTTGAGTTGTAAAAACATGTTTGAAGCCTGGACTGTAGAGTTTCATGTACTCTCTACAGTCTAAAACAAAACACAGAAGGAAATACACTTCACTATCATGACATGGCATCCGCAAATTATATGTCTAACCCTTCAGCTTATTTTAGAATCTCTCCTCACTAATTTGCTTGTGTTTTTGAATAGCAAGTAATATGTTTCCAATCATGAAAGGTTACAGGGAAATTTTTGTGGTTAAAAACTGGCCTTCCATTGGCATAAAAGTCATCAGCCTTACTGCAGTCCTTTGGGAAATAATATTTTTTTTCATCCTTGTCAAGCAGCTTTCAAACCAATTTAATAGCTACTGTTCCCAAGAATGGTTGTTTATATCCATTGAAAACTGATGTCACTCAAAACCATGTAAAAGAAAAAATAATAGTAGGATGAATAAAGAAAATATTTCTTTATAATATTTTAAGAGAGAATCAAACTAACTATATTAACTTTTCTCATAAAAATAACAATCATCCGGGGTGCCTGGATTGCTCAGTCAGTTAAGTGTCCAACTTCGGCTCAGTCACGATCTCATAGTTGGTGAGTTCGAGCCCCGCGTCAGGCTCTGTGCTGACAGCTCAGAGCCTGGAGCCTGCTTCTGATTCTGTGTCTCCCTCTCTCTCTGCCCCTCCCCTGCTCATGCTGTGACTCTCTCAAAAATAAACATTTAAAAAATTATTATTTTTTGCTTTCCCCTAACTCAACCTATGTACCTCGTTTTTGTTTATGATGTATCATACAAGAATATGCCAACTTTTCTTTTCCTAACCTTTCTTACTTTAACCAACTTTTTGTAAAACTCAATGACAAGAATCAGTGAATTCCCAGGGAACAGAGTAGTACCAAGGCCTGGATGGAGCCTGGTCATCAGGTTTCCATGGAAGTCAATCTATTTTTTTCTCATTTGTGAAAGAATAAACCTCCTTGTACTTAAAGTTATTTAATGTACTTGTGCAGGAAATTTTTTCAGATGGCCAACTGACTGCTTTGCTTCTCCCCTGCACCTGGGCTGCTGAGAATGCCAGAGACACTGCCCAGACCCACGATGGGGAGCTACAGATTCGTGGTTTTCAACCTCAGGAGAACCTTCAACACTACTTGGTGATCCTCATGGTTATCCTCGACCGGCTCCCTCGACCAGCACCCACGTCAGAACGTGAACCTGCTCACCCTCACCTCAAGCTTGAAGTTTCTCTGTGCCCTCCGCTCTCAAGTGAGTCTTGCCTTCTGCTCCCAGAAAAAATGAATCTGTTAGATGGAAGCTCCTCCAGCTGCCGCATAGCAGCCTATACTCACGGCGTGACGACCCTTCCTCCTGTCCCTGAAAAAGAGGTGGCCCTGGAGCCTGGGACCCCATCCTCTCTCACTTCCTCAGCATCTCCTATTCCCCCCAAATATGCCAACATCTCAGGCACCTTTTAAAACAAATGACATCCTTGGGGCACCTGGGTGGCTCAGTCGGTTGGGAGTCCAAGTCTTGATTTTGACTCAGGTCATGGATTCCAGGGTCGTGCCCATGCTGAATGTGGTGTCTGCTTAAGATTCTCAATCAATCAATCAATCAATCAATCTCTCTCTCTCTCTCTCTCTCTGTTCACACTCCATTCACACTCTCTCTCTGAAACAAATAAAAAAATTAAAAAAAAATTTTTTTTTAATTTTTTTTTTTCCAACGTTTATTTATTTTTGGGACAGAGAGAGACAGAGCATGAACGGGGGAGGGGCAGAGAGAGAGGGAGACACAGAATCGGAAAGAGACTCCAGGCTCTGAGCCATCAGCCCAGAGCCCACGCGGGGCTCGAACTCACAGACCGCGAGATCGTGACCTGGCTGAAGTCGGACGCTTAACCGACTGCGCCACCCAGGCGCCCCTAAAAATGTTTTAAAACAAACACCATCCCTTCCATCAGTTCTGAGCCCCTCTACATAACAACCCTGTCTTTCCTGTCCTTCACAGCTATGTTCCAGAATGAACACGTCTGCTTCATCCATTTCTCAGCTCACTGTAAGCTGGCTAACCCCCTACCATTATGCTACCACCTGTATACCAAACCTGATGGGTCTGTCCATCCTTGGTGTCTGTGACGTCAGCATTCACTACTGCCGATGCTTCTTTCTAGAAATCCTCTCCTCTGAGGGCCTCTCTCATACCATTACTTTCTGGTCCATCTACCTCTTCTACTGACTTTTTGTCTAATGAACTCCTTAAATGTTAGAGCTGTTGTCAGTGGGAGTATAAATTAATACAACCATTTTGAAAAACACTTAACAAAATGTAAAACTTTAGGAGTACCTGGCTGACTCAGTCAGTAGAGCATGCGACTCTAGATCTCAGAGTTGTGAGTTCGAGCCCCAGGCTGGGTGCAGAGCCTACTTACAATAAAAAAATAATAAAATGTAAAGCTTTGCCTTTGTTTATACCTTTCAACCAAGTTATTCTACCTCTAGGAACCCACGCTAAGAAAATTCTATAATCAAAAGCAAGAAAACATTGTAATCATAAATAATGAAAAGAAATAATCCTCACACAGAAACATTAAATGCAATGTTATTTATAATTTTAATAAGATAGTACTGTGCTTGAATTAATGCTCAATGGAAAAAATATACAGTGGTATCTAAACTGTATGGAAGGTATATGCACAAAAAAAAAGTCTGGAAGAAAATAATCCAAATGTTAATAGCAATTTTCTTGGGAAACAAGAATTGAATTATTGGTGAATCTCATGGTCTTTTAATACTTATGCACTTTCCAAGTTCTACATAAGGGTCATTTGTATATTGAGAAGGGGGGTAAAAACCCATGTATGAGAAACAAATTCAATAAGAGGACCCAAACTCTTTTTCTTTCTTTCTTTTTTTTTTTTAAACATTTATTTATTTTTGAGACAGAGAGACAGAGCATGAACAGGGGAGGGTCAGATAGAGAGGGAGACACAGAATCCGAAACAGGCTCCAGGCTCTGAGCTGTCAGCACAGAACCCGACGCAGGGCTCGAACCCACGAACCGTGAGATTATGACCTGAGCCGAAGTCGGATGCTTAACCGACTGAGCCACCCAGGCGCCCCCAAACTCTTTTTCTGAAAGGAGGTGTTTGTCTTTTCTTCTCAATGTACGCATTCTCCAGCAGTAATCTCATGTACTCCAGAAGCATCAGATATCATCATATCCAGAAGACGCTGACACCTATGTCCCTAGTACATGTCACTCCTCTAAGTTTTGTGGCTTCTAGACAATCCAGTGTAATGACTCACAAGAATCACAGCCTCAGGGCGCCTGGGTGGCTCAGCTGGTTGAGCATCTGACTCTTGATTTCAGCTCAGGTCATGATCCCAGGGTTGTGGGACCGAACCCTATGTCAGGCTCCACCCTGAGCACGGAGCCTGCTTAAGAATTTCTCTGTCACCCTCTATCCCTCTTCGCAGACTCTCTAAAAAAAAGAGAGAGAGAGGGAGAGAGAGAGAGAGAGAGAGAGAGAGAGAGAGAGAGAAAGAAAGAAAGAAAGAAAGAAAGAAAGAAAGAAAGAAAGAAAGAAAGAAAGAAAAAAGAACCTCAACAACCTCAACCTGCCATCTAACCCTCCATCCCACACTCCAAATCTTTCCTCTAGCACCACCATCCCCAAATTCCTACCTTGGTGAGTCAGACTACCCTCTGGCTCCACTGATACCCAATTAAATACCAAGGCCACTCACACCCACCTCCTCAGGACATCCGGCAACCATGCCTCCTTCTCTCCTCCCTCTTCCTCCGTGCTCTCACCTTTCAGTAATTTCCTAACTGGCCTTCCTACCTCCAGCTTCGGCCATGAGATGATATATCCCCTTCACAGTACCAACTGCTATTATTCTAGAATGTAAACCTGATCAAGCCGTCTCCCTCACTCAAAAACCTTCAAGGGTTCCCTAATACCACGTAATGAAATCTAGAAAGGATGCAAGCATGGGACTTCCTGAACTCACTCTCTCCATGCCCACCCGAGAACGCCCTACTCATCCTTTAGTGCAAATGTCTCTTCTAGAAAGCTCTCTTTCCCCTCAGCCCTCCCTGGCCCAGAAACAGTTAGATGGGTCTTCTGAGGTCCTGCAGCCCACCAGTTGTGTCTCTACTGCAGCCTGCTCCACACTGCTGTGATTATTTGTATCTGCCTTTCCCTCTAGATTTGGGTTCAACGTGGTCACGGGCACGATTCTACTCATCTTTGTCTCTAGAACCTAGCATACAATTGGCGAAAAATTAGAGGCACTAAATGCTTAAGTGAATGGATGATTTGGCTCACAAACAAAACAAAATACAGGATGAATTAACAACTTAAGAATTTTTTTCTACACAACTGAACCAATGCTCTAAGAATCAGTATATGTAAGAGAGTAACTTTTAACAAGCAAATTACTGAAACAAGTAATAAGTTCCACATTATGACATTGTGGGATCTGCCTTAAGTTTACATAGCTATCTTGCAGTGATTTTTTTTTTTAAATTTTTTTTTTCAACGTTTATTTATTTTGGGGACAGAGAGAGACAGAGCATAAACGGGGGAGGGGCAGAGAGAGAGGGAAACACAGAATCGGAAACAGGCTCCAGGCTCTGAGCCATCAGCCCAGAGCCCGATGCGGGGCTCGAACTCACGGACCGCGAGATCGTGACCTGGCTGAAGTCGGATGCTTAACCGACTGCGCCACCCAGGCGCCCCTCTTGAAGTGATTTTTAAAGTATGCAAGTCTTTCTTTAACTCAATCCGTAAGAACTTTTCACTAGCTTTTTTTTTTTTTTTTCCAAACGTGAGGCCCACTTTTCAAAGTCACCTTTAATATAGATACTCCTTTCAAACATGGGCACAAATTTGCTTAATTTCCTAAAAATGGGGCGGGGTGGGGGGGGAAGTCAGATACTCTTTTTACTAGCTATGTCAACAACTGGAATTATGCTGGAATCAGTCAAAACTAGAGAACACTAAAATCTCCTTTTCACTTCATGGAGAGCTTCTTTTCCGTTCCTTCCAAACCCATGCAATAGGTAATCTCTGGGAAGTTTAGTTTATTAATCAGAGTTATCATGAAGACCTAACTTCATAAAGGGTTATAAAGAAATAAAAATGGATGCTGGCAGAGTGGACACAATTGAAAATTTATGAAAAACAGAGATCTCCCTTGCTTAGCTATTTAAAATTCCTCATAAGTGAGTCACCCTCTTCTAAAAAACAAAATTCCACCTGAAATAAACCTGAATGTGAAGAAGCTTGCACATACATCTAAGGAAATCAACAGCAGTTTTTCCTGGCCTGAAGCGGAACTCATTGGCGAAACCAACTGCAAACTACAAATAATAAAAGTAATTCTTGCTTCACTTTAAGATATGCTATATGAAGTATATATAGTGGTAACAGATTTAATTTCATGTAACAAACTAATATTAGAATTAGTTTGCACTTTTTTTTTATAATTTTGTTTTATATTTATTTATTTTTGAGAGACAGAGAAAGACAGAGCGTGAGTGGGGAAAGGGCAGAGAGAGAAGGAGACACAGAATGTGAAGCAGGCTCCAGGCTCTGGGCAAGCTGTCAGCACGGAGCCTGACGTGGGGCTCGAACCCACGAACCGTGAGATCATGACCTGAGCCGAAGTCGGACACTCAACCAACTGAGCCACCCAGGGGCCCCTAGAATTAGTTTGCACTTCTTGTGCAGAAACCAACTAAGCTAGTTAAGCAGAACCTGGGATTAAAAACACCCCATAAATGTGCAATTTTTCAAGGCATCTGAGACTCAGAATGAAAAGAGAGAGTAATCTGAAGAGAAGTAATAAACATAGGGTAAAGGCTGAAGTGGCACGAATAAAGCTTGTAACAACAGCTACAGAACACAGGAATTGGGGGTAGGGAGTAGGAATACTTTGCTGGGTAGTGTGCTGGCTGAATCCACGTGCTATACTAAGTAGCTATACTGTGGTCTCTATAGGACACCAACGTATGATATACAAATGCATACGTACACGTGTGAATGTCGCCTCACATACATACATCTTATATTTAGCAGTCGCTTTTCCAGCCTCTGCAAATCCCCTGAAGTCATGACATATCTTCAGCTGACGTTAATAGAACTGTTGGTTAATCCTCATTGGCTGCAAAAAGGTTTATGCCATTCACAGATCAAAGGACTTTTACCAACTCTTAATTACTTGCTGATTTTTGTACTGTTTCCTCAATCCTTTTTAAACGCAATTTATTGAAGTATAATAGGAACGCATAAAATTCCACAAGTCATAAATGCACAACTTGATGAATTACCACAGTGAACATACCTGTGTGCCACGCCTATGTCAAGAAAACTCTTACCAGCAGCCCAGAAGCCCTCCTGTCACCTCCTCCTAACCACTTCTTCTCCTCCTCTCCAAAAATAACCACTATCTTGACTTCTAACATCGCAGATTACTGTTGCTTGTTTTTGAATTTTATACTGATGGAGCACAGATGGTTTTGTATTGTGTCTGGGTTCTTTTGCTCAATATTATGATTGTGAGATTAATTCACGCTGATGCATGTAGATGTAGTTCATTCATTTTTGTTGTTAGTTATTCTGTCATATGAATATCACAATTTATTTCTCCATCCCACCACTGACGAAAACCTGTATTCTTCCCTAGTTTTGGTTCTTACTCCTTACTACATTTTAGCTTCTAATGTAACACCTTCCCCTTATTTCCAGACTGCAGGTCTAGAACTATTTTTTTTGTGTGCTTCATACCATTCAAAAAACCAAAAATCTGTCAACTATTACAGATCAAAACAATTCTTTAGAACCCAAACTAAACAGTGAAAAAGGAGGCCAGGACAGAGTAAGTAACACATGTGGCAAAATGTAATCAGCTCTGAGAAGTGTGGCGCACACACTTTGTTTCTTTGTGTTTGTTTGTTTTGGTTTTGGTATTTTGGGAGAAAGAAGTGAGCAAGGCAGAGGGGCAGAGAGAGAGAGAGAGAGAGAGAGAGAGAGAGAGAGAGAATCTTAAGGAGGCTCCACGTACATTGAGGAGCCTGACAAGGGGCTCAATCCCCCCTGAGACCATGACGTGAGCCAAAACCAAGGTTCAGACGCATAACCAGCTGAGCCATCCAGGTGCCTGTGGCACAGACAATGTGAAGCTGAAGCTCACACTCCTTGTCCCCTGCTACGATGGGCTACAGGACTAGCTTTCACTGCCTGAGGGCGGATTCATTCTCATTCTCCTTTTACAGTCATTTTGTCTTTTTTACGTTTGTTTGTTTGTTTTTAACGTTTATTTATTTTTGAGACAGAGAGAGACAGAGCATGAAGGGGGGGGGGGGTCAGAGAGAGAGGGAGACAAAGAATCTGAAACAGGCTCCAGGCTCTGAGCAGTCAGCACAGAGCCCGATGCAGGGCTCGAACTCACGGAACACGAGATCATGACCTGAGCCGAAGTCGGACGCTCAACCGACTGAGCCACCCAGGCGCCCCACGTTTATTTATTTTGAGAGAGAGAAAGGAGGAGCAGAGAGTGGGGGAGAGAGAATCCCAAGCAGGCTCCATGCTGTCAGTCCAGAACCCCACACAGGGCTCGATCTCACAAACTGTAAGATCATGACCTAAGCCAAAATCAAGAGTCGGTCGTTTAACCAACTGAGCCACCCAGGCGCCCCCTTTTACACCCACTTTTATGGAAGATATTTCAGAACAAATAGCAACATACAGACAGCACTGAATCGAGCAGTTTTAAACAACCTGAGTTGCCATCACCCAGATGTGCATGCAGGTGCTATTCATGGATGAGGTTGTCGGTGAGGTTGCTATGCATGGGCACAGAAAGGCTTCTGACGCACGGGAGGTAGAGAGAGAGCATTTAAACCACAAGCTCAGCAGCTCCCTTCCTCCACATCCTGACCCCCACTGATTCTCCAGATTCCAGCACTTGGCTTCTCATCCCCTCAGGGGTCTCACCCTTTGATTAGACTCTCTCCTCCCTCAAACTGCTCTCTGGCCTGCCTCCTTCCCTTCACCATTTACACATATTCAAGTCTCCAGGCTTAAAAATGACAGAAAAGCAAACACCCATCTACAACCTCCTCTAGCTGTGGCTTCTCTCCTTCCCTCAGAGCAAACTTCTTAAAAGCCGCACCACCACTCGCCGATTCTACCTCTTCACCCCCGCCACTCACTGTTCACCCCACTGACTGCCTTCCACCTCTGCCCCCCAAGGAGACCGTGCTCATTCAAGTCTCCAAGGCACTTCCCAGCACTGTATCTACCAGACTCCTCTTCCTTGACCTCTGGAGAGCTCACCCCCACCGCCCACACTCCCCTTCTCTTGGCCTCTGGGATAGCACACTCTGCTGTTTCCTTCCAACCTCCCTGGATGCTTCGCTTCAGGTTCCTGTTAGAATCCTTCTTCTGACTGTCCCTTAAATGTAGATTTCCTCAGGGTTCAGCCTGTGGCCCTTTGCTCACTCTCTGGCCTCTTTTTGATGATCTACATCCCACGGACATGTCCCATGGGCACCTCGATCTCAATGGGAGAGGCGTTCTCCTTTTTCCAACACTGGTTTCAATATCTACCCATATAGTCAGGATCCTCATTCTGTATCACTGCCCCTGCTCCTTTCCTTATGTGAGCAGCAGCACAGGTAGGAGAAAGGGTACGGGCTTTGAAGTGATGCCAATCTGGTTTCAAATTCAAACTGCCTCTTAAATTAGCAATGTGACTTTGAGAAAGTCATTTTCTCTCTCTGAATACATGTTTCACGTCTGGATGAGTGTAACAACTATCTTGTAGAACTGAATAGATTAAAAGAGATAAATGAATGAATGAATGAATGAATGAATTAAATGAATTAGGAACCATCTAACACAGTGCCTTATGTCTCATAGCTATCGCAATCATAGTTTCCTCCTCATTTTCCCTTTTATGGAAGCTAGTCCTGTCTCTCTAACTATAGTGATCTGAAAGCAGGGCTCTCCTATATGAACCCCCCAAACCTGTCCGACTCGTCTTCTCCTGGTCCCTGAACACATCGTACCATTCACAGAGGACTTCTGCAAGGAATGCTCTTCCTGCTGTTCTTAGGTCATGCATACCTCAGTCTTACTCATGCTCCACACTGAGCCCCATCTCACACCTTCAGAGAGGCCTTCCTTAATCTCCAAAGCTCACAGAAACATCCCCCTGGTCTGAACTGCATAATGTTGGTACCGACAACCTGGCATTTATTCTATACTACTCTATGGAAGTCATATACTTTTTTTATGTCAATGCCCTTTTTACCCAAGTATATCACAAACTTGTAGGGAGCTACATATGGTTCTTAGTATATAGTCTCTAGCAAAAAGTTTTTTTTATTATTTTTATTCTTTTTAATGTTTATTTATTTTTGAGAGGGGCAGAGAGAGAGGGAGACACAGAATCCGAGGCAGGCTCCAGGCTCTGAGCTGTCAGCACAGAGCCCGATGCGGGGCTCGAACTCACGAGCCATGAGATCATGAGCTGAGCCGAAGTCAGACGCTCAACAGACTGAGCCACTCAGGCGCCCCTAGCAAAAAGTTTTAGATAATACCTGTTGAATAAAAAGTCAATCTCATTTGATTCCTAATAACTTAAGGCATAAGCATCATTTAATAAATTCAACTATTACTTTAAAATATGCATTGAGGGGCGCCTGGGTGGCGCAGTCGGTTAAGCGTCCGACTTCAGCCAGGTCACGATCTCGCGGTCCGTGAGTTCGAGCCCCGCGTCAGGCTCTGGGCTGATGGCTCGGAGCCTGGAGCCTGTTTCCGATTCTGTGTCTCCCTCTCTCTCTGCCCCTCCCCCGTTCATGCTCTGTCTCTCTCTGTCCCAAAAATAAATAAACGTTGAAAAAAAAATTAAAAAAAAAATATGCATTGAGACACCCAGAATCTTAGAATTTGGGGCTTCAGAGGCCATGTAAAGCAACCTTACAGATGCATGACACCCCTTTACAACAATCTTGGTGAGTAGACCTCCAACTTCAGTTTCAATAAATCCCCATAACCAGAAACTCACCACACATCCTTTCAGAACCCGTTTGATGTTAGGTAGAAGTTACTTAAAAAACAAAAACAAAAACACAAAAACAAAAAAACCTCAAACTTACCAAAAAAAAAAAAAAAAAAAAAACCCAAAACCAAAACCAAAAAAAACAAAAAACTTGCAAGTACCTTCTTCCTTGCTGAACTACTTGACAGTGATTTTGACCTGATGCCCCACCACCCATTCATATATATTTCCTGCAAACAATGACATTCTCCCACACAACCACAACATAATCATCAAAACCAGGAAATTCAAGTGTGATACATTTACGAACAATGAATTCTCAAGCTCCATTCAAATGCTACCAAATGTCTCAATAATGTCCTTTATAAAGAATCCAGCTCAGAGTCATGCTTCTACCTTTATGTCTCTTTAGTCTCCTTCATTCTAGAATGTTTCTTCAGTATTTCCTTTTCATTAACTTGACATTTTTGAAGATTAGTTTCTTAGTAGACTGTCCTTCAATTTGAATTTGCCGGGTGTTTGCTCCGCTTACATTCAGGTGATGCACCTTCAGCAGGAATGTCACAGAAATGATACTGTGTTCCCACTGCATCTGTGCACATGGTATGCGATCGGATTTGTCCCATTACTGATGCTGTTTCTTTTGGTCACATGATTAAAGCAGTGTCTGCCAGGCTTCACTGTAACAACATTCTTTTTTTTCTGTGACATTAATTAATGAGTATTTTGTAGGGAGATACTAAGTAAATATCTCATTCCTCATCAAAGTCCCAGTTATTAATTTATTAGTTTATGTAAGTATGGACTGTAGTTTCCCATTTCAGCTTGATGCTCAAACTGACCCCGATTCGGACAATGGGAGCTCCTTCAAGCTGGTTTCTATGTCTCCTTTACATTTCCATCATTCTCTGAGGACTTCCTTGTTTTCTGGCACAGCAAAATGCCCCATGCTCATCTTGCTTCTTTCTGTTTTTTTTTTAATTTTTTTTCAACGTTTATTTTATTTTTTGGGGGACAGAGAGAGACAGAGCATGAACGGGGGAGGGGCAGAGAGAGAGGGAGACTCAGAATCGGAAACAGGCTCCAGGCTCTGAGCCATCAGCCCAGAGCCTGACGCGGGGCTCGAACTCACGGACCGCGAGATCGTGACCTGGCTGAAGTTGGACGCTTAACCGACTGCGCCACCCAGGTGCCCTGCTTCTTTCTGTTTTAATGCAAAAAGGAATGCTACTCACCTCTTTAATTAAAAAAAAAAAAAAGGAATTATACCACTTATTTCATTAACTATATCACATACCTGGCATACTTTCTGGCCAATACATACACAGCCGTGTTCTTCCAGTGTGACCTATAATATTCCACAGTGTGGAGGGACAGAAGCTCCAATGCTTAGGATGCTTCCGGACTCTGGCCTCTGCACCTCTTCATCTAGCTGTTCACCTGCAGCCCTTATTATGCTCTTCATTTGGAAAAGACAAACAAGTAAATGTTTCTCTGAGTTCTGAGAGCTGGTCTAGCCAATCAGTCAAACTTGAGGAAGGGGTCACAGCAATCTCCTATTTACAGCTGGTTGGTCAGAAGCACAAGTGACACCCTGGACTTGGGGCTGGTGTCTTGAAGTGGGGGGCAGTCTGGTGGGACCCAGCCCTTAATCTGTGGGATCTGATGCCATCTCTGTGTAGATAATGCCAGAACTGTGCACTTTAAACTTGTAAGCCACACAGTTGGTGCCCACTGAGAACAGGAGAACTGCGCGGTGGTAATGGAAGACACAGCACAGTTATCATGTCTCCTGTCCGGTTCCTTCAGTCATTCCTCAGTAACGTGGTCTCAAGTGCGCCCATCCCACCGAGCACTCTTTCCTGAGTGAGCACCATTCTGTCCGCACAGCCTGTAAAAGTATATACAGTAGGTACTCTTGGTCACCTCTCCAGTGTCCTATTCTGTCCCTAAAATTCATTCCTCCTTAAAAGAACAAGGAATCTGATTTTGCTCTGGTATCTACTCCCTTCCACACAGTCAGGTGCTTCAGGAAAAGTGAACTCTATCCTCAGCTCTTGACTATTCCAAATCAATCGTGATAACCACATTCCTCCGAACCAGTGACGGGTTCAATAATCTGCGTGTGAGCAAATGCTGACCAAGGAGATGTGAGGACATCTCGCAGGGGCTTCCTAAGAGGGAAGCACAAGACCAGCACATGTTCCCCTCTCCTTCCTCTGGAGGTGAGGGGGTTTGGGTGGGATACAGGGAACCACCCCAATCACCTTCCACCAGCCTTCCACCAGCCTGAGGACAAAACCAGCATAAAAAGAAGGGCAGGCCTGAGATAATCAGACTAGTGGAGTCAGAGCCCTTGAGGACTGGCCAGAGCCTCCCTTATCACTTCTGCTTGTGTGAGATAGTAGGTTTCCTTTTTGTGTCGGCAGGTTTGTTCAGGTTTTCTTTTAGTTGCAGCCAACAACATTCTAACTGACGCTGGGTGGTGTGGGAACTACTCGGCCCTCCAGGAGAGGCAGAATTGAGCCAGAGGAGAACTTCCAAGTCTACATTTCCAGATCAATGTTGACGCATAGCATAGGCTATAAAACCCTCATCGTTGGCACTCTCTCAATGTTATTTTGTGTTTATATCGTTGCCCTTCAGTAGAACTAGAGACTCACTTATTATTTACATTGTTAGCTTTTCCATTGTCTCAACCTGTTCAGATCATTTTAAGCAAGCATGTTCTAAGTGAGTAATCATAAAGGAAGTTTAAGAACTGCTACTTGATTCCAAAGCAATGGAGCTGAGAGAGGAAAAGCAAAAGAATAAATACACAGCTAGGATATAGGAAATTTTTGCTCTAGCAGTAACCAGGCCACTAACCGAGAAAAGAATCCTGGACAAATCACATACTTTCTGTGTTCTGAACTCCATGTATCTTTACATCAGTGAGATAACCTCCAGGTTCCCTTCTGGCATTAAAATTCTATGACTCAGAGACTTCATGGCTCAGAATTCTTCTATTGCTTGAGGCATAAAATCAGAAAAGAAAAAAAAAGCCCCCAAAAATCAGTTGTAGCCTATTAGTTACCGTCAAGATTGACTGATTTCAGACCAACAAAAGCACTGTTCTTGGGCTGACTACTCCAAGAAATAGCTTTGTCAGACTACAGATCAAAACAGGACTGTATTTGTGTTTACTATCGCCGAAGGAAAGTATAGAAAGCCATCGCCAACTCCGCACTCTATTCCCCAACCGGACAAAAACAAACATTCAGAACAGCCATCAGACCCAGGGAATTCTGGCTACTAAACTAAGAAAGCCCAGACTTCAAAGTATGCTATCACCCTGAAGTGACTGCAAGGAGTGTAAAGCCCTACAGTCGCTTCCAGTGTACCCAAAGCTTGAATCCTTCATTTCCCAAAGGCCTTTGGCAAAGTGTGGGCCCTGACAGCGCTCCATCATGGCCTGGCCCCACTCTGCTTGGAGACTCTGGCCTCACTGGATGCCCTTCAGGTTCTGAAAACACCAAGCGTCCATCTGTCACTATCTCCCTCTCTCCCTCCCCCGTGATTCACTCTGCCTGGCCCGAACTGCCCTCCCTAGCTCATTCCCCCTCTGCACACCTGCCTCCCCCGCACAGATTCCTCAGCCTTCTGATCTCGGGGGAAGCCGGCTTCCTCGTGAAATGCTTCGTCTGTGACATGCACACCTACCGCACACACGCCACTGCCATTTTCCCATGAGGGGACCCTGTGCTTGCCCTTCACAGAGCCTGTTACTATGCATTACTATTATTCTTTTGTTTGCCAATTCTGTGTGTCTCCCCTGCTGGTGTGTCAGCTCCATGGGACAAGAAACTGCGTCTGCCTGGTTCCCCTGCATCCCCAGGCAAGACAAAGCAGCCATGGTTGCTATTGTACTTTCAAAGACAACTTAGTAACATGGAAAAATGCTGACGATACTTTATCATATGAGAAAACTATTTACAAAATTATATCTGGTATAAGCATGAAGATTCCAAATTTTAAAATCTATAAATTTACATATGTTCAAAATATCATAAGGAAATATATCAAGGAATTAACCAGGATGGTATGATTACACTTTTTTTGTACGGACAATCTAGTGACAGAAAGAAAAATATAGTATGATAACAGTGGGCAACCAAAACCACTGGATAAAAGAACAGAAAGCATGTCGTCAGGATGAAGAATAAAGTATGACTATCAAATAATTAATTGATTTAATAATCACAACAGAACTAAGAACGCTGATTGTTTGGATACATTTGTTAATATACCAGTCGGCTCACATTACAGTCACGGCCCATTTAGCTGCAATAGAACACAACTGTGCAGTGAAAAACCGGCAGCTCAGGATGGTGGCGGTTGCTAAGCTGGCTGGGCATTAGAATCATCTGAGCATTAATGAGGCTGAATACACCTGCAGCTCCAGGATGGAGAGTCCAGGGCATCTACATATTCTAAAAGCTGAGTAATTCTCATACAAGCCAAACTTGGGAACCACCATCCCAGAATAAATCAGGAAGTTCAAGAAAGAGTCTCTTTTTCAGTAAAGCTTCCAGATGAAACAGGAAACTAAGAAGCAGGGATGCAAACGGTGACAAAGTCTGCCTTCAACTGCTGCCTGTCACAAATCAACAAGCAGTCACGAAGTTCACACTGAAGTTCACATGGTGTGGAGAAGTCCACTCATCATACTTTGGTTTGTTCAACCACACAAATAATTCAAATACCAACAGCAGCAATACGTTTTAGAGTAGCACCTTATCTACTCAGAACTCAGCCTTGGCCTACCTGCCTTTCCAGCCAAATGCATCAAAGCCATGGGAAAAAACAAAAACAAAAACAAAACCAAAAAAACTCTGAGCAGAGAAGATAGAAAACAAAGGTCTCCAAACTCATGCCCTATGATTGATGTACCCAGTTCAGTTCCTCAGTCCTCATGAGAACACATTAACTCCTTTTTTATATACCTTCCTATAAGCACAGATTAAACAAACAAATTAAGAGGGAAGAGAGAATTCACAGAGAAAGAATTCACTGAAAGAAACTGTAGAAACTTACCCAATATACACTAAAAAGTTAAACTGTTTAGGGGCGCCTAGGTAGCTCAGTCAGTTAAGTGTCTGACTTCTGCTCAGGCCATGATCTCACAGTTTGTGAGTTCAAGCCCCGCGTCGGGCTGTGTGCTGACAGCTCACACCAGGCTGTGTATTCTGTGTCTCCCTCTCTCTCTGCCCCTTACCCACTTGCACCGTCTCTCTGTCTCTCTCTCTCTCCCTCTCTCAAAAATAAACATTAAAAAAAAAAGTTGAACTGTTTAGATCAATTTGGTGTGGAGCAAAACATTACACGTATTTCAATAAATCCCAAGGGCATGAAAACAATTGTTCCTAACTACGATCATGATGATCTAAGTCACTGAGGAAAAAAGTTAACTTGCATTCTTCATCTTCCATATAAGGAAGCAAAAATGAGACAGCACTGACATTTGAGTAGGATGTGTTAAGAACAATAACCCACCTGTTATCTCATCTGCCAAAATGACCTTACAGTAGAGACCAGGCCCGTTTAAGACTAGAGCGGCCCAGAGAACTGAAGTAAACTGAAGGAAGTAGAAGTCGAAGAGTATAATACAGCCATGTCTAAATTTGGATAACTAAATTTATTTCCTTCGCTCATTACTTTATACTGCACTGCCACTTTTTAAATCATTTTGGTTGGACATATTTCTAACTGTGTATGTTTGTAAGGAGAAAAGCCATCTGGAAAGCGATCACCTGGAACAGTGGTTTTCAAACTGTTTTTCCAACGGGATAGCATTCCCTTCCGAACAAAAGTGTCTGGGAACCCCGGTATGTAAGAAGTAGAGCTGCTGTGCAGGAAGCAGAGAGGAGCAGGAGGCCTGCCTCTCAGGCACCTCCAGGGACACCACGGAAGGCAGACACAAGACAGCACCTACCTGCATCAGCTCAGACCCTGGATCTGCTGTATAAAAGCATGTGGCTTAGAGATATTCCACAAAGATACAAAACTATAGAAAGCTGGTAAAAAGGTAGTCAATTTGCCAAGGTAAGCAACAACATAAGACAGCTCAAGATCACAGCACCAGTGAGAACGTCTTCCTCTTATAAGATATGAGGCTTCATATGTCTGAGTTCTATTAGCCCTTTCAAAGGAAAAAACAGGTCTACCATTTCGCAAAAACTTATCTATTTGAGTGTGTTTTTTTTCAAGAGCAATGACAGTTTCATTTTCCTATCTTCCCAAAGACTGGAGTCACAACAACAGAAAAATGGGATTATATAATTATATATAAAATACAATAAATACATAGTTCAGGCAGGAATCAAAGATGCAGAAATATTATACATTCATTTCTTCATTCCTTTTTAGAGGGGAAAACATTTTGTCCTTAATGCATGGAAATGAGCCTTTGGAGACAAAGAAGACTTCATCTTCTTAAGATAAAGTTCTTGCCCTCAGGACTTGGAGACCAGAAGCAGGGCACAAGTATGAGAAATATGACAGGACAGGTTGAACGGAGCTAGAAATGCCTCAGAGTGGTACCTACTGACATTCACTCTACAGATTTGTTATTTTGCTTTTTTTGTTTTTTTTTTGGTAAGGTTGCTTAATTATAAGGAACATGGGCTAGGATGGCAGAATCAAGCTAACTCAATCTCGTATCAAGGACTATTCTTATAAAAAAAAATTTAAATGACCTAGATGTCCATAAAAGTCCAAACTAAAACATGACCAATTTTAGGGTTATTCAAAATAAATGTAAGCTTTTTTTTTTTAAAGAGTTTGACTTTTTTTTTAATTGACTATAAAATTTTTCTTGACTTTATATTGAACACAAAGCAGTGGTTTGAGATAGAGTCATTCGCCATCACCCTGACCCCGCTACGGACGATCTTCTATTGTACAAGTTACTCAAAGCAGACTTTGTGGTCAGAGGGGAAAAAAATTGTTTGAGTTTCTCTTGGTGTTTGCTTCATTGTTTTAGATGAAGCCATTTTTTCACTAACTCATTTGCTTCTAGCGCTTATGTGACCCTTGTGTATATAAGTGGCATGGTGCCCTCCCCGACCAGGTCTTCGTAATACGGCCGTGGGAGACACAGGGAGGAGAGGAATGAAAGCAAAGTTGTGTTCGCTCCGTGATAGGTTTTTCCATCTATTCCAGAAGTTGTTGTTTTTGTTTTTTTACCACTATGAATTGGCCTGTGTCTTTTTTGGAAAAAGCTATGTTCAGCAAGCAGTAAACAATCTTTTTAGTAAAGCAAAATAGCTTTACTAGAGTTAATGCTTTCATCTTCTTTAAGTGAAATACACTTCTGTACGGAGCACTGAGGAGCAGAAACATAAGGGAAATGAAGGAGGTCCTGTTCAGATGTAACAGTAACCAGTTCCACATGAGCAGCTGTGCCTGGGATATAAACTGGGATATTTTCAGGGGTGAGGTTAGATAATAAGGAGACTGGAAGGTGGGCAAAGCACCAAGGAGGAATCAGATGATGCTCTCGAATCATGTCTCCATCAACTGAAGTCACTTATCAGAGCCCTTCACTTTAACATGGTCCACTTTCCACAAAAGTAGACCATTCTATTTCACCAAGAAATATTGAAAGCCATGATTAGGTTCACAGGCTGACTCACAAATGTCTCTTTAACCCACAATGGAATGATCATAGTATTCACCACGCAGTCTGGGTGCTGAATCTTGGAAGTTTTGTAATTAGACACAAAATAAATTAAAAAAATTCCATTTCCCTCTTCTAGGCCCAAAGATGAGTCACAGATAAAATTTTTTAATTGAGCAAAGTTTTTCTCTCTGGCACCCTCCCTGTCATCAGAGTGCCTCCCAAGAATGAACTGAGCTCCCACTATATCCTGCCCATCCCACCCCCACAACCCACCAGAGTTCAGTTCTCCACCCCAGGTCTGTCTGGTCCCTGAACAGTTACCTGCTGCAAAACTTTCTCAGAAGTTAGATGCTCACTCCCTCCTTCTAACTGATCCTGACCAGGCGTCTGAAAAAAGGACAGAGCAAACTGACGCCAATGTAAGAGAATTCTTATCAACCTAACTCTGTCTCCAGTTGGGAGAGTTTGGGAGCAGTAGAAGACAGGAATGAAAAAAGTGCAGACGATGTAGGGGAAAATATCCTGAGCAGTGGAAGCTGGCTAGCAGCAGGGCCAGCCCACTCGTGCTGAGAGTGGGTGGCAAGAGAGAAGGAAAGAAGACTAGTGTGTTGTGAGCCATCAGGCAGCAGGACCGGGTTGTTTCCAAGTAAGATGCCATCCTTCTACTTCCAAGGGTCTGCTTGTGTTCTACCCCTGCCACAGAGCACGTCCTCCCCACTCCCAACCCCATTTTCTCGCTGTCTGAATTCCCTCAGAATATTACTGTATAACACATGAACCCTTCACACACTATCACCAGCACTGTTTTAAAAATATGCTATGTTGATATTAAGTTACCTTTTACTCCCAATTCAGCTATCCCCCAAAGAATGACCTTTTAAAAAGTAACCCTCACCAAAGTACCCACTAGAGTGATAAGCACACAGCAAGAGTTTAAGTAGTGCTAGCTTTTTGCATAAGTGTTTATTTATTAGAGAGAGAGAGACAGCTTGTGTGAGCAGGGGAGGAGCAGAGAGAGAGAGGGAGAGAGAATCCCAAGCAGGCTCCACGCTGTCAGTGCACAGCCCGACGTGGGGCTCCATTTCATGAACCATGAGATCATGACCTGAGCCGAAATCAAGAGTTGGACACTTAACCAACTGAACCAACCACCCAGGTGCCTCCCAAAGTAGTTGCTAGTTTTAAAGCGAGGAGATTATACTAAAAATACGTAAGGTCTATAATGCTAAGCAAAATAAGTCAGAGAAAGACAACCTATGATTTCACTCATATGTGGCATTTAAGAAAGATAGCAAGCAAAGGGAAAAAAAAATAAGAGAGAGAGGGACAAATCAAGAAACAGACTCTTGGGGTGCCTAGGTTGGTAAAGCGTCTGAATCTTGATTTTGGCTCAGGTCATGATCTCACAGTTTATGAGTTTGAGCCCTGTGGAGGGCTCTGCACTGACAGTGCAGAGCCTGTTTGGGATTCTCTCTGCCCCTCCCCTGCTCTTGCTCACTTGCTCTCGCTCTCTCTCTCTCTCAAAATAAATAAACTTAAAAGAGAGAGAGAGAGAGGGAAAGAAAGAAGAAGGAAGGAAGGAAGGAAGGAAGGAAGGAAGGAAGGAAGGAAGGAAGGAAGGAAGGAAGAAAGAAAGAAAGAAAGAAAAGAAAGAAAGAAAGAAAGAAAGAAAGAAGAAAGAAAGAAAGAAAGAAAGAAAGAAGAAAAGGAAAGAAACAGACTCTTAACTATAGAGAACCGATGGTTACCAGAAGGGAGATGTGGGAGGGGATGGGTGAAACAGGTGATGGGGATTAAGGAGTGCACCTGCTGTGATGAGCATTGGGTGTTGTACGTAAATGTTCAATTACCTTATCGTATACCTGAAAATAACATAGCACTGTATGTTAACTGGAATTAAAAGCTTAAATTATAGACATATGTGTGTATCTGCATATATATACACATACATGTGTACACACACATATATATGCATATATATTATAATCATATAAGGAAACAAACTACGGATTTTTAAAAAGTTTTTAAATGTGTATTATTTATTTTTGAGAGAGAGACAGAGCGCGATCAGTGGAAGGGCAGACAGAAGGAAACACACGATCTGAAGCAGGCTCTAGGTTCTGAGCTGTCAGCACAGAGCCCAATGCAGGGCTCATGAACCATGAGATCACCACCTGAGCCAAAGTCAGACCCTTAACCACCACCCAGGTGCCCAGCAGACTTTTTTTTTAAAGACTATCCTTGAAGTTCACCACCCAGCTATAGCACCTGGGATTTCAGGCACCAAAGTCACCAACCTTTGTAAAAACAGAGAACAGTAGACACAAAGAATAAAATAGTTTGGAATATTTATGAGTAATATGAAGAACTGATTTCCTTTTCCAAAGAGTTTACAACTTCTGGAGACTAAATGGTGGCACACCTGGAGGAGCAGGATTAGGAATGAGTACGTTCAGGGTGACAGTTATGGAGGAGACTGGGAATAGCAACAGTGCTTGGTCCACAGGGCAGACTGAGAAGACAGAGCTGGGGACCACCCGCTGAGGATCCACTCTGCTTCGTCTTCCCAAAGACTAGAGTCACAGCACATTAGGCATGATGTTGGGTGCTTTACAGGTGCTATAATACAATCTTCACAATAACATCATCTTTACAGATGAAAAAACTGAGGCTCAGGGAGGCTAAGTAACATGTCCAAGGCCACATGGGTGGTAGTAAGTGGACAGAGACGTAAGGTGCAGATGTGTTTATCTCCAATGCTGTTGCCCTCTCCACTAGATAACCCCAACTTCATCTAGAATATTTTTCATCTTTGCCCCTCCCAAATAAAACCAAATGAATTTGTCTTAGTGAGAAAGGAAGAGGTGAAAACAGCTAGCTTTTGGATCAGTTATGAGGTCAGGGCAGGGAGGCAAGGCCATATGGGAAGGATTCAGGAAGACAGTTAACATTAGTTGAGAGGGAACTGTGTACCAAGCACTAACCATGCACTTTTTACACATCATGTGATTTCATCCCAATAACCCTAAAAAGCAATCATTTTATACATAAAGAAACTGAAACTTAGGGACATTAACTTACCCTAAGTCATAATGCTAAAAAGAGCAGAAGTGAGGCCGGGATTTGAACTCGGTCAGTCGGGTCTCAAATCCTGTGCTCTTTCCCTTGAGCCCCATGCCCTGAACAAGCACGCTCCACCTTTTCTTCTTCCCATAAGTGCCCCAAACTAAAGTTTGGGTAATGCTATTCTATTAAGAGATCTAACCAGTAATTATATATAGCAGTTGAACAAACAGGAGTCTGCTTCCCAGAGGAAATAAGACTATCATCTTGACCAAAGAATTTAATAGACAAAAAGACAGAGGCTTAGAATGTATATTTTTAAATGCTGTGACCCTCTGAACCTCTGTATGAGAGTACAGCTGCCATTTTCATAAGCTATGTCAGTGAGGCTCGCCACCAATGGGGCTAGAGCCACTGTTGACAGAAGAGTCCCCCACGAGATGGACTTAGCAGTGGCTGGGCAATGACGCAAAAACCCAATCCAGTCCCCAAAGCAACACGGCAACGAATGACAGGATCATCATACAATGGGGCCAGTCCTTGAGACAGGGTCCTTTTTGCTGAGTTGGCTCAGACTTCGGTGAGAATGGCAACCATCAGCTGTCCACACTGGGATAACTCATAGTGCATACCACTTGCATGTGGAACATTAAGTAAACACACTCCTGTCTATACCAGACTCTCCATCTTTTGTCTGCAAGTCAAGAACAAGGCCAAAGCCCACCTCTCTCGTGTGGAAGCGGAGCCCTTCAGAAACCGTGCTGCAACGCCCCAGTAGCTGCTTCTGAGTGCTCAATTCCACCCACATCTGGCTCTACTTGGGAGCTAAATTCAGCAGAAGTCTCCAGGGTCAACAAATGACCCTGAATAAAAATAGTCTTGGAAGTCTGTCACAGAGTAGGAAAGGAAACAAGACGGCAGGGTGATTCACTCCAAATGGAAGCTCCAAAACCCAAATGCTCATTTTTGTCCCAATATGAGGCCAACGTGCAAAACAGGCACAGAGCAAACTGTCCTCTTCTGAAGGCCTCTGAAAGTGGTTGCCAAAGAATTTCACGGGGAAGCCAAAAAGATTTAGTGTGCCATTCACCTCTCCTGTAAATCCAACTATGGTTACTTCTAACTAGAACTCTGCACCAACTGCAGACTTACACATGCTTTAAGACCACCCAGAGTACCTCAGGTTTTGCCCCGGGCAAGAAAGAGGTACCCTTTGTCCCACCAAATTTTCCAAATGACCAAGCAGCCACAGAGAAAGAGTACAGAGGTTGTGTGTGTGTGTGTGTGTGTGTGTGTGTGTACGTGCATGTGTGTAATTCTACAACTCATTCGTCCTGCCCTCACACGGTTAAACTATATTAGATAAGAACAATATTTTGAGAAGATTGTGTGCATTTTTTAAGTTAAGAATTCCACTGGTTGAAGAATAATCAACCAACATTTGATGGCGTAGTTAACTCATGTAAAAATGTATGGAACACAGGTGCCCAGCACGACAGGAAACACAAAAGGATCAGAGATGGGTTTGTTTCACAGCCACTCACTGGCACTGTCCTCTTCCAAAATCCTATATCTAATTTGGCATTCACAATTAATACTCTTTTCTTAAAGATGGTCCCCCCTCCCAATTGCAATGAGTCTTAAGGACCACAAAACCTGGATCCACATCTGGATAGGCTCTCTGTCTCTGAGGACCTCATTATTTGGTGGGAAGGCTGGTATGCAGATAACAACAATATAACCTGACCGGTTCTCTTAACAGTTAGGACCAAGCGTCCATGTATCCTGGGGACACAGGTAAGAGTATAATTAATCCAGACTTGGAAGACTGGGAAAGACTTCTCAGAACTGGTCTCAAAGGACGAGTAAGAGTGACAGGCAGAGTATGTGAGCAGGGGTGAGGAAAGAAGGAGGACATTCCAGGCAGTGAGAACAACCTAGGCCAGGGGTTCTCAACTGGGGATATAATTTGACCCCTCCCCCAGGGGACACTTGGCAGTATCTGGAAACATTTTCAGTTGTCATAAATGGGAAGGAAGTGGTCCTACTTGGCATCTGGCAGGTAGAGTCCAGGGGTGCTGCTAAACATCCTGTAATGCACAGGACGGCCCCCCAAAACAAAGAATTACCCAAGCCCCAAAGTCAATGGTGCTGGAGTTGAGAAGCCCAGGTCTAAGCAAGGGTCTGATAACAGGTTGTGTTAGGTTAAAAGACGTTGCCTGCAGCTTTGGCAGTCACGATTTCAAATGACCGCTTACATGGAAGAGAAAAACCGGTAAGAAAAGAGGGGAGGAAAAATTAAATTTCCAAGGAGCCAAGATACGAGGCTGAGCAGATGCCTGATGCTCAAAACAGCTACCATCACCAACAAAGTTAGGACACCTGGAAGCCTACGGTGTATTTCGCTGCCCTGTGAAGAGCACATCTCCCTGGGATGCTGTCCTCGGCCCAAGATCAGCCCTGAGCAGCGGCTTGCATTTTCCCTTTTACACACACATATGGCTGAGTGGGGAGCAGGGGAGCACAGGAGGACCAGATGTCCCATGCAGCTGGCTCTGCCGGGATTCTAAGTTGGAGAGAGGGCGCAGGGCTGCTGTTAGTGCTGAAAGAGCTCAAGTTCAAGAACGGCCCAGCAAAGAGAAAAGGAACCAACCAAAGGGCTCCAGGTCCCGAAAGGAAGTGGCTGCAAAGAAAGCAGAATATGGTGGGAATACTGTGGCCGGCGCTGCAAGCGGGTCAGGTCATTAGGGTTGCTGACAGGAACCAGGCCTGACCACGGAGATGGGAGGTGTCTGCACAGGCATCTCCCTCCTGGGCAGAGTCCCTTGAAAATGCAGCAAGGAGCTCACCACTGCCACCAAAGCCACCAGCACCTCCACCAAAAGGGAAAAAGAAATAAATAGAACAGATCTCCTCCAGCAAGGGACTTCTAGGACAGAAAGAAAGTGACCTTCAAAATACTAGCAGTTTTTCGTACGAGAGTAAGAAATATAAATTGAAACTCCTTCACAGATAGACTAACACACATCACCCCTTGAATCTTGCCTCATCTGATTCACACACACAGACACACACTGACGTCAACTTTCGAAAATAATAACAGCATGGGGGAAAGTTACATCAATTGTGACAGCTGTCTAAAAACCAACTTTTAGCTCCAAGAGGGGAAGAAAGGTCGGCAGAGTAGCAAAATGAAAAGATAATTCCAAATGAACAATGTCAAAAAACCTTTAACGAACTAACCTTTTCTCTCTCTTTTCTCTCTCTGTGCAAGAAAAATGCTGTCACCAGGAAATGTGTTATGTACCCAGCATCATGCTGGGTGCTGCTATCAGGAAAACTACTATCGAGTTTGGGTGCTACAGACCCCTGAAACAGCTACAGTGTTCAGTGCCTAACTATGTTACAAACCACAAATGAAGAGGGCCTTGCAGAAGAGCCAGGTGCAGAGCGGAGGACAGGACCCCACTGACAGGAGAAAGAGAAGGAGCCAGAGCTTGGGAAAGGCAAGGATGACTGGGCTCATGCACCCACATCCACTTAAAGACGAAATACTCAAATTTTGCCTATCTACGACCATAAACTACACGGGGTATGGCCCAACCACCCGTGTCGCGAGAGATGAAAACACTTCTATGTCACATAAGTGCATCTGGATCTGCAGTGTTTCCAGTCACCTTTTGCAAAGTGAAACAAATGTCCAAGGGCCACAACAGCATAAGCCCAGTAGCTGACACAACTAAACACTAAAACTGCCTGGAGGGATATCAGGGTGATAGGAAATCCTGACTATCAGAGAGAGAGAGGACTGCTTTCCACCTGGGTAAAAGAGGAGGGCAAGGGTACTGCTAGTAGTACCCTTTGCTGAGACTGTGTTTATCGCTACCGAGAACCAACTACTCCCGAGTTAGAAGTAAACCATGAACAATCACTGAACCTGCACATTGAAAATTGCACCCAATTCTCAGAGTTGTCAGCTATACACACAGACGAGACACGTACAGATGCATGCACATGTCTGAACAGCTAGGACCTTGACTGACTTGGCGACTGAGTGTGAAGGCAGCCCTACTCTAGCTCTAATGAGCTTGGTGATTCCTCCCACAGTTCCCCAACACCAACTCCTTCTCCTTCAGACAACTTAGTGTATTCACTACCACCAAACAGAACCACCTTTCTCGCCTCCACTCCTCTGCTCACACCACTGTATCCACCTGGAATGTTCTCCACCTAGACCAATCTTACCCATCCTTTGCAACTCACCTGAACTTCTCTATGTTGTGTTTCCCAGCCAACCTAGAGCACCTCTCCCTCTTCTGAACTCCAGAACAATTCATTTGTACAATTTCTTGGCCGAGAATCACCTTACCTCTATAAAGCTTAACTCTTCTATTGTTTTCTTAACTTTTTATTTTAATCAACAGAAAAATTTCCACTTTTCTCCCTGTCTTCATTGACATGCCACCTCTTTGAGGGGTAAGGATACATCTTACAGTTTTGGGGAACCTCCCACCTTACCTCCTAAAGTACTTTGCACAATGTGGAACCAAACTGCAAAGTTAAGTTAGGCTCACTTAAAATTTTTTTTCATGCTTATTTATTTTTGAGAGAGAAAGAAAGACAAGGCATGAGTGGGGGAGGGGCTGAGAGAGTGGGAGACAGAGGATCTGAAGCAGGCTCCAGGCTCTGAGCTGGTCAGCACAGAGCCCGATGCCAGGCTTGAACCCACTGACTGGGAGATCATGACCTGAGCCCAAGTCCTACGATTAACCGACTGAACCATCCAGGCACCCCAAGTTAGGCTCACTTTCATAATGTTCCTTAAGATTCCAGCCCCATGCTTACTTTGCAACCAATGATATGTAAAAGCAGAAAAGAATGTAAGCACTGAAAAATTGTGAACATCCTCATTGTTTTACAAATTAGGAAACTCAGACACACAGACTGGCTCAAGGTCAGTTTGTAGTTGGCAGGTATAGAACTCAGATCTGTGCCCCTGTTCCATACTCTGGGAAGCCTGGCCAAGAGCAGAGGAAAACCCTATGGGGTCTGCAATTCCAAAGATCAAAAAACATTTTTTAAATTCTTAAATTAAAGTTAACAAGGGGCAATTAATACTAAGAAGCAGGGTTAGTTAAGCACTCAAACCTAGATCATGACTTTTACCTTATAAGCTTTTGGAGTGATATTTAGCTATAAACCTTACAAGAAATGAGGCTAGAACTTCCAGGAAACACCTCCTCCTTCCCCCCCAAAAAAGACTCAGTTATTTTCAAAACTCCATTTATTGTAATGTCTAACAAAATAAAATCAAAACTACTTAAAAAAAATTTTTTTAATGTTTATCTTTTTGAGAGAAAGCTGGGGAGGGGCAGAGAGACGGGGAGAGAGAGAATCCCAAGCAGGCTCAGTGCTGTCGGCGGCCACAGCCCCACCCGGGGCTCCCGCGCTAGAAACCACGAGATCATGACCTGAGCCGAAACGAAGAGTCCGAAGCTTAACTGACTTAGCCACCCAGGCGCCCTTCAAAACTACTTTAAAGTTCTGTTTACATTTTACTGCATCAAGAGTGAAATAATCACACGTCGAAGGGTTTTTAAAATAAATTAGTCTTGGAAGCCCATTTTGGGCGTTGAGTCGTGACTACATTCTCAAGGATGTCGGTAACACAAGGGCTCCATCCATAACTGCTTGAAAAAAACTGAAACCATGAATGCCTTGTCAAATTCAGACAGTTTATCTTGGCACTGGCCAGCAGAGCAGTCTCTTCGATGTCTGGAAACGTGTCTAATTACGTTTAGGAGAGTAACTAAAAAATAGCCAGTGTCCCGGGACAGCTCAGGGACCGCTCCACAGCATCCTGAATGACAGGATGGAACCGCGCCAGAAAAAAAGGAAAAAGGGAAAAAACAAGAAAAAGAAACGAACCAAGTGTAAAACCAGGATGAGACCCGAGTCTCTCTCCACAACAACCCTCCAGTCTCCCCAGGGCCTTCGTGGCCGCCACAACTCTCCCTGAAGTTCCTATTTTCCTTTACCTTTGTTTCCATTAGGTCACCCGGCCCGCCCACACCACTCACCTGGGGCCGCGCGCTGGCCGCCCGCACACCACTCGCACCCCTCCCCCCACCCCCCGCGAACGGACAGAGCCCCGGACACCCGTCTCCCGAGGGCGCAGCCCCGGGGCTCGACACGCCCCTTACACTCCGAGGCGGCCACACCCCGGGGCGTCCTCTCTCGGGAACGCGCGACCACCGAGCTCCGCGGGCCCCCAGACACCCCCATCCGGCCGCACTCCATCCCTCGAGCTCGGCGCGCCCCTGACACCCCCAGTCCCGCCGCACCGCAAGGGCGCCCCCTCTCGGGAGAGCGCAGGCTCGCGCCCGGGCGCACGGCCGCTCCGCCCTCACCTGAGCCGGAGGTTGGCCATGAACTCGGGCATGGAGACGGTGTCCATCAGCACGAAGTCCGCCTTGCCGAACTCCAGGCTCTCCTGCTCCGCCATGGCGCCGGCGCACGGGCTCAGGTGGGCGCGGACGGGCTCAGGTGGGCGCGCTCGGGTCGCGGGGGGCCGGCGGGGGGGCGCGCGGCGAGCTCGGGCGGGGTCGGGGCGGGGCCGCGGCGCCGGGCGCGGGGCTGCGGGGGAGGGGGCGCCGCGCGCCGCTCGGCGGGTCCGGGCCGGACGGAGGCCGCCCCGCTGCTCCTCGGCGCGCTCTCGACCGGCACGGCGCACCCGGCAGTTTCCGCTTCTCCCGCGGCGGCTGCCCGGAGCTGTGGGGGACGGGACACCGAAACGGAGACGGCGGCGGCTGGTCCGCCTCTGGCCTTGGTCTAGCCCCGGCCCGCCCCGCACCGGCCAGGCCTCTCCAGCTCCGCCCCGCCCCGCCCCGCCGGCCGAGCAGCCCCGCCCCCGCCGCGGCGCAGGCCGCCGCCTCCTCACCTGGGCGGCGCGCACGCGCGCGGCGGGCGGCGCGGGCGCGCGCCGGGCCCGGCCTGGGCGGCGGGGCGGCAGCGCCCCCTGGGGACGGGCGCTGGAATCTCGCGGGGCGGGGGGAGGGTGGGCGGTGCCGAGGAGGACCGACGTAGGAAAGTGGGTGGAATCAGGTTTCCAGAATTGCCTGCTCCGCGGTACTTGATGGCTGCCCACTGAGTTCCAGAAGCAGCTCATGGAGATATTGCGAAGATAATTCTTTATGATTGGTTCTATCACCTTGCCGCGAAGCCCCCCTCCTCCTCCTGTGCTCGCGTCCTCTCCATCCCCGAAATGATGGTTCGCCCACGGACTGAGAGAGAGTAATAATAGCTAACATCTGGAGGACACTTAAAATGCCCAGAGCTTTTCTAAGCGCCTTGGAGAATTCACGTAACTTGCCACATCGCTAGGAAGTGAGGAAGCCACAGTTACATCCAGGTTGCTCGAGTTACGAGCCACATGGCAGAATGCTTCCCTTCTTCAGTGTTCCGTGATCCATCTTTCTGTTCACTGACCTGAGCATGCCATCCAACATTACCTTATATTATTAATAAGTCTTTAATATATGAATGCATCATCTCCCTAGGATTATTGCAGGCCTCTTGAGCACGGGGCCATGCCCTAAATTTCTTCATATCCCCATTGGCAACCAGCAAGTAGCTATTGTGCTGCCTTGCTTATGTCGATATGAAATCCGCACTGGTTCAATAGAGTGGAATGAGTTGTAAGTGGTCTACAATTTATAGATACATTGGTTGAGCTTGGAAAATTCTTTTGGAACTTAGACTACATTTTCCCGATGAAGATATATTATACATGACTTTCTAAGGCAGCTGCACCTCTTCAGCCTTGTGTTTCCCTTAAGACCATCTTCTAGGAAATCTGCTAGGAAATCTAGAGGCTCCCAAGGACCTGGCTGGGCTCCAACTCCATGGCTGAATTTGAGATGAGTAAACCAGACGGAAGGACCCTGCTCAGGGCTTGCTTCTGCTGCCAACAACCGACTCTAGCCAAGAGAGAGGGGAAGGCAGCTTGATCACCTCAGGAGGGAGCCACCTCTGCCATCAGGAAGCCATCCCAGGGGCACCTGGGTGGGTCAGTTGGTTGAGTGTGGGACTCTTGATTTGGGCTCAGGTCATGATCTCATAGTTCGTGAGATGGAGCCCTAGTCCAGCTCCAAGCTGACATCGAGGAGTCTGCTTGGGATTCTCTCCCTCTCCCTCTCCATCTGCCCCTCCCCATGTGCTCTCTCTCTCTCTCTCCCCCCCAAAATAAATAAACTTAAAAAAGAAAGAAAGAAAGACACCCCAACCCCTGGCTCAGGCAGAGCTCAATTGCAGCCTACCATTAGCAGCTCTCCCTCTTCAGAAGGTACCTCTCTGGCTCTCAGTGTCCTCATTTGGGGAATAAGGCCTCTGGGCTAGACACTTTCCAAGGTAGGGCTGTCCTTTGCTTGGATCATTATGTGGGTCAGTCAGTGGCTAAGCAGGTAACTGCATAATATGGTACATTCCTAAAATGTTTGTATTGGTGAGGCCATAGGAGTGAGGGATGGGACAAAATTTAAGATTTAAAAATTTTTAAATTTAGTAACTTAAATTTTGTGAAATTTCAAGCAACCAAGGGAGCATACTCAGTGACCCATTGGAAATGGATGTGTGTGTATTCCCTGAGCCCTGGGGTTGTTAGGGCAAAAGTAATCCTACAGTGGGTAGGATCTACAATGGGATGTAGCTGTAATTTTCAAATGAACAGAGCAAAGGAACTCTTGTGTGTGTTTTTTTTTTATCAGTATCTTGGACAGGAGCCCAACATATAACACGTGTACAGAACATATGCAAAATGTATTTTATAAATTTATAAGCCCAAATTAATGTAAAATCAGACATTGAGACCAGTAAGGCTCTTTTGCTGAACCCATGTCTGTCCATTGGGGGTCCCTATCATCTTAAATCAGTTTCGGGATTCCGATTTACTTTTGAACACTGTTTTGGTTGTACAATATCAAGAAAATCCTGATTTACATGGGGAAGCAGTAATTTGTTACTATTAGAGTGTTACATTCAGCCTTTTTAAAGGCCAGTGCACAGCTACAAATTTATTAATCAATGACACATTTACAAAATGTTTCAATATACACAGAGACAGCCGGAGAAACGAAACACTGAAATATGCATTTGAAGAAGATAATATAGAACAGGTTTGCTCATTATTAATCTCCTTTGTGATAACATTTAGATATAAACACATTTGGATATGTATGTTTGTGTTACAGCTTAAAGTATACTAAAAGCCAGGGGGCACCTGGGTGGCTCAGTGGAGTAAGTGTCTGACTCTAGATTTCTGCTTGGGTCATGATCTCATGGTTGGTGAGTTCGATCTCTACATCAGGCTCTGCACTTACAGTGCGGAGCTTGCTTGGGATTGTCTCTCTCCCTCTCTGCCCCTCCCCTACTTCTGCTGTCTGTCTGTCTGTCTGTCTCTCTCTCTTTCTCTGTGTCTCTCAAGGTAAATAAATACAATAACCTTTAAAAAAAAGGTGGGGAGCACTTGGGAGCCACAGTAGGTTGAGTATCTGGCTTCAGCTCAGGTCATCATCTTGCAGTTCATGAGTTGAAGCCCCACATCAGGCTCTGTGCTGTTAGCATGCAGCCTGCTTCAAATCCTCTGTCTCCCTCACTCTCTGCCCCTCCCCCACTCTCTCTCCCTCTCTCAAAAGTAATAAACATTAAAAAATATTAAAAAATAAAAAAATAAATTAAAAATATACTAAAAGCCAAAATAAAAGTTAAAATCACCAATAATGAGATGCACTGACATGATGAGTGATATCATCTCCTTGGAAAGACATAATAATATCACTTACCTGCTAAAAATGTATCCACTACATCTAATTATGAAGAAACACCAAATAAACCCACATTAAGGAGCATCCTACAAAAAACCAACCTGTACTCTTGAAAAATATCAATGGCTTGGAAGACAAAAAAAGGCTGAGGGGCTGGTCCAGGTTAAAAGGCCCTAAAAAGACACCACAGCTAAAGGCAGTTTGTGACCTGGACTTTAACCAGAACAATGTAAAAGACAATATTGGGACAATCTGTGAAATTTGAATACAGACTGTAAATTAAATAGTAGCATAGCATTACTATTGGTTTTCCTGAATTTGATCATTATATTGTGGTTCTGAAGGGAATGTCCTTATTCTCAGGAGATGGATCCTAAGTATTTAGGGGTAAAGAGTATGATGTCTCAAATTGTTTGGCAAAGAATAATAATAATAGTACATGTGGAGATATATATATATATATATATATAGACAGAGAGAGAGAGATAAATGGATAAAGCAAATGTAACAAAACATTAATAATTGGTGAATATAAAGAATGTGTGGGAGGGGGCGCCTGGGTGGCTCAGTCGGTTAAGCGTCCGACTTCAGCTCAGGTCATGATCTTGTGGTTCGTGAGTTCAAGCCCCGTGTCGGGCTCTGTGCTGACAGTCAGAGCCTGGAGCCTGCTTCGGATTCTGTGTGTCTCTCTCTGCCCCTCCCCTGCTCATGTTCTTTCTCTCTCTCTCTCTCAAAAATAAATAAACATTAAAAAAATTTTTTTAATTTAAGAATGTGTGGGAACTTTTTTGCACTCTTCCTCCAATTTTTCTGTAAGGTTGAAATTATTTCAAAATAATAAAGTTAAAAAATCAAATAACAGTCTAAAAGTGTCCTAACATAAAAATGTTTATTCTTTAGAAATCCTATAATACTTAGAAATGAAAGTCACATCAGAAATTTGCAACATCAGATGTTCCATGACTGAAGAAGCCACACACACTTTGAAAACTCTGGTGAGGAGTGTCTGTAAGGTCTGGTTCCCACAGATATGCTAGGAGATTATAGATACCAAATAGACCATTCGAAACCCCAAAAATAATTTAAATAATTTATCTTTTCAATATATTTATAATTTAAATAATTGAATATGTAAATGTCATCAAATATGCCCCAAGGAGGGTGCCACCTGTTCTCTGCCTGAAATTCCCTTCCCTGTTGTGTCACCCCTCACCCCTATGGCCTAGCTAACCTCTGCTCCTCTCTTACCTCTCAGCCCCAACATCACTTCCTCCAGGAAGGCTTCCCTGATTTCCTAAGTGAGGGTTGGCTGTCCCTCCTCCGTACCCCCACAGCACTCTGGAAATGTCACTCCCATTCAACACTGAATACACTTGATCCTCTTGTCCATCTCTCACGAGAGAGAGAGCCATGAGGTCTGGGGCCATGTCTGTTCTGTTCTTGGATGTCACTCTGGCACCTGGTAGCACAGTGCCTCAGATGTGAAAGCTCTTAATACACACTTGCTTGATAAATGAATAGGGAATGGTCTGTGAATCTATGAATCTATGGATTGTGCGATGCGAGGTTGTCACCCCCACCACTTGGTAGACTTTCTGCATTAAGATCAGTCTTTGTGCAGCGTTGATCTTATTCTCATCTCCTGCCCCTAGAAGCAGGTTTCAGGGCTGTGTTCACTTCTGTCCTGAGGCCAAGCCTGTGCACTGTATGTTCACATTAAACAAAAGCTATTGTTCCCCAAACTCCTCTGCAGTTGACCTGCTACTGGCTTATCCTTGAAAATCAACTCTGAATTTTCCAAAGCAAATATTTGCTCCCGTTCTCTCCCAGAATGCTTCTGGGCTGCCCCACCTCCCTGCCCTCCCTTCACCAGGTGCCCTGCATTCAGGAAGACAGCTCACCCCAGCAGGAGTCCTGCAAGACAGAAGCAAGAAGGCCAGGAAAAACAACATATTCAAAGGCTCTTGTATACATTTATTTTATAAGCCCAAATCATCCCAGAGCAGAAGTAGAAAGGAAACTTTATGTTGCAAAATAACTTGATAATGCACTCGCATCCATATTAGAAATTACGTGGAACTCTCTGCCTGAGGTATTATCCAAAAGATGCTTCCTCCTCTTTCATGCCGAAGACTGGATTTGAACTATGAATGGTGCATCAAAGGCAGCGTGTATGCTCTCTGTGGTTACTGAAGCCTAAGTTTTTTTAAAGTAAAAGCAGACCCAACAGTTGCCTCCCTGGTATCCCTGGTGGCTTGCCCACCTATGGACCTCCCTGCTCCACTCCCCCACCCTTCTATAGACATCTCACAGAACAAAGGAAAGGGATATGTCATCGCTGAGCTCACTGTCATGCACCACCCTGAAAGCCCAGCAAGTGACTTAAGAAGTTCATTTTCTCACCTATAGCTGTTAAAGACAAAGATCAGCTGGCCAATTGCTAAGGACCTGGCTCTGGGTTCTAGGGATTTCTTCTTTCTTTTTTAATTTTTATTTAATTTGTTTTTAAAATTTACACCCAAGTTAGTTAGCATATAGTGCAACAATGATTTCAGGAGTAGATTCCTTAATGCTAACCCTTCCCCATTTAGCCCATCCCCCCTCCCACACCCCCTCCAGTAACCCTCAGTTTGTTCTCCATATTTATGAGTCTCTTCTGTTTTGTCTCCCTCCCCATTTTTATATTGTTTTTGCTTCCCTTCCCTTGTGTTCATCTGTTTTGTATCTTAAAGTCCTCATATGAGTGAAGTCATATGATATTTGTCTTTCTCTGACTGACGAATTTCGCTTAGCATATTACCCTCTAGTTCTATCCACATAGTTGCAAATGGCAAGATTTCATTCTTTTTGATTGCTGAGTAATACTCCATTGTATATATATGCACCACGTCTTCTTTATCCATCCATCCATCGATGGACATTTGGGCTCTTTCCATACTTTGGCTATTGTTGATAGTGCTGCTATAAACATTGGGGTGCATTGGGTTCTAGGGATTTCTATGCCTACTGTCCCTGTGGATCTAAAGCTGTGCTTACCTGTGATAGTGTTGAGTTGGGAACAGGGATCTTTCCTTAACTCTTTGGAAGGGCTGATACTGCAGACAAAGCTCCTTTTAACATAGTCAACCTGAGCAGGGAGGAAGTTGGGGTATATCAGCTGAAGAGAGGAAGGAGAGAAGAACCCACTGTCCTTTGATGAAAACACGTGGACTTTCTCTCCCAAGACAAGTATATTAAGCACACACAAAAACCAATTTATACATGGACCCCTCTGTCCCTCTGCCCAAAATAACCTGTCTATGGATCCCAGGTTAAGAAGCCCAAGCTAAGGGAAGGGTCATACCACAGGTCCTAATCTTTGGGGAATGGAGAAGAATTCAAGAAACCATCATTGTCAGTATCCTGTGAGTCATCAGATGGGGACTGTCCCATAGCACATTCCCAAGCGTGGGCAGAGAAGCCACATGTTTATGGCCACAGGAAAGATAGCGTCAATGGTAGAGGAGGCAGCCTGGGACAGCCTCCAGAAACTCTTCCTGTCTGTGAAAACATAGTTTCTGACTATAAACATCTCCCTGGAATGTATCCTCTTTACTAATTACAGAAGTGCTTATCACACTGAGTTGAAGTTGGCTGTCCAGGCCTCGTCCCTAAAGTCTCCAGGACAGAGGCCATGCTCTACTCACCCTTTTATCTCCAGCCCTCAAGCTGTGCCTGATGCCCTGTACATATTTTTTGAATCGCGTAGATGAATTAATTAGTGAGCTTATTTATTAGGAAAATGGGTGTGTGGGGGTGTAGTATTCTATTTCAAGGAGCCTGTGGCATTTCTCCAAGCCCCAAGCCAGAAAATCACTAACTCTCAATCTATCCTGGCCATTGGAAGTGGTTCTAAAACTAGAACATTTGGGGGTGTGATAGAAACCCACCAGAGGGAAAGCAACAAGGCACGACCACAATCAGTTGATGGATTGATAATGTCTTAAGGCAGGATGTATCAAACCTTAAAGTGTGTACGAATCACTTGGGATGTTGTTAGAAATGCAGGGTTTCAGGTCCCACCTCCAGCCTACTGAATCAAAATCTGCATTTTGACAAGATTCCCAAGGGCTGCTGCTGTTGGTTTGCAGATGATACTTCTTTTTTTTTTTTTTTTCATTTAAGCAATCTTTACACCCAGCCTGGGGCTCAAACTCATAAGCCCGAAATCAAGAGTCACATGCTCTACCAAGTAAGCCAGCCAGATACCCTACAGACCATACTTTGAATAGCAAGATTTGAAGGAGTCTCAATGGTTGTATAATCAAACATATACTCCCTAGGGAAACTGAGTCCCAGGAAGAGCCCCTGCCTTTGACTAGGTCAGAGCAAGGCACTGGTAGAGCTAAGACCAGAACTCAAAGCTTCTGCTTTGAGTAGTGGGTAGTCTCCACTGCCCAATGTGGCAGTGAGCATTTGTGAGACAACATGCTGGGGGAGGAAGATAGAGAAGTCAGGGAGGGCAGCACCCTGGATCTTCTCCAGGTAACCCCAGTCCCTTCCTATTCCTATTTTTAATTGGGGGGGGGTGGCCTTCTTTTCTCCATATTTTTTTTCTCCTCTAAAAGCTTGGTGTAGATGGGAATGCAAGCTGGTGCATTCCCACTAGCTCTGGAAAACAGTATGGCGGTTCGTCGAAAAATTAAAAATAGAACTACCCTATGACCCAGCAATGGCACTACTAGGCATTTATCCAAGGGATACAGGTGTGCTGTTTCAAAGGGGCACATGCACCCCCATGTTTATAGCAGCACTATCAACAATAGCCAAAGTATGGAAAGAGCCCAAATGTCCATCCACAGATGAATGGATAAAGAAGATGTGATATATATATACAATGGAGTATTACTCGGCAATCAAAAAGAATGAAATCTTGACATTTGCAACTATGTGGATGGAACTGGAGGGTATTATGCTGGGTGAAATTAGTCAGAGAAAGACAAATATCATATGACTTCACTCATATGAGGACTTTAAGACACAGAATAGATGAACACAAGGGAAGGGAAGCAAAAACAATATAAAAACGGGGAGGGAGACAAAACATAAGAGACTCTTAAATATGGAGAACAAACAGAGGGTTACTGAAGGGGTTGTGGGAGGGGGGATGGGCTAAATGGGTAAGGGGCATTAAGGAATCTACTCCTGAAATTGTTGTTGCACTATATGCTAACTAACTTGGGTATAAATTTAAAACATATATTAAAAATAAACAAACAGAAAACTGGAAATTCAAAATACAAAAAATAAAAAATAAATTAAAAAATAAAAGCTTGGTCTAGAGGTTAAATAAGATATTGCTGGGGCTGGGAAAAATTTGGATTCTTTTCTTACCTCCACCTGACAAAGTAGCAACTATTCGGTACTAATATCATCCACCATTAATATTCGATTAGTATCTATAGTGCTGACACTCCAGGAACAGTGTGACATCATTCCCAAGGTGACATCTTCTAATCTGTCCCCCAAACTCCCTCTCCTCCTGCCGTTCACCCAGAGTTTCTCAACTGGTGAGCTTTGGCAGTATTCATCTCCTAGAATTAAGATCACGAAATAAGATGATGTTAAAATGCACAGTGTGAAAAATAAACAAAATACAATATAATGCACAGTGTGCCCCTCTGACTTTTTTGAATCAACAAGATTGATTCCTCGGACTATCCAGAGGTAGAAATGATATGAGCAGTGCTTCTCTCCAAATTCTAACAACCTGAACCCTAAAGAAATGATACAGGGGAAAAGTAGAAGACACAAAACCAGGAGACCTCAGAAGCTATGTAGTCCAGTGTCCCACCCGATGTCTGAATCCCCTCTACTGTGTGCTGCAATGCCAGACTTACCTGGGCCACTTGACTCTTTCGGCCACCCCCATTCCACGTAGGTGTCACCACACAAAAGCAGGCTCCAGGCTACCCCCATTCCACGTAGACGTCGCTGCACAAAAGCAGGCTCCAACACCATTTCACTCAGTCTTACTCCTGAGTCACTCCCCAGACACTCCATGCCCTGAATCCCAACTGTCCCATCTTCTTGTTACTCATTACCCCTATTTATGAGCTTGGTTTGTCCTTTGGATCTGATAGTCCACCAAGATAGGACCAGGTCGAAGTGAATTACAATCAAGGAGGAGAGCCAAGGTCATGGCCAATTAAGGAAGCGCCTTCTATTTTTCTCAAGTCAATCTCCCTCTTAGAGTTTCTATCCGTAGAATTCTAACACAGTTATCACTAAACTCCATAAAGTCAGCCTTCTCAGTGTCTAAGGTCTGTGTCTGACTGTGCTTAGCCACGTCACAGTCACTTTCTCCTAGTGTCCCCACCCTTTCCAAGTCTCTAATTAGCCCTTCTGTACTGAGTAGGGTTTGGATCAGAGGAGCATTTTCCCCATACAGTTCTCAGGAGGCCTTAGGGATACAGTGGCACCCAAGCTTTAGATACTTGTACCGAGGCATCGATGGCGGCTGGGGATCTTCATTTCAATAAGCAGCTCAGGAGATTTTGCCGCAGGTGGGTGGGAGGCCTAACTTGGGAGAAATAGTGATGGGAATTTTGGTGCCAGACACATCAGAGATCAGTTCCTAGCTTCGCAACTTACTGCCTGTGTGACCTTAAACAAATTAGTTTATCTTTATAAGCCTCGGTTTCCTCCTCTCTTCTATACTTCTGAGTATTAAAACCACAAGGTGAGATGTCTATATAGTGCTTTGTATAATTCAAGGCAGGTACTGAGCATTCAGTAAATACAAGTTAGCATTGCTGTTAGTGTAACTGCTTCTTTTATCTTCAGGATAGGGAACGTATTTATTTTTTAATGTTTGTTTATTTTTGCGGCAGAAAGAGTGTGGGCAGGGGAGGGGCAGAGAGAGGAGCCAAAGTGGGCTTTGCACTGACAGCGGTGAGCCCGATGCAGGGCTCGAACTCACCAACTGTGAGCTCATGACCTGAGCCGAAGTTGGATGCTCAACCGATTGAGCCCCCAGGCGCCCCCAGGATAGGGAATGTATTAGCAGGCAATTTATCGCATATCCTTTTTAGCTGACTGAGATTTCTAACAGATGCTGGTGAGTCTTCTGATCACCCTATGACTTCTCCCTATGTCAGCTTTGTGATTCCTCTCGGTAATTCGTCACCATTTCCATGCAGACCCATGGGCCTTGCACTTAGTAGGGGATCACAATTTGCTGAGTATTTTTTAATGAGTGAGTGCCATCTGGCCAGGGCTTCTTACTACACTCCCATGACAACATCACCTCTGTTGTCACCCTTCTCCAGTGCTCTCCAGCATCTTCTGGACGTTACAGTGCTCGTTTGGTTCCCCATTGCCCCCATCACTGAAGAGTGCCATCCCACAGATGACTTCTGCCAGTTTGTATTTACTTTGTTGCATTAAGACGCCCAGTGCATTTCATCATATATGCTCTATGCCTATGTTGCATTTTTAACTAGACAGATAATGAGCGATGAAGCCGGTAAGAGGAGAGTAGGAGTTGAGGCGGTGGGTGGGATGTGCTTTGACGGCCAGGTCATAGACTGTCTTTTCCTTTTCACAGAAGTGTTCAGTATAGTTCTTTGTCACCAAAGAATTCATTCAGGGGAGTTGAGCCTGCACCACGGATAGGCTACATTCCAAGTTCTTGGAACTACATTCCAAGTTCTCCATCAATGAATAAATACACGCAGCAGCCATGCAGAGCACATGTATGTAACGACAAGGAGAGTGGGGCTCTGGCGTTCAGGTTGGAAGGGCGGCAGAGCATGGGGTTAGGAGCAAAGGCTCAGGGAGGGGCCGGTCCTGCCATCGTGCACTGTGTGGGACCCCCGGACAAGTCACATGAGCCCTTCCAGACTCAGTTTCCTCTTCTGTAAAGTGACGGTAATACAAATACCGACCTCATATTGTTGCCCTGAGAACTGATTGCAATAAGGTACATTACACACTTTGTATGGGGTCGGGTACATAGGGTTCAATAAATGGGAGCTCCCAGTGCATCAGTCCCCACCAGTCCCCTGAGCTGGGGCTTCAGTGTGGCTCATAACTGGGAGAAGGAGGAGTTCTGTTCTGGTTCTTCTTTTGACACCCTGGTTCTCTGGCGTCCTCTTATCTGTTCCTTCGTGTGAGGCTGGGCATTTCCTTGTAGCTCAGCTGATAATGCTAATTGCGGGGAGTTCGCGACCTCTCCATCTAGGGTTTCTCAACCTCCAGTCTTGAAGGTACAGTGACTTCCTGGCTTCCCTATTCATGCTTTGTCACCTGAGTTCCTAATTGCTCTTGCACAGCCAGGTACCCCTCCCAGTGGAAATGCACACACACAGGGCACATCTGTGCGGAGCTGTTCCTCGAACCCCAACCCCTGATCTTGTGGGGTTGCTTCGGGAAGGTTTTACAGACCAATGAATCCTAAATCTGGCTGGTCATTCGATTGACCTGGGATGCTTTTATTTTTTTTAATGGTTATTTATTTATTTTGAGAGAGAGAGAGAGAGAGAGAGAGAGAGAGAGAGCAGGGGAGGGGCAGAGAGAGAAGGAGAGGGGCAGAGAGAGAAGGAGAGGAAGAATCCCAGGCAGGCCCTGCACGGTCAGCGCAGAGCCCAACTCAGGGCTCCATCCCACAAACCAGGAGATCATGACCTGAGCCAAAACCAAGAGTCGGATGCTTAACCAAATGAGCCACCCAGGTGGCCCCAACTCACCTGGGACGCTTTAGCAAAAGATGCAGCTTCCAGGATCCCAGGCTCAGTCCTTTTGAATGGAAATCTTTGTGGCCAAGAGCCACTATAATAAGAACACCTGGGGTCACACACGTAAAAGGAATCACTGCGGAGATTCGTGTTGCCTGGTAAGTTAATGGCCGTCAGGTCAAAGTGGTCACTCTCTCTTTTACATGGGAAGAACAGAGGAAAGGTTAACATTTTGAGTTTCCCACCTCAAGCTCTTTTCCAGAATGTACCATCAGCCTGCCTTATTAGACTCCGCACCTAGTATTTCTTAAGTGTTCTGGGAGTATTGTCTCCTGCAGGTGCAGTCACTAACCACTGATTTTATTAGGAGAGCATGCCTTCCAGCTCCCCCTAGCAAACCCCTTTGAGGCGCTCACTTGCCTCCAGCCAGTGCTGTGACCTAGACGTGTTAAGGATCAAGCCTTCCGCATGTATTGCATTTGCCTACACCACCTAAGATGCCCGAAGAAGAAGACTACACTGTATACTGCAGTCCAAGTGAAGTATGGGAGGGCCAGCTCAGCCTCTGGGAAGAAGAGGAAGAAGAAGGAGGAGGCCTATCTTGGTTACGTGGGGAAAATCCTAAAGCAAGTGAGTTGGGGCTCTCCTGATGGAAGCTTAGAATGGCCGAGACCCGTGTCATGTGAGTGGCCCTGGGTGTGTTCTTGACTTCAGCTTTTCTCACACAGGGGTCCTTCTTCATGCCCCGAGTTCCTGAAAAGTTGCATGCAAACAGCTTCGATAAATTGGATCTGCAGATGGCGGCTATCTTTTCCCACTGGGCTTGCTGTCTGTTGGCAGTAACTCTGAACACCTGAGCTCTTCGTGTCTCTCTTGGATCTGTTGACAGGCAATCTAGAAATTGATTCTTAAATGCCCTCTTACAGAGAGAGGATTCACCACCTCGTCTGTTCTTCTTCTGTGAAGAGGCACTTACATCAGGTCTTCACTAAGTGGTGCTCTGTACTTCGAATGTACCTAGCATGGGTAGGCTTTCGTTCCTCCTTCCCGCCCACCCAACCTCACTTCGTAGCCTACAGTTGCAGAGAACAAAATCAGAGAAGGCTTCCCCTTTGGAAGAAGCTACGGGGAAGAGAAGAAGGTAAAAGAAGAAGGTAATCTGTGACAGATGTAAGAAGGCTTGATTTTGAATTTTCTCCATGACGATAGGGCAGGGCTGAGTGTTCACGGGTGATGGTTACAAAAGCCCCCCATATTCCAGGGGTTTCATTTGGACTCTGTTGCTTATCCTAGGAGAAGAAGGGGAAAATGGGATGAAGGAATGCTAGGAGAAGGAAAGAAATATGTGATATAGGGCCTGGTTTCTCAACCCCAGCACTTACCGTTTGGAGGCTGCTTCATTCTTTGTTGTGGGAGCTGTCTGGAGCATGGTGGGATTCTGGGCAGCATCCCTGGCCTCTACCCACTGGATGCCAGTAGCACCCTGTCTCCCAAACGAAAATGCCCGGAGACATTGCTCCCCACTGAGAACCTGCATTTTCTGGAAGGGCTCTCTGTGCGAGTTCTTGGACCGAGTAATCCTCTAATCATTAGTCTGTCCTTGGCCTGTCCTTCACTGCGTGGGTCTGGCAGGCCACTCTGCTTCTGCAAGTCTCCCAAGGGTCGGGTCTGTGCCTTGGGTCAGCCCCTCAGGGCATGCGAGGATAAAACATGTTGGTTGGATTAATGTATGGAGCATCTCAGTAGAAGCCAGGTCTGCTGGGGAGCTCAGATGGAAACGATGTGGTCTGTATCGCAAAGGGGCTCACAAGTCCTGCAGGGTGGGACCACGGAGGACATGGAGAAACCTTTCAAATACTGCTTCAAGCCTTTCCTTTTACAAAAAAAGAAACTGAGGCCCAATGTGAGAATATTACTTGCTTATATGACATCTCATGCCCATCCAGAGCTAGGATTAGAGAGTCCTGGGTGGGTGATCCTCAGGGCACCTGAGATCATTCGCCTGATGATTCCAGCTGCCCCTCTAACTTTAGACGAAGTCATGAATGACATAAAGTGGCGTGTGATGCAGGTTCTGAGAATATACAGAGCCCTGATCTTTAGTGGGAAGTTGTGGAACACAGATAAGCCAGAGGGGTTCTTGGGGAAGAATCCTAAAAGGTGGATAGGATTTGAAAGGTGGGGTTGGGTGTCAGCATGGTAGGTAGAGATGGGAGATCAACAGTGGTATGGAGACCAGAAAACGTAGGGACACATCCGAGGAAGAGCGAGTTTTCCCAGCGTGGCTGGAGATCATGTCGGCACAAGGAGGTAAGGCTGCAAATTGAGAAGTGTTCAAACAAGATGCTTACTAATACGAAATATAGAGTGTGAACATCTACTCTAAACTTCTATCAGGGTGCCTGGGTGGCTCAGTCGGTTAAGTGTCCAACTCTTGGTTTTGGCTCAGGTCATGATCTCACGGTTCGTGGGTTTGAGCCCTGTGTCGGGTCCACAATGTCAGCACAGAGCCTATGTGGGATTCATGTCCCTCTCTCTCTCTCTGTCTTTACTTCTTTCTCTCTTGCTCTCAAAATAAATAAACTTTAAAAGAAAAACAACTCTCACTCTCAAACTTTAAAAAAACCAAAATTATATTTTCCATCTTCTGAAGGTGTTGGATGTTAATTCCACTTCTGTTAGGAAAAATTAAGGCACAAAAGTTTTTTCTTTTCTTTTTTTTAAGAGAGTGTAAGGGGGGAAGAGAGAGAGAATCCTTTTTTTTTTTTTAAGTTTATTTCTTTATTTTGAGAGAGAGCATGTGAAAGTGGAGGAGGAGGCAGAGGGAGAGGGGGAGACAGAGAATCCCCAGCAGGCTTTGTACTGTCAGTGAGGAACCCAATGTGGGGCTGGAACTCATGAGTTGTGAGAACATGACCTGGGCTGAAGTCTGACACTTAACTGACTGAGCCACCCAGGTGTCCCAAGAGAGAGACTCTTTTTTTTTTAATTTTTATGTTTTTATTTTATTTTATTTTTGAGAGAGAGACTGAGTGCAAGCAGGGCAGAGGCAGAGATAGAGGGAGACAGAATCTGAAGCAGGCTCCAGGCTCTGAGCTGTTAGCGCAGAGCCCGACACAGGGCCTCAATTCACGGACTGTGAGATCATGACCTGAGCCAAAGTCAGACGCCCCCCCAAGAGAGAGACTCTTAAACAGGCTCCACGCTCAGTGCGGGACCTGATGCAGGGCTCGAACCCACCTGGGATGCTGAACTGAACCACGGTCAACCAACAGAGCCACTCAGGTGCCCTTGAGGCACAAAAGTTTAAGTGACCAGAGTTAGTATGTATTCTACAGATAAAGGTGCTCTTTCTCACCAGCTACAAATTCCCCTTCCCCATCTTCCTCAGACAGTTGATAGATACAATGACCTAGTTTCTTTCCTCACACCCCTACCATCGTACCTGTGGTGATTCGTGTGGCCCCATGTATGCACGAATCCATGGAAGGCGTATGTGCTGGGTTAGACCATAAATTGCCAGCTTTGGGTGGGAAGCCTACACTGCTCTGTCTTACCCTTGTGCCATTTCTGTCCCAGACTCACCCAGACTTCAGTGGGTGCTCCTGGATCTCGGATGCACTGGGCTCTTTGGAGGACTGGCTGCTGGAACGGGTTAGCCTGGAGGTGGTTAGATTGTCCTTCTACAACCACAGAAAAGCCATCACCAGCAGAGAGATCCCTGGAGCAGTTAAACAGAGATCCTCTTGGAAGAGCTTCTGTATCAATGAAATGTTCTGAATGGCTCTGTTGTTGAGATGATTGCACTTGTCAAAAATAATCAGATATGTCAGAGGGCTGAGTTGGAAGACAAGGTATCAGATAAGGACCTGTTGCAACAGGAGTCTTGGTGCTACATAGGTGGTCTCTGGGTCCTGTGCTTTTAGCCTCTGACTTAACTTGTGGGGAAAAAAATAAAGGCATTTTGTCTTGTGTGTGTAATGCTTATTTTGTATGGCTTTAAAATTTTTCTTAGGCATGCTTCTTCCCACTTGAACTTACCCATTGTCTTTTTGGAGGACACAGCTTAATGCATTATACCATGTACTCACCAACTCTCCCATCTTCAGCCCCAGGGTTAGAGACTGCTGTCCTGGAATGAATGCATGATTTTTTTTTAAAGCCCCTCTACTTAGATTTATAAGAACAACAACGCCAAAAAAAAAAAAAAAGTAAAGAGAAAAAGGGTCTGTTTGTTCTTTGAGTATAAGACTCATTGCATTGGTTATCTATGTAGCACTTAGCCTAATAGCATGTGTGTAGTGAGTGTCAAATGTATAAGCTGGTCCTAACTGTAGAAAAACAAAACAATTATAGTAGCATTATAAAAATATAATGATTTGGGAGCAGAAAGAATAAATGGGCTGATATAGTTTAGACGTGATGGTCTGGGTAAGCCTTGGTAGGTGATGTGAAGGAAGAAAGGTGCTAAGCATGGGGAAGGATTCTGGGCTGAGGGAGCAGCCTGAGCAAAGGTCCTGAGGCAGGCAGGCAAGCTGAAGCTCATTAGAGAAAACCAAATGAAAGCCAGGGAAGCTGGGTTCTGGCAAGCAAGCGAGAAGTCTAGTGGGAGAGGAGGTTGGAGAAAAAGACTGGGACCAAGTCATGCAGAGTTTGATTTTATTCTGAAGATGGTATGAAGCCACTGAAGGATTCTAACAGGGGAACTGACATCTTGTTTAGTTTTGTGGGTTTTGGGGTTTTGCTGTTGTTGAATTTTATCCTCCAGTAAAGTGTACAAATCTGAACACACCCCAAAGTTTTACATGTATACACCCAGATTAAGATACAGAACGTTTCCATCACTGCTGCTGTGTCAAGAATGGATTGAAGAGTGTGCAAATGGGAAGGCTGGTCAGAGATATCTTGTCTGAGTGTAGTAGAGAGATGACTATGGCCCACGTGAGTGTGGGTGGTTAGTAGAGACGGGGAGAAGTGAAGGGATTTGAAATGAATCTGAGATACAATTTGCTAACGGGATGGGGGAGGGGTGAGGAAAAAGTGAGGCTTCCTCGGTTTGGGGCTTGAGCCGTGTGGTGAACTGTGGTGCTGGCTGCAGAGACGAAGACTGGAGGAAGGAGGACAGGTGTTTGGGGAGAGGTGACAGTTGAGAATTCCATTCTGAACACATTTTCAACACCAGTGAACACTGCAGATAGAGATGCTGAATGGATAGGACTGGACCAAAGATATAAGTTTGGGCATCGTCGGTATAAAAGGTGATGTACGTGAATCAGAAGGAATGAATGTGATCACCTAGGAAACGGGGTCAAAAGGAAAAGACAAGATTTTTCAAAACGGAGGTTAAAGAAATTCTAGTATTTAGAATCAGATGGTAGAGGACGGACACACCGAGAAGAGATCTGAGAGGTCAGGAGAGGGTGGTGGTATGGAGGCCAAGGGAAGAGAAAGTGGTCTGGTCCGCTGTGCACAATCCTGGGGACAGTGTGAAAGGGGACACGGAGGGGCACCTGGGTGGCTCAGTCGGTTAAGTGTCCAACTCTTGGTTTTGGCTCAGGTCATGATCTTGAGGTTTGTGAGACCGAGCCCCGCATCAGGCTCTGTGCTGACAATGTGGAGGCTGCTTGGGATTCTCTCTCTCCCTCGCTCTCTGCCCCTTCCCCGCTTTCTCTCTCTCTCTCTCTCTCTCTCTCTCTCAAAATAAACTTAAAAAAAAAAAAAGGAATACACTTACAAAAAGAGACATGGACATCCAGGGCATTTGGCGACACGGAGATCATAGTGACCTTGAGAAGTCAACTCTCTGGAGCAAGGCAGGGCATCAGGCAGATCTGAGCAGGCAGAAGAACGAATGGAGGTAGCCAGAAGAGACAGCTTTTGGGATGGCATTGAGACATAAGGAGAATTTTAGTGCTGAGAGGGAACAGAGACATGGGCGGGTAGACAGAGGCACTTGGTATGCAGACAGCGGTATTTAAGATGAGCTCAATCGTTTGCTGATGGGAATTCTGCAGGATGGGCTGAGATAGTAAGTCAGAAGAACATAGAAAAAGGCAAAGGGTCCAGGACCTTGAGAAGGAGGGGGTAGGATTCAGAGCAGAAGCAGAAGAGGAAAGAATGAGTAAAAACACTGGTAAGTGTAGAGATTTCATGATCAAAGGGTGAAGAAGGCACCGCATTTTTTCTTTCAGAAGGAAGCCAGTGAGAGTGGAAGAGGGCTGTGAGGGGGTTGATGAAATGAAGCTGTTGTCTAAGGGAGCAGGAGAGTGAGACCTGGGTCCCTGGGGACAGATGGCTCACCAGCAATGAGTGCCTGTGTTCGGCCTGTGATCACGAACCAATGGCAAAGCCCATCTTGCTGTGTGACCTTCTCCAGCCGCTGGTATCTGCTCTGAACCAGGAAGGAGAGAGGCCGGGGAGCAACTCCATGATGGACAATCCAGGCCAGCTAGGAGGGACAGGGGATGAGAGGGGTGAGGACATAGAAGACACAGAAGATACCAGGTCCGTAAACCGAGTTTCAAAGAAGGAATTTCTCTCTCCAGCATGCTTCAGCCTTAGCCCACCCACGAGTGCACATGCCTAGGAAGCAGCGGTGACACCCAGTGACCACTCCTTGAAGTGCACCTGCTCCGTGCAGGTCCTAAAGCAGCCTTGTATGAAATGACCTGGGGGGTGATCTGCTCCACGTGGGAGCCACTCAAGCCCCACCCCATTCTCTCCGTCATTGTCCCTTGGGGGATTCTGTACCACCAGCCCTGGGCTCTCTATGGGGACAGAGGAGCTGCTGTTCAGGTGGGTAAGTAGAGGTGGACTGTCCGGGCACTGAAGGCAATCTGGAGGCTGTTTGCTCGGACTGGGGCTTCTCTGCTAGGGTCCTGCTGTCCTGGGGATTCAGGGCAAGCATCGTAGGACAAGTCTGGGCATTCCCAAAACCATGCGGGGTTTGGACAATGCTGGCTAGTGACACAAGCCTCTTCCAGCCCACGGTTGTCCTGGGGTGGGGGTTGGGGATTGTCAATCCAGCTGATTCAAGAGCTGAGTGAAGACCCCCCTCTCTCTACTACTCTCCAAGAGTTGACTGTCCTCAGGGATCTGAGAGAGCCCAGATGTCTCCCTGACCCAAGCAGTGGGATCTGGCTTAGTCTAGAAGAAAAGCTGGGCTCCTCCCTATCTTCTGTCATCTATCATAGGTAGTGGGGTGACTGCTAGGCCCAGCAGATTCAGGAAGAGCTCTTTGCCTCCCCCTCAACTGCCTAAAAAGAATTGAGAGGAGGACCTGCCAGGAAAAGAGCTATTACCGTAGGTAACTACACTATGATATGGGGGGATGGGAGCCAGGGAGGAACCCGGCAAGGCCTGTTCAATGGAAGTCCTCAAGGTCCCACTGTTTCTGAGGGGCCCAGACATCATTGTTTACCAGACATTTATTCTTTTTCATCTTCCTGTGAATTTCCTTCCTTCCATTTATTTATTTATTTAACATTTATTTATATTTGAGAGAGAGACAGACAGACACACACACACACACACACACACACACACACACACACACACACAGAATCCGAGGCAGGCTCCAGGTTCTGAGCTGTCAGCACAGAGCCTCATGCAGGGCTCGAACTCACGAACCATGAGATTGTGACTTGAGCCAAAGTCAGACATTTAAGTGACTGAGCCATGCAGGCACTCATTCCTTCCCTTTAAAGTCCCAGACCCCTACCCCCTTCTCCTCCATTCAGAAATACTTATATACCTCATTTTGCTTAGCCGTCTTTGGTATTTCCATGTCTGTGTGGATTCCCCATAAGTACGAAATGAAATTTGCTTTTACATGTTAGTCCATCTGATGTCAGTTTGAGTCTCAGTCCAGCCAGGAGGACCTTGAAGGGCAGAGTAAATTCTTCCTCCCTAACAGAGTGCACACGAAATTGGGATAGACTGGCTTTATCTGTTGTAGCCATGGCCAGGGCCATGACAACCTGCCCTGTTCTGATGCCCAGTTCACTGGAGGAACTAGCAGTTTCCTGGTGTGGGTGGTTTGGACTTTGATGCCAGGGAGACTTGAGTCTACTCCCTGCCCTACCACGTGCAAGTTGCAAGAGCTCGGGTAAATCACCTCATCCCTCTGAGTCTGTTTCCTCTCTTGCAAACATGAACATACCGACTTTTCAGGGTTGATGAGAAGGTCAACGGAGATAGGCATGTAAGAGGCCTAATCAGTGTCTGGTACATAGTAGGTGCTCAACAAATATTCACTTCTTGCCTTGGCAGAGCACAAGCTTGCACTCACTGGTCAGAATGAAGACTCTTTCCTCCTTATTGCCCTCAGCACCATTTATGACCTCCTGGCTTCTCTTCTCTAACCACCGGGTTCAGTCTTCAATTTGGAAACTCTTGCTACGGCTTGGCATTCAGACTGAGTGAGGAGAGGCCATAGGTAGGGTGCTTGAATTTTGAGGAGCTGTCCAGCAACCATTCTTCTTACCTTTTTTGAGAAAACCCCCTTGCGTGTAGACGTATTGGAAGGAAGGGTACTGCTTGTGCCTCACCTCCCGTGTTGGAGACAGAGAGGAGTCCTACTCAGAACTTTGAATCTAGAAGGAAGGGTAAAGTTGAAGAGAGGGTCACAATCATTTCAGGGCAATTGCAACCAGCCCCTGGAGCCCCTGTGGTACCTGTCCATTTCCTAATCTGGGTCTTCAGTTTCCTGCTGATTCTGTGGGCACCCCATGTCATTTCAACAAGTCCCCTTCCCACATGGTATAATCAGTTTCTATAGCTTGCAAGTAAGAACACTGAGTGCTCATCTCAGGTCAGTCCAGGGAGACTTGAGGGGCATGGGCTTGGTAGAATGATGGGAGACAGCTGGCTAGTAAATGCACTGGCACAGCCATAGTACTATTCTGTCCTCCCTGCAGCTGGCTAGTGGATAGTTAATGGGGCATTTACACCACATGTTTGTTTGTTTGAGCCTTATAGGGGAGGAAAGATAATTTTCCCTCTACCCTTGTAGGTTCTTAGCTGAGACCCTCATGCAATGAAAAGATTAACAGGAGAAAAACAAACAGAAGCTTAATAACATGTATACCTCCTGTACACATGGGAGACTCCCAGGAAAATGGAATAACTCCCTGAACGGCCCAAGCCACCACCTGAAATACCACCTCCAGCTAAAGACAAAAGAAAGGTGTTGGAGGAGGTGGGGCCAGGCCAGTTATGGGAAGTTGGGGGTGGGGGTGAGGGGAGATAGTGGGAAGCACAGGAAACAAGGGTATGTTATGCAAACTTAAGCTGGTGCCTTCCCCACTGGTAAGAGTTTCTATCGATTTAGGATTATCTTCTCTTTCTGGGACAGGGAGAAGAGCTTTACAAATGGGTATTTCCCAGCTCTCTGCTCCTCCTCATTTGATGGACAGCAGCATCTTCTGGAATAGTGCCAGCTGCATCCAGGAGACACAATGATAAAGGTCAGAGTAAACAGATTTGGCCACATTAAGTGCCTGGTCACCAGGACTTCTTTTAACTCTGACAGAGTGAATATTGTTGTCATATATGACCCCTTCATTGATCTCAACTACATGGTCTACATGTTCCAGTATGATTCCACACATGGCAAATTCATGGCATAGTCAAGGCTGAGAACAGGAAACTTGTCAACAGAAAGCCCATCTCTATCTCCCAGGAGTGAGACCCCGCCAACCTCAAATGGGATGATGCTAGTGCTGAGTATGTTGTGGAGTTCACTGGGGTCTTCACCAGGGAGAAGCCTGGGGCTCACTTGAAGGGTGGGGCCAAGAGGGTCATCATCTCTGCCCCTTCTGCCGATTTCCTCATATTTGTGACAGGTGTGAACCATGGGGAGTGTGACAACTCCCTCGAGATTGTCAGCAATTCCTCCACCACCAACTGCATGGCCCCCTGGGCCAAGGTCATCCAATGACAACTTTGGCACCGTAGAGGGACTTGTGACCACAGTCCATGCATCACTGCCTCCCAGAAGACCGTGGATGCCCCTCTGGGAAGCTGTGGTGTGATGGCTGAGGGGCTCCCCAGAATATCATTCTCACTTCTACTGGTGCCACCAAGGCTGAAGCTCACTGGCATGGCCTTCCATGTCCTCACCTTCAATGAGTCAGTTGTAGATCTGACCTGCTACCTGGAGAAAGCTGCCAAATACGATATCAAGAAGGTGAGGAAGCAGGCATCAGAGGGACCCCTCAAGGGCATTCTGGGTTATAGTGAGGATCAGGTCACCTCCTATGACTTTAACAGCGACACCCACTCTTCCACCTTTGATGCTGGGGCTGGCACTGCCCTCAATGACCACTATGCCAAGCTCATTTCCTGGTATGACAATGAATTTGGCTACAGCAACCGAGTAGTGGACATCATGGTCCTACATGGCTCCAAGGAGTAGGAGTCCCCTGGACCACCAGCCCCAAGTGAGAGCAGGAGGAAGACAGAGGCCCTCAGCTGCTGGGGAGTCCTTTCCCCAACTCATCCTCCAACACACTGAGAATTTTCCTGACCTCTATGCAGTTTCCATCCCAGACCCCCTGAAGAAGGAGAAAGGCTTGGGGAGCCCCACCTCCACAGGTGCCATCAATAAAGTATATTGTCCCCAGCCAAACCAAGCCAAGCAAACAAAAACAAGACAAATGGAGATTTCCCTTCTACATGTAAATTTCTTTTGTAAAAGCGTAATTTCTAATGGTTTTCAGAGCTTCTCCTATCTGCTATTTCTTGAAAATAATCAGCCTAGGGGCGCCTGGGTGGCTCAGTGGGTTGAGCGTCCGACTTCCGCTCAGGTCATGATCTCACAGTCTGTGAGTTCGAGCCCCGCATCGGGCTCTGTGCTGACAGCTCAGAGCCTGGAGCCTGCTTCAGATTCTGTGTCTCCCTCTTTCTCTGCCCCTCCCCTGCTCATGCTCTCTGTCTCAAAAATAAATAAAAACATTTAAAAAAAAAAGAAAAGAATCAGCCTAAATCAATCCTTATGCCACAGAAACATATTTTGGGGTGACAAATTCTGCTTCTCTTCAGTCTTTTCCGTTTGTGTTATAAACTCCCCAAGGCTGAAGTTTTCTTTCATATCTCTCCTACAAGAATCATAAAATCCTAGACCTGTGTAGGGGCCTAGAGCAGGCTGCCCCAAGATGGGCCACTTTGGCATGATTATTCTGAGTTAAAAGCAATCAAAACCCAGCAGATTCAGGAAAAGTTCTTTATCTCTCCCTCAACTGTCTAGATTTACAGCGGAAAGGAGAGCCTGTACCGGAAGAGAGCTATCAACAGAGATTTCTTTTTACCTAAGAAACTGATCTGCACAAGAGGGTGACCTCTGTTTTCCAAGCATCTCCTCTCCCTTTCCAGCTGATGGGCTTCCTCCTCTTCTAAGCCCGGACCCCTACCCTTCTCACGTAAGACATATACACGAGAATGACACATATTCCAGTGCACAGTATAGTGATTCAACAATTCTATACATTACTCAGTGCCCTTCACAGTAAGTGTGCTCTTAATCCCCTTCACCTGTTTCACCCATTCTCCACCACACCCCCCACCTCCGTGTAAAGGCTGGTCTTAGGCAACCAACCTGAGCGATGGAAAGCTGAGTGAGGGGCGCCTGGGTGGCGCAGTCGGTTAAGCGTCCGACTTCAGCCAGGTCACGATCTCGCAGTCCGTGAGTTCGAGCCCCGCGTCAGGCTCTGGGCTGATGGCTCAGAGCCTGGAGCCTGTTTCCGATTCTGTGTCTCCCTCTCTCTCTGCCCCTCGCCCGTTCATGCTCTGTCTCTCTCTGTCCCAAAAATAAATAAACGTTGAAAGCTGAGTGAGGTACGAGGGCCCACAGTGACCACCAGGCTGCATACAAACATGCCCATTAGGGGATCCACCCTGGGGCACCTGCATGGTTCAGTCCACTGAGTGTCCAACTCTTGATTTCAGCTCAGGTCATGATCACAGGGTCATGGGCTGTGCTGAGCATGCGGCCTGCTTGAATTTCTCTCTCTCTCTCTCTCTCTCTCTCTCTCCTTCTGTCCCTCTCCCCCACTCGTGCTTCCTCTCTGTCTCTAAAATTAAAAAAAAAAAAAAAAAGGAAGCGAAAGGAGACCCATCTCAAAATATCCATAATCCCTAGCTGACCAATGGATTACTTACAACTGGGCACAGGTACCAAAAAAGGAAAATTCCACACTTTCCCACACCTCTTCACCTTCCCCCTTAAACCACAGCCCCCCACCACTGCCTCCTGGCAGCTAGTCTCTCCTTCGCTGTCCTGCCCGCTGCTCCTTTGCAATGTATCCAATAAACTTCTATCTCCTTCGTTCTGCCGTGGGTGAATTCTTTCACTGCCTTGGCCGCGGGGCCTCCACCTGATCCGGTGGCCCCACACTCCCCTCTGGTAACCATCAGTTTGTTCTCTAGTTTTAAGAGTCTCTTTTATGGTTTGTCTCCTTTTTTCTTTCTTTTTTTTTTTTGTGGTTTCTTCTTTTTTTATTATTTTTTAAATTTTTTAATGTTTTTATTTATTTTTGAGAGAAGAAAGAGAGTGCCAGCAGGTGAGGGGCAGAGAGAGAGAGAAAGAGAGAGAGAGAGAGGGAGAATCTGAAGCAGGCTCCAGGCTCTGAGCTGTCAGCATAGAGCTGGATGCAGGGCTTGAATCCATAAACTATAAGATCATGACCTGAGCTGAAGTTGGACACCTAACCGACTGAGCCATCCAGGCGCCCCTCTTCCTTCCTTTCTTTTCTTTTCTTTTCTTTTCTTTTCTTTTCTTTTCTTTTCTTTTCTTTTCTTTTCTTTTTTTTAGAGAGAGAGAGCATGAGCAGGAGAGGGGCAGAAGAAGAGAGGGAGAGAATCTTACTCAGCACATGATGCAGGGCTCAGTTCCATGACCCTGGGATCATGACCTGAGCTGAAATCAAGAGTCAGATGCTCAACAAACTGAGCCACCCCAGTGCCCCACTTTTGTTGTCTCTTAAATTCCACCTATGAGTGAAATCATATTTGTCTTTGTCTGACTTATTTCACTTAGCCTTATACCCTCCATGTTGCTGCAATTGGCAAGATTTCATTCTTTTTTATGGCTGTGTAGTATTCCATTTTGTATATCTATGTATATTTCTATGTGTGTGTGTGTATATGGTCTCTATATATACACACATACGACCTCTTCTTTATCATGTGGTTTAGCTTCTTACCTCAAGGCCACCAAATGTTTAAACCACTGAGACAAAAATAGCACTCCATCCTTCTCAGAGTATTTCCCAGAAATTGGAAACACTCATTGTCCCCAGTTACCCATTCCCATTCTTTGCTGTAAGCCCATTTTCCTTAAACAGATAGAGCTGAAGGGGTTTGGGACAGTTTCCCCACACCCCAGAATGGGCCACTTTGGCATGTGGATTATTTTGAGCTGAAGGCAAGTGAGACCCTACAGCTCAAGAGAAACTTTTGTTTTTCCCTTAACTCCATAGAAGAATCTACACTGGAGGGTCTTTCCAGAATAAGGGTTATTAGCAGAGATAAATTTTATCTGAGCGGCCATCTGTATAGCCAGGCAAACAGCCAATCACCAAATATCTGTTCTTCTTCTCGTATTCCTTCCCTCTGAAGTCCCAGACCCCTACCCCCTTCTCTTTAGCTCAGAATGACACATATACCCCATTTTGCCTGACCGTCTTGGAATTTCCACGTCTGTGTGGATTCCCTGTATGTCCACTATTAAATTTGATTTTCTCCTGTTAATCTGTCTCATGGTAATTTGATTCTTAGTGCAGCTAGAAGAGCCCTTGAAGGAGTCAGGAATTCCTGCTCCCTGACATGGCTTCTCCATGAAAGCCCATTAGAGGGTAGCAAAATCACCCGTCAGCCTTCCTGTCCCTGAGTGTCAGCTGGTCACTGGGTCAGGCTCTCCATAAAACAGGTGAGCTGTGAATGCACGCACATGCATTGTATGCAGTGGGGAAAGTCCTGGGCCAGGAGAGCAGGCCTGGGGATAGCAGCCGACCCTCTCCTACTCACCATTCCTACCCATGCCATATGGGCTGTGTTTTGAGAGATCTTCTGAATTTCCCAGAGAAGCTGGAAATCTGTAGGTATAAGTGAAATTGTTAATTTTTTAAAATGTGGGCAACTAGATTTTTTTTTAATTGTAAGCCAAAACAAAAACAAAAACAAAAAACAAAAAAACCCAAAACCCAAAACCCCCCACAAAAACCCACAACCACCTCTGTGGATTTCAAGTAACCTGGGAGTGACCAGTTTGCAGAGACTGTATTAAGCTGCCTGGGACCTAGTCTGCCCCCTTTGGGACTTGTCACCAGTACTGACCTTAGATTAGTTGATGGGGTCTCTGCCTTAACTCCCAGGCTGTAGTGGGCCTCACTCTGATTCTGCCTCTTCCTTACAGGGCTAGGAGTTTGAGGGCCAAGGGAGATGACCATCTAGAACTCATGCCTTCTTCTAGACCATGCTCCGGGCTCACTGGACTCTGAAAACAAGTCTGTCCCCAAAGCCCAGCCTGTCTCCAGAGCCTGTGTCCACCTCCATCCTTCCAAGGCAACCTGTACCTCCTGGTGTGGGCATCCTTAGGCTTGAGGGATGGCAGAGAGGTGGCTGTTTGCAGAGCAGGGTTGGTGAACCAATAGTGTGAGTTCCCTTTGGTCGCTGGAGTAGAGCACAAACAGAAGGGGCAGGACAGCCAGCCAGAGTCCTGCATTTCTCCGCTTGTCCCTGGCACAGCAACTGTTAGGGGTGGGCCTGCTTGTGTGTCCAGTGTGGATGAGACTGTCATGAGAGCTCACGCTGCTTTGCATCTACCCTGGGTCAGGCACTCTTAAATGCGCTGCATGCATCATGTCATTTGACCCTTTTATCAGCTTTGAGCACGCCTACAAGTAGTGGGCCCACTTTGCAGATGAGGAAACCAAAGCACAGGGAAGTGAAAGAAGTTGCCCACAGCTAGAGAGTGGCAGAGCCAGGATTTAAACCATGGTGTGTAGCGCGGCGCACTGGCTCCCTGACCAGCCCACAGCGGAATCTGCTAGGGCTCCACGGCCCCCCTGGACGGCCAGCCCCGTAGGGGTTGGGTGGCCGCAAGGACCCTGCGGCCTCCCTCTGAGCCTGGGGCCCTAGGGGGTAGGGGGGAGGGGTGCGAGGAGCGCCTGCCGGGCGGCTGAGGGAGGGCCTCCCCGCGGCCCCAACCCCCCGCCCACCCCCGGCCCGGCGGGGACGGCGGCGCCTGGCAGCGGGGATTTGGACGCGGCGGCCGGCCCCCGCCCCCCTCCCCCCCACCTGGGGGTTTGGCTCCCGGGGACTTTATCTCGATTCCTCGGCCAGCCCAGCTCCTTCCCGGCATGCCCCGCTCCTGCGAGCCTCCCGCGAGTCCCGCGCCCGGACTTTGCCATCGGCGGGGCCGGGCGGCCGGAGCGCCCCCGGGATGCGTCCTGCGGCAGCGGCCTGAGGTGGGTGGGCCTCGCCGCGCCCCGGAGCGGCGGCAGGGAGGGCGTCCGGGCGCGCCGGGGTCCCGGGGCCCGGAGATGGGGGCCGATGGCGGGAAAGGGGGGGGGCCGGACCGGCGGCACCTTTGTTGGGGCCGCGGAGCCCGCGCACTGCAGCCCGGGCGCCCACAAGTTGGGCAAAGTGGGACTGCGCGCCTGGGAGCCCTGCGAGCCTCGCGCCGGGCCGGGCCGGGGGTCCCTTCTTCCGACCTGGGTGTTGGGAAGGGTGTTCCCGGCAGGGGGAAGGAAGGAGGCGGAGGCTCGGGGCTGTTTTATCCTGGTGGATTTAGAGCCCCTTGGCGGTGAAGAGGGTGGGGGACACGGACACACACACACACACACACACACACACACACACACACACACCAAGAAACCGAGACCTACCCACACGCTTACACAAAGACAGAGAAAGAGACAAAACTTATCCTGAAACACACAGAGAAAAATACACGGAGAAAAAGAGAAACACACTCTGACACAACGCTCCGAGAAAGGCCGCAAAAACTCAGAACGCTTATAGGGACTCAGAGAAACACACTCAGGACGCCCACAGGAAGCCAGGAAACAAAGCGGGTGGTCTTGGGAGGCCACGGTGCAGGGGGGGGGGGCAGGAAACGCTGGGGAGGGGGTAAGATGCCTGGAGAGGAAAATGGAGAAACACAGAGACACAGAAATGAGAGAAAAGAAAAAGGGCTAAAGGAGGTAGTCCTTCAGGAGGGACAGTGTAGAGAAACACACATCTAGAGAAATTGAGGCAGACGCTGAGAATTACCCTCCCCACCCCCTTCCCCACCCCCCACCCCCCACCCCCACCTCCTATGGGAGATACAGAAATAAAAGAGACAGACCCCAGCCTTCTCAGCCTCTTGAGCAAGTGAGTTCCAGGTGGTAGGACAGCTCTGTGAAACCTTTGAGAAAGGCCTCCTTGGCACTTTGAGCCAGCCAAGTCCCTATGTTGTCCACCTGGCAAACTCCTACTCATCCTTCAAAACCCAGCTCAAACAACATCTGCCCTGGGAAGAAGGCTTTCGCAGAAAATATCATACAAGTAGAGTTACCTCTTGTCCGTGTTCTCTGCATGTGACACAGCACAGGAGCTGAGCTGGGGAAGTTGTTGACCGGCAAACAGAAAATATGTGTCCATTTGTACACCTGTTACTCAGCTCCTCAAGGTTTGGGGTTCATGTCTCAATTATCTCCAATCTTCAGAATCCAGCCTAGTGCTTGGTGCCTAGTAGATACTTATTGAATGCCAACCGGGAATGTTCAAACCCTCTGAGGCATGTAGTATAGAATAAGTTCTGCATCATCCTGGGATCATAGGAACGCCTAGACCAAGGCCCCTCTTGTGCAGATGGAGAAATTAAAGCCCAGACAGGGGAAGAGACTTGCTCAAAGGCACACTAGTAGGAGCCTGCAATGAATACATAGTTCTCTGAGATGCCCTTGTTCCTCTGCCTGAGTCTCGGATAGGTGTGGAAGAACCCCCTGAATGAGAACAGACAATAGGCAATGAACATGTTACCATCAGTTGTAAGTTTCCAACACGGAAAGTGACAGTCAAATGCCTTTCCACAATGTTTAGAATCTTCTTCCCTTCTTAGAAAGGTGAGGGGAGGTGGATGCCCAGCCCAGTTTAAGTGAATGGGTTTCTGCTTTCAGACTACAGAACCTTGGACAAATTACTTAACCTTCCTGAACCTGTTTTCTCAACTGTAAAATGGGAATACTGATACCTACCTCAGGATCGTTAGAAGAGTTAACACACAAAGTGCCAGGCACAGAGTAGACTCTCAGTAAATGCAATCCTGCCCTTCTTAGGAGGGTATTCTTTCCTGCACTTGGTGTAGATGTGAAAACAACGGTGTTAGTTATGATGTTTCCTTTTGTGTAGATTTGAAAAGCCAACCTGGTCCAGCAGGTGGCAAACTCTTAATTAGACAAAAGGCAGATTTGGGACATGACATAAAATGCATCTCGTTTCTGTTCAGGCCCTCAGGTCTCTGCAGGTGACTTGGGGGGAACCTGGCTCTCTGCACCCCCCACCCCACCCCCCACAGGTAGGACCCCGCTGCCCCACTCTCTTTTGCTGCTTCTTTACCAAGGCCTGCTCTGCCCTTGTGTCCTTCAAGATTTAGCTCCTGCTGGGGACGTGACTGGGACCGAGGGAGCCACCCAGAAGCATGGAGACTGTGGTGATTGTCGCCATAGGTGTGCTGGCCACCATCTTCCTGGCCTCGTTTGCAGCCTTGGTGGTGGTTTGCAGGCAGCGTTACTGCCGGCCTCGGGACCTGTTGCAGCGCTATGATTCCAAGTGAGTGGGCCCGGGGAGGGGAAGGGAGGAGGGGTGGCTCCAACAGCAGAAAAAAAAAGAGAGGAGCCCAAGGAGTTTGGTAGTGGACAACTCTAGCTCAGCTCTTTGTCTCTAAAATGGTACCCGAAGGCTCCCTTTCCAAGAAAGACCTCGGAGCTTAGCAATGTCCTGAGCCTTCTCTGACTCTGTCACTGAGTTAAGGAGAAAGTGACCGAACGGGCTCACCTACCACAAAGGTGCGGCCATTCATCCAGAAGTGGCCACTTCCCTTAGCATTTGAATACATCCAACTTCTTTCCAGCCAGACTCGTAGGAACGGAGATCCCAGGCCTGCATTCCAGCCACACTTGGAAGCAGCAGATACTGGGTTGTGTGAAATCCCAGCAGAGGACTGTCTCCCTCTTTGCACGGATTTCTTCATGATGCGTTTTATGTGCAATCTATTTTGTAAGCATGATCTAGTTTTCCATTTAGGGGTGTTTTAACGGATCAACCCTTGAGGGACCATGGCAGGTCACCCTTAGTTTCTCTTATCCCTCTGTCTGAATCCTATCAGCATCTCTGTTAAGAGGTAGATAATTTGTAAATGCCCGTTTATATGACCCAGGAAACTTCTGCTATTCAACGGAATTCTCTGGTGTCCCCTGTTGTAAAGTCAGTGTTGTGATTCCTCCCACTTCTCCAGTAGAACGAGGAGGGGGTAGGACCAAAGTCCTTCCCGACAGTAATTCTGCAGACCAGGTAGGTTTGGGTAATAGGAACTTCGGCTTCTCTGGAAAAGGTAGGCTTGAAGGAAAAAATGGGTTTAAGAAGGCTGTTATTTTGTGCTGAAGGAGCAGCCCTGTCTGATACATCTCTGCCTCCTATGGCTGTGGCCCTGCCCTTTCTCTTAGTGGCTCATTTCATTCTGCTTCAGCTGTCCTTAGTGCCCTGCCTGCCTCTGTGACCCATGTCTAGCCACGTGCCCCACCCGCACCTGCGGTCCGACTAAGGTTAAATGTGGCTCCAGGACAAAGGGTCACTGCTTTAACTTGCTAACTTTTTACATCCTGTTGGGGGATATGTGGGCCTCGGTGAGGAGAGGGTCAGCGACAGTCGCCCATCACGAAACCATTCACCTGGGCATTTCCTTCCAGGCCCATTGTGGACCTCATCGGTGCCATGGAGACCCAGTCGGAGCCGTCTGAGTTGGAACTGGATGATGTGGTCATCACCAACCCCCACATTGAGGCCATTCTAGAGAACGAAGACTGGATCGAAGATGCCTCGTAAGGCCTTGGGGACCGCGGACCGCGTACTTCCTTCAGTCCCCTGGAGATGGCACATGGGCTTCTGGGTGCCCTTTTCTAGGTTCCTTTGCCACAGCACTTGACCAGGCATCCGGGAGCACTGAGTCACTTCCAGCTCTTTCCCGGCCCTCAGCGTCGGGGGGTAGAGAATCAGATTATGTTATGACAGTGTTTGTCCTTCCTCCCCCCATTCTGTAGATCTAAACACTGAGGCCCATAGACGTGTGGCAGAGGTTGTTACAGAGTCACCTTGATGTGCTTGGGTTATCCTCAGGGGGCCCGTGAATTTGACACCCAGGCTCCAGGGATGCAGCCTTTGTCTCCAGGATCCCTCGGGATCTCTCCATCTGGCAGGAGCCTCTACATGTTGAGAAGTGTGTGCCATTCTGTGCCATTGTCATTCACCAGCAGACGTGTGGGGGAAATTGCATGTAGGACACTGGGCCAGTTAGTGCAGCTGTTAGGAATTCTACTAAATACGCTATCTCCGAAACGTTAGTGGGTCTCTGCACAGTGCCGTGGGCACACACAGGAGGCGATGTCTAGAGTTGCCTGGGATGGGGAGGTGGAGGTGGCTTTCATGAAGGCTGTCCCGGAGTGAGTGCCTTTTGACCTGGGCCTTGAAAGATGAGGTGCTCAAGAGGCTGAGAATAAGGGGAAAGTCACACGGGGTGGAAGGAACAGTGTCAGAAGCTCAGAACTCTCAGAAAGCATGCCTTGAGAGGTGAGTGCTGCCTGGGAGAGTGGGCTGGATACGGGAGGGGAAGGGAAAGGAAAGAAGGTTCCTCCTCATTTAGCTCGTGGACCTGTTCAGTTTAACCCTGAGGCAGTCCTGCTCTCGGTGGTGTCCCGGTGGGTCAGAGCTACATGAGGAGCCGAGCTGGTGGCCGGAGCCAGGTGGGCCTGCAAGGAGGAGCACTGACAGATTCTTCTTGTCTCCCCAGGGGTCTCATGTCCCACTGCATTGCCATCTTGAAGGTAATACTTTTGGATTTCCCATGAGATAAGGGGGTGGAGGGGCTCACCAAATCACCCCTGTGCCCACACTCTTTTTTTTTTTTCTTTTTAACATTTATTTGTTTTTTTGAGAGACAGAGAGAGGGCGGGGCAGGGGCAGACAGGGAGAGGGAGACGCAGAATCGGAAGCAGGCTCCAGGCCCCGAGCTGTCAGCACAGAGCCTGATGTGGGGCTCGAACTCACAAACCGTGAGATCATGACCTGAGCCGAAGTCAGATGCTCAACCGATTGAGCCACCCAGGGGCCTCTGTGCCCAGACTCTTGAAGGGCATCTTAGGAAGGGCCCTGAACCCGTGCAAGAAGGTTTTTAAACATGCCTGACGCTTGGGATTTCTGCTGTTTCCACTCCCTCCTGGGTGGTCTGTTATACGCGAGCATTCTCAAGACCCTTTAAAGGTTTTATTTCACCTGGTCCTGCTAATACAGTGGCCTGTGAGAAAGGCCACATACGTGGTCACTGGCCACATCTTCACCAATTGGGGAAGGCAGTGTGCCCGAGTCTGTGTAGCTACTAAGGGGGAGTGGGCTCCCCAGCTTCTCTCTGGGCACTTTCCTTCATTAACAGAGAGCTCAGCCCTTTGCTCAGTGAGTTGAGTTCTGTATCTGGACTTCCCCAGTTACTAGAAAGTCCTTCATTGGCCCTCTCTGGCTAGGACGGTAGTCAGCCACATGGGACGGTTGGTGGTGTTGAAAAATCCAAACCATGAGTATTGTACTTGAAGGCAGATTTTTTTCTTCTAATTCCTGCAACCTCCATGATTGGGTGGAAAATTGCATCCAGTTTGTGTTTTGGCTAGTTTTTATAGTTTGGGGTAATTTTTATATTGTTAGCATTTTTTTTTTAATGATTGTCTTGTCTCCTACAGTTTTTAAAAAAAAATTTTTTTAACATTTATTTATTATTGAGAGACAGAGAGAGACAGACATGAGCATGGGAGGGGCTAAGAGACGGGGAGACACAGAATCCTAAGCAGACTCCAGGTTCTGAGCTGTCAGCACAGAGCCTGACGTGGGGCTCGAACTCACAAACCGAGAGATCGTGACCTGAGCCGAGACCAAGAGTCAGACTCTTAACCGGCTGCGCCACCCAGGTGCCCCAGCATTTGGTTTTTTAATCCTTGTGTGATAAGAATAATATTGAAATATTTGGTCAGTTGCAGATATTGGCAGTTTCTTCATCGCGTAACCTGGGAAACTACAACCTTTATCTTTTTGTCCAGTAATTATTCAAGATTTCAGAAACAGCCCATGTTTTCTCCGGTGTCATTCAGTACAGATAGGATGATGTCTTTCGTCCCACGTCTCCTGTAGCTGTCTCTATTGGGGGACAAAGGAGTGTCTACTAGGAAATTGTCCTAGGGTCCAGGATTATTTAATTCCAAGACGCTCTTTGGGTGTAGATATGGTTACAGACAGGTCTAATGACTAGAGCAATTATACCATATTCATTTCCCATCTCCCAGCTAGCATGTGTCCTGGTACCAGGTTTTGTCCCCGTCCCTGCCTATGACACCTGAGCTGGGGAATAAGTCAGCAGCAGGAAGGAGTCTTACTGGATTGGAATCAATGGTCCAGCCTGAGATTCTCAGATCCAAGGAGAGGGGAGAGGCCCTGGGGTCTGAAGGCCCTTTTGGTTGGCCACCTGCCCTTGAGTCCCTGTGGTGGGGACTTGCAGGAGGGGCCTAGGCTCTCTCCTGGGTGAGCTCTTGGCCTTCTTTCTACCCTCTTTTCCAGCCCCAAGTAGGCGGCTGGCAGGTAATGGCACTTACTTGCCAGGGACAGAAAGAAGCACATCCAGGTTCTAACATCGGGGAGGTGTGGAAGTGGGGAACCAAGCTTTTGGGGGTGGCCAGCACTGTTGATGGATGAGAAAGGCCTCAGGCGGTAGTCATGCCTTTTTCCTGCTTTTTCCGAAGACTCATTCGCCATGGCCGTGTTGACAAACATGGTGTCACCCCAGATAATTGTTGAACTAAGTGCTGCTTTTGGAGGATGTGCTTCAAGGGGACAGTTGTCCTTTGTCCAGCTGTGTTCCTGAGGGTGCCCCACTGGGGAGATCTAGCCTTCTGGAAGACTAAACCATGAGGTGAAAGAATAGAAAGAGAAAGTAGGTTTTTCCCCCTAAACGACAAGGCGAAATTAGAGCACATGATTTTTCTTAGACAGATTAATTCAGCTTAGACTTCTCTAAGCCGAAACCGTGACCCTGATCTCAGCTTCCCACCCCTCCCTCCTCGCTGGACGGCGCCCTTGGCTTTGCCGCTTCCATCCCATTTCTCTCGTCTGTGTGCTTTTCACTCAGTTTGCCCACTAGGTTAGGGGCCCCTGGTGTGGGGTGGAACCCAAGGCAGGGGCCATATTTGTTTGTGGGGGCAGCAGAAACTCTTGGGGGAGCTGGAGCGCCCCCCGCTCAGTCACCCCTCCCCTCCCTGCCGTGTTAGATTTGTCACACTCTGACAGAAAAACTTGTTGCCATGACAATGGGCTCCGGGGCCAAGATGAAGACCTCAGCCAGTGTCAGTGACATCATCGTGGTGGCCAAGCGGATCAGCCCCAGGTGAGCTGGTGGGCCTTGAGGTCCCCACCCTCTGCGGGGAGTGGGGGGACGGGGAGGAGGGAGGGACCGGAAGCTGAGGTGGCAGGCGGGCCAGGCTCCTCGAGGAAACTACATAGGTCACTTCAGTTACAGGCGTCCCAGACATTTACAGAGCATCCAGGAAGGTTTAGGTTCTCAGAGACCAAGCCAGGGTTTAGATACTTGTCTCACACAGTGCCCCCCGCCTCCCATGGGCCTCCTCCTCTGGTTGGCCTTTTGGGGAATTCTAGCATGTGACTAGGGCCGACTCTTCTAGTCCATTCTGCAGATCCCACTGTGTCTGCTGCCTCTCCCTCAGCCCCACACCAGCTGGGGCTGCCTGCCTTCCCTTCTTCCCAGGCTCTGGGCCAGGAAGCACATTTCCCGCCGGTGTCCACACCCTCGTGCAGCGACCATGCCCCACCCTGCCCTATCTGTACTGGAGACCAGTTTCAGGGACCTGCTCCTTGCCACTTCCCTGTCAACCACTGGCCCAGCCACGTCCCAGCCAGCAGCCTCCAGGACTGGGTGTGGGGACGGGGGGAAGAGAAGCCATACCTCATTCAGATATCCCAAATGCCAGGCTGTCTGCAAAACCCCACGTGGGAGGCAACCGGCAGGACTGTAGTCAACAACTACACCCCCTCGTTTGGGCTTGACTTTGTCCAGAAGTATAAAGCCCTTTTCTTAGGGAGAAGGGTGGTACTGGGTTTGTGCTGCCATCTGGTGGCTGGTATGTGGATGTGCCTGAGTCGGAGTTGGCCAGGTCCAGGATGTTTTCTCAATCAGCCAGGCAGCCTTACTGCCGGGACAGTGCCTCCACGTCCCCGGTTGGAATGGTGGCACTCCCTGTGAATTCCAGGGACTCTTGGTTTCCTGGTTGCCATGGCCTCGGCTAGATCACGAGGAACCAGCCCTCTGAAGGAATATGAGAGTTGGAGCACTTGAACTCTGTCCAGGGCGTTCAGTGAGTTGAGAAAGTAGGAAGGAGATAATCCCAGGGAGGGACTCAGCTCAGAAGAGTTCTTGGCTTTTCTGAACTGGAGCTGTCCCAGGTGGGTGTAGCTGTGGGACTTGTACCAGCCTGGCCAGAAGGCCCTGCAGCCGAGGCCCTGGGTAAGCACCAGGCATTCCTCTGGCCACCCCTTGTTAGTAGAGACTCTGCACTGCTCCTGTCTGCTGGACCTTCATCGTGCTTCCAGTCACTGCAAGAGCCACCCCTGGGGCCTGCGCAGTTCCTGTGATACCTGGTTGTCATGAGGAGGCATTGCCGGGAGCGGTGGGAGGAGGAAAGAGATGGAGATTTCTGGGGAGGAAGGAAGTCCCTGGGGCTGGGGATTAGCCCTGTTTCGAGAGGGGGTGTGTGTGGCATTGCTCAGAGAATGGACCTAACCTGGTGCACACTGGCCCGTCCTACTGAGCCCCTTGGGCTGCTTCCAGAATGTTCCCTGCCATAATTCAGTCAGTGCCCTTGCTTTATCTTTTTGCCTTTAACACTTCTTTCTTCATCTGGCCTTTTTTTGTCCCCGTTGTTTTTCTTGCTCCATTTATTCCACATAAGTGTGTTGATAGCATATTAGTTTCAGGGCGAGTGGCTTCAGCTCCAGGGCACTACAGAGAAAGGGGCTGGCGAAGACGGCCGCTGATGTTCTTTGCGTTTCCTCACCAGCCCCTCAGCCCCGAGACAAGAACATTGGAGGGCATCTACCTATTTTCAAGTGCTTTTCAAAATCAAACAATGTATCATTATTTTTTCTTCCTGACTACCACGCAGTCCAGGAGCGAGGATTTGGATGAAAATCTTGAACCGTGCAAATCAGAATGAATAGCAGCTCCTTTCTGAACTTGATTTAAAAAAAAAAAAATTAACGACGAATTGTACCGTATGTAAAGGAAATCCATTGGAGCAGTTTGGACCCAAATTAAACTTGTAGGCTTTGTGTGTGTGTGTGTGTGTGTGTGTGTGTGTGTGTGTTCTATATAACTATATTTAACCTTTTTTAAAAAACACAACAGTAGTAAATACTTAACGGAAGTCAAAATGAAGAAATAGATTGGAAAGTGAAGGAACCCCAACTTCTACCGCACCCCAATCCCTGGCAGTAACACGATTGAATGCTGGGTATTCCTCCACACTGCTCAGCGGCTGCACTTCATAGCTTTTGTTTATTTATTTTCATGCCGGTGGATCCATCAAACTTTAGATATCGTTTGGCAGTTTGCCCTTTTGATTTAGTAGCGTATCTTGACCATCATTCCAGAAGGGCGAGCTTAACACTTTTTAAAAACTACCGGGACTGAAACAAAACCCAAAAACAAAATACTCCCCAAATCGAACCAGAAGTCTTCCTGTTCAAGTCTGTCTGAGAAGGCAAAAGCAGTTGGAGACAAGAATCGCTAAAGATTGGGGGCTCTTCAGTATCAGAAGAGAAGATCGGGACAAAGAAAGGTAGAAATGGAGGAAGAACAGAAAAGGACACCAGGGAAGTGAACTGCTGAAATCCTTTTGCCTCCCCACAGAGTGGACGATGTGGTGAAATCGATGTACCCTCCGTTGGACCCCAAACTCCTGGATGCGCGGTGAGGAGGGGTGGAGGGGTCATTCGGTTTCTCACGCGAGAAGCTCACTGTTTTTATCACATCTGTGAGGTCCTCTGTCTGGGTTGTGGAGAAGGCTGCTGTATTGGGTTCCCAGGGCTGCAGGCCCCATTCATTTGAGTGTGAATGGTGATAGAGGCCCGAGCTCTTCCTGAAGCCTGGGATTAGGGGGAGCCAGTCTTAGACTTTGAATTTTTAGGATTAAACGCCTGGCCACGGTAGATCCTACCTGCACCTTCACTCCCTCCCCTTTCCCCCATCTGCCTCGGCTCCCCCCAAAAAGCAGACACGCCCTAGCTGTGAGTGCTACCCAGGGGGTGGGTGGGTGGGGCAGGTGGTAAGCAGGGCAAAGGATGGAAGGGACAGCTGGGCTCAAGCTGTGCTCACGTTCCGCAGGACGTACCCAAGACCCCCGCTTGTGACCCTCCCGTAGTACACTGAGTATACATTGGCTTTTGACGTTATACTCCTCTACCAGATGCAAACTCATTAGAACAAGCAGATTCTTTTGTCTCTTGGATTTACATGAGCATTTCATAGATCTGCTGTGTGATGATTGCCAGACTGCAGTGATTACAGTGGCTCCCAGGGCTTCAGTTGGTTTTTCTGCCCTGCTCCCAGGCTCCACCCCGCTGTGTCTACGGGCTCAGAATCTGATACAGTCCCACCTGCATCATATACACTCACTCCATCAAAGATATTCTACAGTGAATCTTTCAATACTGGGAAAGAAAACACTCCTCCTCAGTTTGGTTTTCAATTAAATTTTGTTTTTAGGTGGTCTAAACCAGCTCGGGGCCTTATTGATTCAAAATCAATAAGGGATGCCCCAGGCAGGGGTACATCTATCGTGTTTTTAAGTGGGCAACAGTTGGGGATGCGCTCATCCAATGGACTAGATCTGAATAGTCCTACAGAACACTCTTCTGGGAGATGTTAATAGGTGTGCTGCAGAAAACAGTCTCCACGGTCTTAAATGAGTTAGTGAGCCACAGCACATTGTATTCTGTCCTTACAGCTTTATCACGCATGTTACAGGCTCAGAGAAGGCTTCAGTTAATGTTGTTTAACCCAGCCATGCCCAAATTTATTGGAGTGTGGAGCCATCTTTAAATCACCAACCTCCCGGGGAAGGGCCTCCAGTTGGGAGAACACCAGACCAGAGTCTGTCCATGTGGGCTTTGGTGCGTAATCCCTCATTCCCTAGGGACACTGATCCTGCTGCCTTTTCTAGGACTACTGCCCTGCTCCTGTCTGTCAGTCATCTGGTGCTGGTGACCAGGAATGCCTGCCACCTGACCGGGGGCCTGGACTGGATCGACCAGTCACTGTCTGCTGCGGAGGAACACCTGGAAGTCCTTCGAGAAGCAGCCTTGGCTTCTGAGACAGATAAAGGCCTCCCAGGCCCTGAAGGGTTCCTGCAGGAGCAGTCAGCCATTTAGTGCCTGCTGGCCAACCTGCCGCCGTCCCTGGGTGGCTCAGCTGACCTTCCGCTTCTCCCCGTAGCGTGAGTTCTCGGGGGTTCAGCTGTATGTGCCGAGCTGATGCCTCTGCTGCAGTAGCAAATGCTGACTGGCGAGTGGCAGTCTAACACCGCGGTTCCAGGAGACGGCTTGCACCGTCTGCACAGCAGAGCCTTAGAGACTGGTAGACCGGCAGCTTTATTTAGCCCACCTAGTGTTTTCAAGAAAATTGAGCCACCATCTAGAAATAACAGGGTTTCGCCCTGAAATCAGAGTTTCTGGCTTCTCTTAAACAATCCGAAGATAAGGCAACTCTGAAATGCATCTGCAGAAGACAATCAACTTGAACTCAGTGGGAGTTGTGTCTTTTGACAGGGCTTGTACTCGCTCTCTCTCACTCGCCTGGTCTGTTTCATTTGTTTGTATTATCTGCCCTGTCCCTGGGGCATCTGAGTCCCTCTTCCCCTTCCCAGGTTTGCCTTTGAAAGTGAGCAACCAGTTGATTTTTCCTTGTCATTGGGCCTGCAATTTTACCTACCTACCACTAGGAGGACAGTACACTTACACTTAGACTTCTGTCAAACGAGTGGTTATTGACTCATTCGAACGTATGGGGTGCAGTGCGATGTATTTGAGAAGTCAGGGTGGGAGAAGGGAGCCTGAGAGTCCTGAGGACACATTGTGCATATGACCCAAAAAGAGGTATTTCAAGACCCTTCAGAGTTTCGGCGGAAGTGAAGATCCCACCATAAAGTAGTTTCCACATGAGCAATGACATCCGTGAAGGTTGTATTCCCCCTTTCTTTTGGTTTCTGTTTGTTTTTGCAAATATTGAAAGACGAGGGGCATTTTTATGGCATGAGACCTTTGTGGGACCCAGAATCCCAATCACATAGTCCAGACATACATCTGAGTTGCTTAATTGCCATCATAAGCATATAGGAGAGCTGGAAGTACTTTGCTTCTCCCAGGATCTCAGAGCCAGTGTTTCTCTTGGGAGACAGGGCTCTGGCTTGGGAGCTGCCTTGGTTCATATGCTGTGCTGTTTGGCATGTTTGGATCTCCGAGTCTGGTCCCATTTCATTTTCTGTGTGCTAACTCATCAGCTGATGCCTCTGTCTGGTTCTAGAGAACCAGGAGCCCATATTTCCAAGATCAAGATTGGAGCCTTGTTTGTCACTGAAATGTCCCATTGGGCACAGTCCATTTTCTCCTGGAAAGCAGGATGCTTCTGTGTACGGGTTCCCACCTGGGAAATGGAGTCAGGAGAGGAAAGCTTGGGTCAGCTCGCTGTGGACTGATTATGGATTCCTGACTGCAGGGTCACCTTATTGGATTGTCCATTCCCATCAGCTCTGAACACATGCTAAGTAGCTAACTTGTCCTGCTGGTAGGGTGTGAATGGGGAACTTCCTCAAGGCCACTTTGAATTTTCCATGTCGTGGCCTCCACAAACAGACATCCACAGTCCTCCTGTTGTTTATTTTCCCGTCCTTTCAAAGATCTACATTCACAATGAGATTGGAAACCACTTTCTGCTAAGGGGTTGCAATGGCTGCCACAGGTATAAATGTCCCTGCCTTTGAACCTGGGTCAGAGCCCTAAGCCAAAGAGGGACAGCCCCAAATTGGCATCTCAAATACCACCCAGCAGGCGTGGGGACGGGGGGTGGAGGTGAAGTTTCCCAGCATCCCTGAAGCAACGCCCGCTGTCGCCAACCTTCTGTGAGCCCTGGCAAGTCCTGGCGCCTCCCTGAATCCCTGGGTCGCTGCAAGGAGAGGTTGCTGAACGCCTGGGAAGTGTCTGCTGGACTGCAAGATCTCCGATCTGGCTGCTGCGTGGTTTCTCTTTTGTCTCCAATGCAGGACAAATAAGTCTCTGGATAAGGTGGGTGTTGGTTGAGGTGAAAGCACCATCTGGGGGAGGAGGCCTCCCTGCTCCTCTTGGCCCTTTGCGAGTTGGCCGAAGTTACCTTCTCTGAGAGGGCCAGGTTGGTGAGCACGGGGGATCCAGCCTGGTATGGTTTCCCAGGGGATGGACGCGTCCCAGGTCCCCGGTTCGCTAGTGGCTTTCTGCATGGTGGTAGCTCTCCCGTGACACACACCACCCCTTGCCCTGCCTGGAGTAAGAGCGTCAGACTCAGATTGTGAAGACGGAATGACTCAGGGTTGGCATGGAGTGTGAGATGAGTAAGATCTTCAAACTCAAACAGTTAGGTTCAAATTTGGACTCTTGTCATTTACTGTGTAAGCTTGGACAAGTTCCTTAACCTCTCTGGTCCTTAGCTTTCTCATCTATAAAATCAAGGCTCCTTACTACCTCGTGGGTTGGCGTGTCAATCAAAGTGTGTGTGTGTGTGTGTGTGTGTGTGTGTGTGTGTGTGTGTGAAATGCCACGTAGTGTGCCTGGTACTGATTAGCCGATATTAATCCTTCTCTCCCCGAAGCCGCCCATGCCCTGAGGCAGGTGACCCAAATGGCAGCCCCTCAGTGACCCTGGCTCTGTCTGAGCAGGAGTCTCTGTTCATAAGCTCTGGAGCTGAGTGGCCAAAAATGCTGGAATCACTGCAGTAGGGAGAGTGGCCCAGCCTTGTCCCTGCCCCATCCCTGGTCTGTTTGCAACCTAAAGATGGATCTCTCCACCTCTTATCAGTGTTTCCAGGGTTGATTGCTCAAGCTCACATTCCTCCAGAAAATGGCCCAGGGAGCCTCCTCCAGCTTGTGACATCTTCCAGATGGAGCACGTGTTCCTGGCACCCAGCCCACCCTGGTGCTTACCCTGACCTGCCTCATTCCAGAAGTTCCTTCTCTCCAGAGGCTCTACTCTGTGCCCGATCTGTAGAAAGTGCACGCACCTGATCTGTCAAAAACAAGACGACTTACAATTCAAAATCCCTGAGTTGCTTTATGACCTGGGACATCTTGGGAAGGTGTCAGAGGAAGAATTTGCATCAATTTCTTTCTTTCCTTCCTCCACCCTCCTCTACCTCACTTCTAAGCCCTCCTGCCCCACCAAACTTGTCCAGTTTGCTCACCCTGGGAGAGAAGTGTGCTAGAGGCTGGGGCTATGAACAAAAAGTGCCCTCCCTGTCCTTAAGAAGCAAGAGGGACAAATAAGCAGCCGACTGAACCACAGCTGTGGCAGTGCGGTGATGGAGGGGTGCCTAGCCCGGGACCGACGGGGCACAGAGCAGGGAGATGGGAGTCAGTGAAAAAACCTGGGGGGAGCAGATGCCCCCGTCAAGACCGTCAAGGGGCAGAGAGGTGTTCTGGGCAAACTGGACAACACAGAAAAGGACCAGGAGAGCATGGCTGATTTGAGAAGTGCAGGTGGTTGCGGAGGCTGGAGTGTGGGGTGGACAGGATGTTAGATCACAGAGGACCCTATAGATCCTATTGAGGAGTCAGAGCTTTATTTATCTGAGCAAAATAGGGACCACAGAAAGGCTTTAAGCAGGGGAGTGACAAGGTCAGATTAGCAATTTAGAAAGAGTCCTTCATACCCTATGACAATAGTCTCAGGCCCATCAATTTGCCTGATGCCACTGAGTACACATTTCCCCCCTGAGTCGGAGAGGCTCACGACCCAATCATGATATAAAACGGTGGGCAACTGGTTGGGAAGGAGGAAGAGGGACTAGGCATCAGAGTAGAAAGTGCCAGAGGGAAATACTGCGGTCGTGCCCGGGTCTGCTTCTGGCTGATACGGAGCCTGTCTCTGTCAGAAATGCTGATGAGCAGGGCTTTAAGAATTTGGGGCATAACTGGGTCCTCGCTGCTTCATCCATCTGTGTTTTTATCATTCCTACTTTACAGATAAGGAAGCCACAGCCTAGAGAGATAGGTAACTTTCCTCGAGCTAATAAGAATCTGAGCAGGAGGGGCGCCTGGGTGGCTCAGTCGGTTGAGCATCTGACTCTTGGTTTCGGCTCAGGTCATGATCTCACAGTTCTGTGAGTTTGGGCCCCACGTTGGGCTCTGTGCTGACAGCACGGAGACTGCTTGGGATTCTCTCCCTCTCTCTCTGCCCCTTCCCTGCCCTCTCTCTCTCTTTCAAAGTAAACAAACATTAAATTTTTAAAAAAAAAAATCAAGCAGGAACTTCAACTTCCCATTTTGTGTTCTCAACCAACCACTCCCGCCTGCCTGGGGGCGGTGGGTGGGGAAATCCATAATGGGAAGGAAATAACAGATACCAGTGTCGTCCCATTTTCTTCTAGTTTTAATATTGTTCACTTAAAAAGTGATGGTTGTGACCCATAAATTAATTTCATGGCTCACTAATCGGTTACAACCCACAAGATGATAGTACATGGATACTAAAATGAGGGCTGGGGCGTGGGTGAGGTATTCTTTCCATCCAACATGACTTAATTTGATCCGTTTTAAGTAAAGTGTGCACGTACCAGATTAGTGGCAAAAATTTATGGGGCAAAATGGAATAATTAATTTATTACATGATTGATCAGTTCAGGAGTCATCTGTTGAGCATCTACACGATCTAGCAATGAATAAAAATATAATGCCTCTCTTGAGGTGCATATGATCTAAGGTGGAAAGAAACCCATAAAGAGTCATTTTCAATATAATGCAGTAAATGCTAAGTAAGGGAACGCGTGTAATGAGAGCACAGCGCAGGGGCACCTAACCCGGCTCCCGAGAGTTTCCGGAAGGTGGTGATGTCTCAGAATTTTCAAGAAGTAGGTGTTGGCGGGGAGGAGATTGGGTGGGTGGGAGCAGGTGGAGGTGGAGCGGGACAGAGGACCCAGGAAGGGGAGTTGTGCAGGAGGACGTCCTCCTGTGCTCAGGAAATTACTGCCACCAGTGTCGGATGGGAGGAGGGGGTGTTGGGAGATGAGCCAGGAGAGCGGGTCGAGGACTAGACTCTGGATTTTTCCTCTGGGTGATAGGGATTTATCGAAAGTTGAAAAAGCTCTTAGTTTTTCTTGGAAAACTACCAAGTGATCTCTGCACCCTCCCCAGCCTTTAATGTTATCCTAATTTGATAGTCGAACAATGGCTCAGCATTGTGTTAATTTGCATTTCCCTGACTACTGGGGAAGTTAAACATTTTTCATGTGTTTATTAGCTGTTTACTTATTCATGTCGTTTCCCCACTTTTCTCCTGGGATTTTAATATTTTTTATCGACTTATATGAGCTCTTTATATATGAAGGATAACAACCCTTTGTCATATTTATTGCATATATTTTCCCCAGCCTTGTCATTTGCCTTTTAGTTTTGTTTAGAATGGCTTCTGACGTCCAGAAGTTTTAAATTTGGTGTAGTCAAATGGATTGATTTTCTTTCCCTTAGTGATTTCTTCCATTGCTTTTATGCTTAGAAAATCCTCTCTCATCCAGAGATCAAATAAATATCGTTGAAATGTTTGAAGCAGCAGAGTGCCATGGGTGGGTGGTTAATAATAAAATTCACAGGTTAGATGTAGAGGTAAAAAAAAAACCAATTAAACAAACAAACAAACAAAAGCCAAGGCAAAGCAGAAAAACAGTAGAAGAAATTAAACCTTCCTTTATCCACCACAAACCCAGCCCAAGGTTAAGGGTGGGAATAATCAGGGATCAAAGAGACAGAGATAAGGAGAGGCCAGTAGAGTCTTGAAGCACTAACACGACGTGGATCAGGCAGGCAGGAAGTAAGCTACACGTCCCAGGGTAGGATATGAAGGAACATGGCATGTTTGGTTAGAATCTGAGATGAAAAGAAACAGTGATGGGAGAGGGGGTTGGAAAGAGAACCAGAAAAAGCCAAGAAAGCTTGCTAAGACGTTAGGACTGTGTTCTCAGAACAATGGAGAACAATTGAAGGTATAATTCAAGTGATCCAAATAACTCTTAATGCCTCATGGAGCCAGTTAGCATAGAGTTTCATTTAAGTAGGCATAGCCTGGCAGTCAAATGACAGATGACCAATGGAAGACCAATGACAAAATTCCATTGACAGTGGCACTGGTCTGCCTCTCTTAGTCTGGACCAGATGGTGAGAAGATATCATCTCTTATCTGTCCCTTTTCCTCTCTTCCTTGTTGCCAGGAAAGAGCCTGGGATCTGGAGGCAGTCAGACCCCAGTTTGGATCCTGACTCTGCCACTCCTTAGCCATGCCCTTTCCCATCTGCCTGCCTGCCTTCCTTCTGCAAATTCCATGAGACACCCGTTATGTACCAAGCATTGTCTACGTGCTGGGGACACAGGGCAGAGATAAACCACACAACTGCTGCCCTAATAGAATTATAGGCTAGTGAAGGAAGACAGATGTTAAACAAATGATTGCTTAAATAAATGTAGAGTTAGGGGCACCTGGCTGGCTCAATCTGTGGAGCAGGCTGCTCTTGATCTCGGGGCCGTGAGTTCAAGCCCCATGTTGGGTGTGGAGCCTACTTAAAGATTAAACAAAATAAATGTAGAATTTAAAGTTTTTCAAGTATTTTAAGAAGAGAAATATAATCTTATGAAAGATTATTAGGGATACTGATCTATCAAGATGTCAAGGAAAGCTTCTATTAAAGGGGATCTACTATCTGAAGGATGAGTAGAATTCAGATGTTGAGGAGTGGGGTCACAAAGTCCTTTGGCAGAAGGACAAGAGGTGAGACAAGACAAGGTGACTGGAGAGTACACAGAGAGGAAGACAAAGGTGACAATGAGGCAGAAGGTCAAATCATGCCAGTCCTTGTAGGCTATGCAAAAGACCTCGGTCTTTATCTGAAGAACAATGAGAGGGGCGCCTGGGTGGCGCAGTCGGTTAAGCGTCCGACTTCAGCCAGGTCACGATCTCGCGGTCCGTGAGTTCGAGCCCCGCGTCAGGCTCTGGGCTGATGGCTCAGAGCCTGGAGCCTGTTTCCGATTCTGTGTCTCCGTCTCTCTCTGCCCCTCCCCGTTCATGCTCTGTCTCTCTCTGTCCCAAAAATAAATAAACGTTGAAGAACAATGAGAATTCATTCAGATGGTTTGTTCAAAGCTGGTAAAGTTGGAGTGGGGTGGGGCTAGAGAAACAATTAGATTTGTATTTTGAAAAAGTCCTTTTGCTTTCTATGTGGAGAATTGATTGGAGGGAGCCAGAGAAGAAAGGGGAGACCCAATGTGATTGCATCACACAAGGCAAGAGAAGATGGCAGCTTGGTCTAGGCAGGGAGAGGGGGATGGAAAGTTAGGGGAGAATAAATAGGACTTGGGTATGCGTTAATAATGTTCATGAAAGATTTCTGGGTTTCAGGGTTGCACACCTACATGGGGATCCCTATCCCCATAGATATAGGAAACACCAGAAGAGGATCAAGTTTGGGGAACAGGTTGGGGGTGGGGGAGGTTGAAGCCATGTGCTTTGGACTTGAAGAGTTTGAGGTACATTTGAGATTTCTGTGTGGAGTTAGGTATAATGACTACATCTCAGAGAAGACTGGAGATTTTTCATTGGTCATTATTGTTCAAGGTATAGCTCTGGATCCGATGCTAGGGAGAGAGAATGGAGTGAAAATAGAAGAGGGCCATGAGGCACTCCAACATCTCATAGGATCTTGGGCCAGTGTGAGGCTCTTGTAGAGTTATTTTGATGGTTAGATAAAATACCATATGCCCCATGCCTGGAACATAGAGGCAATTCAGTAGATGTTAGATACACAGCTCCCTTCTCTCCTTTTAACCGTTCTGCTCCCTTTATTTTATGCTTTTCTATCTTCTGGCTCTATGTATTATAGCCAGAGACTTAAACCCGATTCTTCCAACCAGGGATGGCCCCAAGGGCACCTAGTATGGACACCAGGCAAGCGCTGCTCTCCTCCAAGACCTAGCCCTGGAAAGCCTGCATCTTGAGCGCTCTCTGAAACTGAACTAAGAGACTTGGGGGCCTTTGCTTAGTTGACCAATGACCTGCATTTGGAGAACCAAATTTCTTGGCACACACAGCAACTTGTATCTTAGCATGCTAATCATGCCACCTCACATTTCTAGAACATGCTGTGTATTTTTCAGCGAGTTTTCATAACGATTATCTCAGTTGTTCATCACAGGATTTTTCATTATGAAATGCATTTGCATATTTTATTTACCTCTAATTCCTTCCCCACTGCTAAAACAATAGCGTTTTGAGCAAACGTGCATATGGATGATTTACAAATTCACTCCACTCTCTTTCTCAAGCTTGCTTTCTCTTGTGTTCCCGTTTTATTTTTAAATCATGAGTTTCATCTTCCTTGTCATAAGCCTTCACATGTTTCAGTGCTTCTCAAAATCACCAGTTCTCTTTCTCTTCCTTTTGGCTTCTGCCCCCACTCGCCTCGTGGAGAACGAGGGCTCTGGCCCCCAGAGTCTATTGTTACGGCACATTCAGAAACTCACGTTTTTGACTCCTCTCCACCTCATTTCTCTCTGAAGCAGGTGCTGTTTATTCTGCATTGAAGCTTCATATTAGCTTTAACGAGAGATTTGTTATGCGAGACAACCTCAGGATCACGCAGCCCCATCCAGGTTCCTCCTTTGCCCCTGGCATCTTTAAGATTCTCTTCTATTTATTTTTTTCTTGAAGATTCTCTTCTGCTTCTCAGCCTCCCATCACTACTTTTCTCCTCTTATGCAGGACACTTCCCTGCTTTTCTTTTCTGGATTCTTGGTCTTCATCTTCTGCTACCCATGCTTATCCTCTCATTAAGAGGATTCAAACACCCATGACCTGGTCCTTGACCTTGAAGTGCTCACAGTCCGCAACAGTGGGTCTCAAACCCGATGGCGTATTTGAATCATCATATGAGGCTTCAATAAAAAATATGAATGCAAGGGGCACCTGGGTGGCTCAGTCAGTTAAGCATCCGACTTCAGCTCAGGTCATGATCTCGTGGTCTGTGAGTTTGAGCCCCGCGTCGGGCTCTGTGCTGACAGCTCAGAGCCTGGAGCCTGCTTCGGATTCTGTGTCTCCCTCTCTCTCCGCCCCTCCCCCGCTCATGCTCTGTCTCTCTCGCTCTGTCAAAAATAAATGAACATTCAAAAAAATTTTTTTAAAGTACGAATGCAAAAGCCCTAACCCCAGAAGTCCTGCTTTAATCAGTCTTGAGTGGGGACTAGGCATCGTTATTTTTTAAAGGACATCCTAATGTGCAGCCAGGGATGAGAACCACTCACTGGCCTAATGGGTAAGACAGATGTATAAACAGGGGCACCTGGGTGGCTTAGTCGGTTAAGCGTCCGACTTCTGCTCAGGTCATGATCTCACGGTTTGTGGGTTCGAGCCCTGAGTCGAGCTCTGTGCTGACAGCTCAGAGCCTGGAGCCTGCTTTGGATTCTGTGTCCCCCTCTCTCTCTGCCCCTCCCTACTCACACTCTGTCTCTCTCTCTCAAAAATAAATGAATGTAAAAAATAAAAAGGAAAGATGTGCAAACAAGTGATTTTAATATAATGTGAAGGCAGAAGCAAGCACAGAGGCTGGAGGAGAATGGAAGAGAAGCACCTTATTCAACCTGGGAAGCCAGAAAGCAGGGGTGATTGGTCAGAGCAGATGACTCAGGGCTTCAACCCATCCTAGAGAAGCTTTTCACAGAGCCCTCCCCTCCAGCTTTCCAGTAGGAGAAAAAGTACTGAAATGACCTATGTTTTCTCTGCTGATCCCTCCCTGTCCTAGGGTGGTGCACATTTGGGCCACCTTGTTGCTGTGTCTGACCCTCAGCCCCTATGCTCACTTTCCTCTCCAGGTTCTTTCTTTTCTCTTCCCCAGTTGTTTGGCATTTTCTTTGCCTCCGAAGCTCCCACAGACATTTCCTCTGGCCCACTGTCTGGTCCAAAGCTCATTCTGGATCTTGACGCGACAGTTCCCCTACGACGTCCTCTTTGGCCCCGCTGTGATTTCTCTTGTGTTGGCTGAGCAGTTTGCTGCCATCGCAAGAGATCTGCTGGTGTCCCCCACCCCCACCCCGCCGGCCCCCCAGCGCCAGCACTGAGGCTGTGCTGCTAGGTAGGGTGGGAGTCAACCACAGCAGTGGCCTCCAGCTGGCCCCAGCTGCCCACCATCCTTCTGAAACGTGTTGCTGCTTTCTTGGCTGGCCCTCTCCTTTTCCTGGGTCAGCAGTCTGACGTTTGCTCTGTCTTGAGGCGGTTTCGAGAACTCCGGAGCCAGATCCTAAGTCCCTGGAGGCACTATCTTGGTTTTACAGCTTGGCCAGTTCTGGAATTGGCCTGGGAAACCATATTCTTCCCCCACGGCCTGCCCCCCACTCTCACTGAGGCTCACTGTACTCCTGAAACAGGACTCTACACACGGCTCCGTTGTTCACACTTCCTCACTGGGTCTCATCTCATTCGGTTGGACAGCAGCCCTCTGATCTCCTCGTGTTTCTGCAGAACGTCTGTGCGTGGCCCTATACTCCCACTGCCACCTTGACTTTCTCTCTTAATTACCAGGATTCTGTTAACACAGACTTCTTACTTTGCTTCTTTGATTTTTTTTTTTAAAGTGATTTCTGTTTCATTCTCTCACCTTTGCCATTTCTCTCTCTGCTTTTCATTACAGTTGACCTTTGAGCATCAGGGTTTGAATTGCACAGGTCCACCAATATGTGGACTTTTTTATAGTACGGCCCTGTAAATGTATCTTCTCTTCCTTATGATTTTTTAAGTAAGTTTATTTATTTTGAGAGAGAGGGAGGACGTGTGAGTGGGGGAGGGGTAAAGAGAGAGAAGGGGAGAGAGAATTCTAAGCTGACAGCACCAAGCCAGACACGGGGCTTGATCCCACGAACTGCGAGGTCATGACCTGAGCCGAAATCAAGAGTCGGACGCTTAACAGACTGAGCCACCCAGGAGCCCCTCCTTACGATTTCCTTAATGACGTTTCTTTTCTCTAGCTTACTTTATTGTAAGGATACAGTGAAGGATACATCTGGGTGTTAATAGGCTGTTGATGTCATCGGTAAGGCTTCTTCTGGTCAACAGTAGGCTATTGGTAGTTAACATTTTGGGAAGTTGAAAGTTACACAGGGATTTACGACTATCTGGGGTCATAACCTCTAACCCCTGTCTTGATCGAGGGTCAACTGTATTTACTTCTACAAATGGGATTTCTTAATTTTCTCCTTACAACTTTGGCCTTATTCTTGCCTGTAAGACTGTCTCACATTATCTTTCCAGATGACCCAGCACCATTTGGCTTATGAAAAGGTGAACCAGACTCCCTTGCTGGGAGTCACTGCTGTTCGACTAGCTTCTGACATGATGGGACTTTGTGTACCATCCATGCCCTCTCTGGGGGAACACATCCCATACCCAGCTCACCAGAGTCCACGGGCTTCTTACAACATGCCTGGAAGATGCATAGGGGTAGCAACTGCTATTCCTGTTTTGAAATTAGGAAAATGAGACTTAGCCTGAAGGACACCGAGGCCTAGAAGGGAACCAGCTCCTCAAGCTCATGTGGCTGGTAAGGGAAGAACTGGGGAGAGAATGCATCCTAAGTAATTCCCAGAGCATTACTTGCCCCAGGGTTCCATACTGGACGCGACCATTGGGTAGCCAGCCGGTGCGAGGGTGAGTGCTGGATCCTGCCCTCAGGAAGTTTCGATAAAATCCCTCTTGGTGTGAGCCTATGACCCTGGCTGACTGGTCTGTTGGGTTAATGTTTCAGAATGGCAGATGAGTCACCGTTTTTCTATTTATTTTTAGGGTGTCAACCACAGGGACTCTGGGAACAAGGTTCAGCAACACCTTCCCTTGTATACTAGATACACAGCATGCAATATTTTCCCACTGGTTTTCTGGTTTGGACATGTTTTTAGTCAAGTGTCTATGTTCTCTTTGGGTGAGCAGTCTACCAATGAGGCCAAACTCCATCATTCCAGATCACATGTGTGAATGTTCAAGGATGGGGGTTTGCTATACTTCAAGCTGAGGCTAAAAAGGGGATACCTGTGTGGCTGGGTGAGAGACAACATCTCTTCTTCCCTTTCTTAGAGAACATGCAGTATCACTCTCCATAACAGTCTTTGCTCCTGCCCAGGAGGAGCGTCTAGACCGCTGGACAAAGGCTAACATTTATGGGGTCATCTTTTCCTGATGGGTGGGGCTACTGTGATTCAGGATCAAGAGCCAGATTGGCTGCTTCTTCTCTAATTCCCAACTTCAAACAGATTGCTCCTCTTCTACGTCATCTCAGAGGGGAGCACATTTGGTTCAGGCCCAGGACTATCTTCTAGAAGGTTCACATCTGTGTAGTTGAGCTTCCCAGTCCCATCTCAGCAGGCAAGCTTTGGGCGTGTGTATGTGTGTGGTGATATGTTCCAATACCCACATTTGGGAGTGTTGGAAGTCCTGTATATTTCCTTGATTACTTTCTGAATTCTCCATTGCAAATGCTAGGAAAAGCTGTGGTTTGGGAGCTGGAATGTACCAGAGTTGATGAACAAACTTGATATTTGCTTCCCATTTGGCTGTGATCTTGTGTGCCCACGTCACTGATTTGGGCACCTGTCATCATGGAAAAGGTGTGATAAGAAGTTGAAAAATCATAAACACTGTGGAAAAGCTCAAAGGTAAACTCCTTTAAGTTCAGAGACACAAGGAATGCTCAGGACAACACAAAAGAGAAGTCATTTAACCCCTAACAGGACTCACCATCACAGTGCTGGGGCAGGCTAACGCTGAGGGAGCCTTAGGAGACGAGGGGCCTTACGTGCACGGGGGCCCAACTGCATGTTGGGAGCTGTTTGAACACCTTACATACAGTATTTCATTTAATCTTCATGACAAATGAAGGACCTCAAGAGCCGGATATGATTATTCCCACTGACTCAAGGCTCAGAGAGGTCAAGGCACTGGCCCAAGGCCACAGGGTGACTTAGTAGCAGATTTGGGATGAGAATTAATGTCACTCAAGTCCCATTATAAAAGCCTGGAACTAGCCCCCGGGAGAATGAAGTGCTCCTCCCTGGAGGGGTTGGCACTGGGGAGGACAGCCCTGTCCCTCAGGCCTCCATGGGCCAGATGGACTGTGGTGTCATCCTATGTAGTGGTCCCTTTCTGAAGTACACAGAAGAGACAATTTTCTGCTTGGGGATAAAGTTCAGAAGGTGGAACTGGGTGGTGCGGTGCTGGCTGCCTGCCAGCTGTGAACAAGGAACCAGAATACCTGGAATGTGGTATGAGAGCCAAGACAGAGCAAGGCCCCAAGTTCATGTACTTCTAAAATTTTAATTTAATTTAATTTAATTTAATTTAATTTAATTTAATTTAAATAGAGTGAGCAGGGGAGAGGGGCAGAGAAGGAGAGAGAATCTTAAGTAGGCTCCACACTCAGCATGGAGCACGACGTGGGACTCAATCTCACAATCCTGGGATCATGAGCTGAGCTGAAATCAGGAGTCGAACGCTCGACCGACTGAGCCACCCAGTGCTCCCTTCATTCATGTACTTTTCTCTAGGTGTTAGGAGGCCTTCATTTTTACGCTCGTAGCGCCATGGAGAGCTTGCTGTGGGGAATAAGGACATATCACTCTTCCTTCCCTTCAAGGTAAAACCTCTTGGAGGGTTTCCTTAGTCCTATTCAAATAGAATATGTGCCTAGGGAGAGCCTACGAGTGCTGGCACCCTCCTTAAATAGTGGGGTTGGAGAGAGACTCAGGACTTGTGCTCATCCCTGAGGTCTTGACTCAGCTGTCACCTCTTCCTACCTTTGGACTGGGCTGACACCTCTGCGAGAACATCCTCTGTGTTCATTAGTTCTTCCTTAAGGTGCCTTTCAACTGTTGTCTAATAAGGACAATACTAACACTTATACACTCATACTGTGTGCCCGGTATCAGTACAAGTATTTTGTATTTATTCATTCATTCAATCTTCGCAACATAGGTATAGCATAGGTATCATTATGTTTTGGAAAAAAAAAAAAAGGCTACTTATTTATTCTGAAAGGGAGAGATACAGAGGGAGCAGGGGAGGGGCGGATCCCAAGCAGGCTCCACCCACACGGTCAGCATGGAGCCCCACATGGTCTCCATGACTACATTTCTAGCTTTCCTTGGAGTAAGTGTGGCTATTTGACTATGTTCTGGCTAAGGAGACGTCAGTGGAAAGATCATAGGATGCTTTCCGGAAGACTCCTTTAAAAGGGAAGAATCTGGTCCTTCTCCCTTTCTTCCGTCTTGCTGCCTGGACAGCAGATCTGGTAGCTGGAGCTCAAGCTGTCATCTCAGAACAGGAGAAATCACATCCTCGGAATGACAGAACCTTCACGCTACCCTGAGTTATCTACCTCTGGATTTATTTCTCGTGAGACAGAAGTAAACTTCTGTCTTGTTTAAGCCACTGTTAGTTGGGTTTCCTGTTACTTTCAGTCCAGTCTAATCCTAATTGACAGCATTAAATATGGGTAAGAGCTAAGGTCAATAATTGTTTGTGAATTGACAGTGAGTCCCCAAGAGAAGCCTGGCTTGTCCTCTCTCCATCTCTCAGGTACTGGTGAGAGAGAATCTCGGGTTTTCACAAGAAAATGTCCTGAAACCCTGAAATGCCTTCTTGTGCCTTATGGGTCTGGGCAGGTTTGCATCTGGAAAATGGGTTGTGCCTGGAACATGGTTCTCAGGTATGGTGGTCTGGGCTCTATTGGCTTTCCTTCTCCAGCCACACAGGGACAAACCAAAGGGGCAGAGCCAGCCTTAGGTTCTGAACATGGACCTCTGCATCGGCTTTGCCCCACTGAGGTGAGCTGAGGAAGCCCCAGAAAGTCCAGAAGGATCAGTGAGGTGGACTGATTGCCTCTTCTGTTATTCTTGTTGCTGTTACTGGCACGCTTTGAAATTAATTGATGGTTTCCTTTTTTTTTTTTTTAATTTGTTCCTCCCTTTGCTTTTTCTGAATTAATTTTTTCATCGTGAAATATTTCAAAGATTAGACAAGAATAGAAAGGAGCATAATGAATACCTATTTACCCACCATTAAGCTTTATCAAATCTTAACATTATGTCATATTTGTATCAGATCTCATTTAAAGAAGTAAAACATTACTGATATAATTGAAGCTTCCTGTATATTACACCCCCCCCTTCCCATTCTTCTCCCTCTTCCTCAGAGGTAACTATTACCATGAATCCACTGTTTATCATTCCTATGTATGTCTTTACACTGTTAGTACATATTTATGCATCCATTAATACAACATAGCATTGTTCAGCAGGGTTTTAAATTTTATATATAAATTGTAGCATACTCCACTTATCATTGGATTCTCCATGGAATAATTCTACCATAATGTATTTCTCCATTTTCCTGTTGATGAATATTAAGGATATTTCCTTTCTTTCTTTTTTTAACCCAGACAGTACTGGTGGGACACATTGTGGGAGTTTCCTTAGGGTTAAATTGTTAGAAACTATGCCCCTTAAGTCAAACTATGCACCTGTTTTTGTACGGGGCCAAAAATTAAGGATGGGCTTTATTTACTATTTTTAATTTTAATTACAAAAATTGACATTTTAGGGGCACCTGGGTGGCTCAGTCGGTTAAGCAGACCGACTTCAGCTCAGGTCATGATCTTGTGGTTCGTGGGTTTGAGCCCCGCATCGGGCTCTGTGCTGACAGCTCGGAGCCTGGAACCTGCTTCCGATTCTGTGTTTCCCTCTCTCTCTGCCCCTCCCACCACTCACGCTCTGTCTCTCTCTGTCTCAAAAATAAACAAACATTAAAAAAGTTTTAAAAATTGACATTTTAGCCATTTTTAGGTGTATAGTTTACTGACACTGAATACATTCACCTTGCCTCTATCCATTTCCGGAACTTTTTATCTTCCCAAACTGAAATTCTGTCCCCATTAAACAATAAATAACTCCTTATTCTCCACTCCACCATTCTACTTTCTGTCTACGAATTCGACTACTCTGGGCACCTCATATGAGTGGAATCATACAGCATTCTTTCTTTTGTTTCTGGAGTATTTCACTCAGCATAATGTCTTCAAGGTTCATCATGTTGTAGCAGAATTCCTTCCTTTTCAAGCTGAATAATATTCCATTGTATGTATATAGCACATTTTGTTTATCCATTCAACCGTGGATGGATGGTTTTTACATTAAAAATTTTTTTTAAATGTTTATTTATTTTTAAGACAGAGAGAGTCAGAGCATGAATGGGGGAGGGGCAGAGAGAGAGAGGGAGACACAGAATCTGAAGCAGACTCCAGGCTCTGAGCTGTCAGCACAGAGCCCGACACGGGGCTCAAACTCAGGAACCATGAGATCACGACCTGAGCCAAAGTCTGATGCTTAACCGACTGAGCCACCCAGGCGCCTCAGGTTTTACATTTTTAATGGTTAAAAAATAAGAATATTTTGTGGCACATTAAAATTACACAAAATTCAAATTTCAGTGTCCAGAAAAAGTTTTATTGGAATGCAGTCCACAGGCATCCATTAAAGTATTGACTACTGCTGCTTTTCATGCTAAAATGGCAGAGTTGAGTAGTTGGGACAGAGACTGCATAGGCTAGAAAGCCTAAAATATTTACTCTCTGGCCCATTACAGAAAAAAATTTCTGAACCTTGCTCTATGATATGTAATCATTTAGAGGTGGAATGGTTGAATGGTAACTATTCTCCTCTTCCTCCTCCTCCCCCTCCTCCTCCTTCTCCTCCCCTTCCTCCCCTCCCCCTCCCCCCTCTCCCCGCCCCCTTCAACAACTGCTTCTACAACTTCTCTTTTTCTTCTCCAAGGGCCCAGATTCTTTGTTTAAATGAAAGCCGGGAAGGGTGCTTCAAAAGCATTGTGTGGTTAGTTATTTGCTGTATGACAAACAACTTTGAAATGTCAATGGCTTATAAGAAGTATTTATTTTGGGCTTATAGGCCTTCATGTTGGCTAGGGTTTGGCTGGTTTGTAGTGGGCTCAGCTCAGCTTGGCTTCTCGCTGTAGTTTGGGTCCAGGTCTTCTCCACCCTTGGGCTTGTAGCTAACTGGGGCAAACTTCTCATTGAAAAAGGAAGGGGTTCTAGAGGGTAGGTCCAATGGCATGAGCACATTGCAAGTCTTTGCTAGTGTCATGCAAGCATCCCAATGGTCCAATAATGGGGATATACACTCTGTCCACCGTGAAGCCACGGTAAGAATGTGGGTGTACAACGCTCCCACAGGGGAGTGAAGGTCTGAGACCAATAATCCATCTAGCACAGGCATCAACTTTTTTAGCTTCAGAACTTTTCTTCAAACAAATCCTTACGTGGAGTTTGAATATATAATATAGACAAGAGCGAAGCTGTTCTGATAGATGTGGGGGGTGGGCTGAATCCTGCCCTCTAGTCCCCTGCAGGGCCTCCTGGGATGTCTCTGCAGAGTCTCCCGATGTCATGGACTATCATTTGACAACCACCCATCTTCTAGGAGATTTCATGGAGCTCTTCCTCCTCCAGGGTCTGGGGATCTGAAGCCATGGTTAAGAAGGAGCAGGCCTTCCTGAAGGTTGGGTCTCAATATGGGGTCCAGAAGGGGCACCTCCTAGAAACCAGGTATAGAGGATGCCTTGGGTCACACCTGACTGCCAGCAGAGCCAGACAACAGGTAGCAAACAACCCCGATTTGTTCCACGACTCAGCCCCAACCGGCTGCGTTGCTGCAACTCTCACTCCTTGCCTGCCTCTGACTCAGGTGCAGGAGATTGTTGTCTAATGGAACATCTGGCTCTCAGGTCACAGCGTCCTGTGGGGCGGGGGGGCACTGTGACGCTTATCATTACTGATTTGCTAGCACAGTCTCGGCGGTGCTTTTGGGCAAGTAGGCTGTTGCTATTTCTAGAACTGAGCCAAAGGCCAGCCCCTTCCCATGTGGCCTCTCCACTTCCTTGGTCTCTGCAGTGGCATCCGCTTTTATTCCTACAGGCAGGTGGAGGCAAGAAGGAGGTGAGTGAGGACTTAGTGTCTACAGAGGCTTTGTCATACACTCACTTGTTCTCTGTGTATTTATTTAGCATCTGTTATGTATCAACATCTGGGTTAGGCAGTGCGCAGATAGTGAGAAACAAGAAAATAGAGCCAGATACCTGCTGTCTAACCCAGGAATTGCTAACCCAAGTCTTGCTGGTGAAGACTTGTTTTCCCCAGATGGACAGATTTTCCAGAGTGACTTCTGTATACCTGGTGTTGGCTGGCTGCTTAGACCCACTGCTGCTGTGCCCTCTTCCCAGCCAGAGCAGCCCTCCTGGCATCTGCTACTTTCACCCTCCCTCTTGCTTCCCTGTTTGAACTTAGCACCATGAGCCCTTAGGGCTGCCTTCTTCAGAGGCCAGCCCTGGAGTTGAAATTCTCCCTCTACCCAACCCTGCCCTGAGCCCTGATCTGGCTTGTTCTCAACCCCTTTGCCCAAGACTAGAAGGAAGTGAGCACTTTTAAGGCCAGGTGTTGAATTCTTCTGATGATACAGTTAGATAAAACTTCTGGAATAACTCCATTACCTTTGTAAAAATTAGCTTCCTTTGATGAGGAAACTGAGTGATGACTAAAGCTACCTTTTCTGGAGAAAGAAAAGATTATTCAGGAGAGGGGCAAGCTTCCACTTCTTTTCTTTAAAAAAAATTTTTTTTTAATGTTTATTTTTGAGAGAGAGAGCAAGCGAGAGAGAGCGAGCACAAGCAGGGGAGGGGCAGAGAGAGAAGGAGACATAGAATCTGAAACAGGCTCCAGGCTCTGAGTTGTCAGCTTAGAGCACGACACGGGGCTCAAACTCACGAACTGTGAGATTGTGACCTGAACGGAAGTCTGACACTTAACTGACTGAGCCACCCAGGTGTTCCCCTTTCCTTTCTTTCCTTTCCTTTCCTTTCCTTTCCTTTCCTTTCCTTTCCTTTCCTTTCCTCTCCTCTCCTCTCCTCTCCTCTCCTCCTCTCTTCCCTCCCCCCCTCCCCTCCCCTCTCCTCTCCTTTTCATTTCTTTTTTCAGAGACAGAGAGAGAAATGCAGATAGAGAGTGAGAGAGAATCTTAAGCAGGCTCCACACTCAGAAGGGAGCCTGAGGCGGGGCTGGATCTCACACCCATGAGATCATGATCTGAGACAAAATCAAGAGTCGGATGCTTAAATGACCGAGCCACCTAGGCACCCTGCAAATTTCCACTTCTTATTTAGAATGTCTAAGGAACCATGGGCACCTGGCTGGCTCAGTTGGTAGAGTATGTGACTCTTGATCTTGGGGTTGTGAGTTCAAGCCCCACGTTGGGGACAGTAATTACTTTAAATTAAAAGAATGTTTAAGAAACCAGAACCGGATAGCTATTGCCTGCATTTTTTAGGGGTGCCGACTGTCACCTTCTATCTATCTCCTCTGTTTTCCTGTCTTCCTGTCTGTTTGTCTCTTCTGCCAAGCCTGACTCTGCACTCCCAGGAACAGAAATACACACCCAGGAGTTCATGACTGCCTTTCAGTCCCATGAACTCCGTACTTGTTTGCAGGGCTGTTTTAAGCAGTGTGGGGTCTGAACTCGGTTGTTGTCCCCACGTGGGAGCCTTTACAAGACAGTAGTGACCTGGATTTTAGATATAGTGGAGCTACATAGGCTCTGATCATTCCTTGGGAGCAGTGTCTCCTTGTTTTGTTTGTTTGTTTGTTTAAGTAGGCTCCACACCCAACACGGAGCCCAACCCTGGGGCTTGAACTCACGACCCTAAGGTCAAGACCTGAGTTGAGTTAAAGAGTGGGACGCTTAACCGACTGAGGCCTCCAGGCACCCCTCCTTGTATTTTGGATGTTTGGTGTTTGATGGTTAGCCATGGGACTTGGCATTTCACAATGTTAGGTCTCTGTGCAGCTTAACTTATCTACATTCTTGTTGACCCTTAATCAGTAAAGATGGTCTTGGCTTACCCACGGGACAGAGTTTGATTTATCGGATTGCTTTCTTTACTGAGGCTCAGGGGTAGGGCAATGCCTCCCCTCCCTTTTTTATCCAAGTATAATTAGTTCCAAATGCACAATATAATGATTCAGCAGTTCTGTACATTACTCAGTGCTCATCGGATGCCTTCCCCACTTTATATGGTCAAGAGCAGTCATCTTAACCTCTCTGACTCGCTTGTTCTTTGGCATGCGGGGGAGGGAGGGAGAAGATGCTGCGGTTTAAAAAACACAAGAGTATATGCTTCATCCTCCAGATCTTCACCCTGATTAAATGCCCAACGTTAGCTTTTCCATGTATATAGGGATGCGAGTGTGTATGTGTGTGTGTATGTGTGTGTGTGTGTGTGTGTGTAAGTGGGAGGGTAGCATAGGCCACCAAGCACCTTTTTCATGGAACCATAGAGGGTTTGACAATGTTTGTGATTTTTCATTAAAATCTTGAATAAGAATGTAAGTAAGCCAAGGCAGGTAATACATGGCTCTTAGCACGTAATAACAAGAGGTAACATTTGTTAAGCGCTTACTGGATGCTTTCCCTTATGTGAAATGCACAAGGCTTCTAATTGATTTGCATTGTTATCATCCTTATTGACAAGTGGGTCACTCAGTTGGGAATGGCAGAAGAGGGGCTTGACTTCAGGTCAGACTTGGCATCAAAGCTCTGTAAACTCTACCCCTTATTGGTTGAGCTGTTGAAATGATTCTTCCATTGGAAACTTTTTTTCCTTCCTGACAGAAATGTTTCTCTTAGGATGGGTCAGAGGCCCAAATACAGGCCTGTGGATCACCAAAACCCAAGAGCTTTCCACTCCTGACTCCCTGCAAAGCCCAAGATTCATAGCTACCTCTTGGAAAGTTTTGAAAAAACAGGATTTTCTTGTCTCAAAGGTCCCTCTGGCCCAGAGGCTGTTGAATGAGGACTCTTTTCAGTAAGTCATAATTCCCTTGAACTTCTCCCCCTGCTAATCCATTATGATGTTTATTTTTCAAAGACCAATGTTTATTAGGCACCAACTATGTATAAAGTCATTCCCCCTTTCTCCTCACACCAACGTAGGAATGGTGAAGTAGGTATAATTATCCTTATATTATAGTTGAAGAAATGGAGACGAGGACGCTCTCAATTTTGCGAATGGTGAGTGAAAACACCATAAGCCAAGTCACCAGGTGGGTGATTAGGAAGCATGGCTAGAGGATGATAGTGTTAGGAGGGGTTGTGCCGATCATCAGACCACACCAAAATCTCTTATTTCAAGGGTCAGGAAACTGAATGCAGCCTAGAGATGAAATGTCCGGCATCACACAGAACGTAGGAGCACAGGGGGAATGAGACCGAGGCTGCTTTATGCTGTATATAAATAAGACTGTTTTGAGCACAGCACTACTGACATTTTGGGCTGAATAATTCTTTGTTTTCGGGGGCTGCCTTGTGCATTGTAGGATGTTCAGCAGTATCCCTTATTTCTACTCACTCAACTCCAGTAGCATGCCAGTTGTGGTAACCAAAAATGTCTTCTGTCATTACTAAGTGTCCTCTGGGGGACAAAACCACTCTCCCAGTTGAAGGCCACTTCAGACCCATTGAATAGCAAGAACCTGGAGCCTCTTCCCTTGCAGTTTGGAAGAGAAATCGTTTTGGGGGCACTAGGGGGACAAAATCTTTCCTCCCAGCCCAATCGTCCAGCACCTTTGGGGTCTCTGCTGGGGTCTCTGAACTCAGCCCAGAGAGAACAGCATTCAGAGAGCTAGGTTCAGGGAAAGTGTCAGAGGGGACACAGAATGAAAGCCAGACCTTCTGAGGGGTACATGTTATTCTCTCCATTTCCAAGATGAAGATGTAGATGTTCAGAGGGTTGAACACACCCATCGAATCAAGTACGATCTCTCTTCCACATGCCATAGGGAGCCCCATACGATACCCAGGCTGACTGTTCATTAGTATGTGCTCTGGGCCCATGAACAATAAGGTCAGGGAGCTCCTCTTGTGTATTCTTCATCAATTACAGTAGGAGTGTATTACTATGAAGTTGTGCTCTGGAAAGATAGATCTCGTCTCTTACTTGCTGTGGGCCCTGGGGCGGTTGGTTTTCCCGTTGGGGATTGCTGTCCTCACATTGACAAGATGTGGATGTCAGACTGCACCACCGATGAGCAGTCTTTTTGCTCTTCCCATCCACTTCCCCACGTTCCCAATCTTGACACTCAAACCTGTAACGGTATTTATAGGTTGAATTAATTTTAATTAAAGATGAGAGTAGCTTTGTGGAGGAATATGTATATTCTTAAAATTTTTTTAATGTTTATTATTTTTGAGAGAGAGAGAGAGAGAGACAGAGAGCAAGCAGGGAAGGGGCAGAGAGAGAGGGAGACACAGAATTGGAAGCAGGCTTCAGGCCCCAAGCTGTCAGCACAGAGCCCGATGCGGGGCTCGAACTCACAGACTTCGAGATCATGACCCGAGCTGGAGTTGGCCGCCCAACTGACTGAGCCACCCAGGCGCCCCAGGAATATGTATATTCTTAAAACTCAGATTAACCTATTTCATTGACAGGAAAGATGTCAATAAAAATGCCCCTTTAAAGACACTAACATGCTAATAACTGGGCTTTTTTGAGAAGCAGCAACATGGAAGCAGATTTCTAACCATTTATCTTAAAATTACATCATGAGCCATATGGCCAAGTGAGACAGGCCACAGGTTAAGCATTGCTGGGCATGGTCTCAGTAGTCTCTTAGGGCTGATGTGCATTTATGGTTGTTGTGTGCAAGGATAGCGCCCCCTGGTGTAAATCCTTAAGCTCCACCAAAGCTGAAATTTGTCCAGTTGCTTGCACAGAAAAGGGTGGAGGGGCTTTGGGACAAGACCGAAGTTGGTTTATCAAGAGAGTAACCAGAGAATCACATTTTTGGAAGCTTCCAGGAGGCAGTGATGTCTTTGCCATCAAAGAACATGGGTTTTGGAGTCAGACTTGGCTTTCAAATCACTGCTTCAAGGCTGTACGCACTTGGGGAAGCTACTTCTTTCAGTTTCATTTTCTGTACCTGTGAAGCTGAGACAATTAATACCCCCATCTCGGGTTTGTTTTAGGAGTGAAAGAAGGAAGTGGGGGTTGGAAGAGTGACTGAAGATGAAGCTGGAAAGGTAGAACCTGATCATGAAGAGTTTATGTACCATGGCCAAGAGTTTGAATCTGACTCCAAGAGCAAGGGAACCAGAGGAAGCCTGCAGGCAAAAGTGACACGATGGCATTTGTGTGTTGGAAAGATAACTGGTGGCAACAAAGACAGTGGAGAAGGTCTGTGACTTTGGTGGTGGTGATGGAGCTGGACTAGATGGGAAAGCCATTTTGGAAGAAATGATGCAATATGGCGGCTAATGAGATGGGAAGGGAGAGGGTGCTGTCAGAAAAGGCAACATGCATATGTACAGCTGTTAACGTGCTTTCCCATAAACCTACTTACCTGACTCTCATAATAGTTTTCTGAGCAAGATATTATAATCATTATCATTTTATATGTAAGGAAACTGATAGGGAGGTTAAGCCAAAGGCTATATATGTAGTGAGTGGTCAAATCAGAACACAGGCCATCGGTTCCCAATTCTGCCTCTGTCTCTTAGGTCACACTGCCTCTCAAGGTTCAGTGGGCAGTCCCTGCAGAGTGGGAAGCAGTCTGGGACCAGGGGTGGACGTGTGCCGGGCCCCCAGGTTGTACAATCTCCCCGGTTGCTAGGAGTCTCTGATAATTAGAGTCCCCAGGTTGCTAGGAGACCTGGGTTGCTAGGAGTCTCAGTTTATTATAGGTCTTGGGTTGTTAGAAGCCGCAGGTTATTCAATTTTTCAATTTATTAAAGGCTTCATGGTTCTCAAAGGCCCCAAGTTATTAGAATCATCAGTTATTAGGGGCCCCAGGCTCTTAGGGCTCTAAGCTCTTGAAATCATTGGGCTGTTAGCCCACACTGGTTGCTAGGAATCTCAGGATTTTAGAGGCCTTCAGTTTGTAGAGGCTTTAAGCTTTTGAAGGCGTCACTTTGCTGGAAGCCTCACTTTTCAACATCTCCAGCTTGTGATGGGTCCCAAAGTGCTAAGGACCCGAGCGCAGATTTTTCGGTCCCGTGGCTTCCCAAAGTCGTGAGCCAAGCACGTGGATTTCTTCCTCCCATTCAGCCTCTTTCGTTCTGCTCAGATGATAGTCTAACTGCAGCTTTGGGTTTTCCTCTGGGGGTTTCATCCTGGGTGACCTCCTTCAGCCCCACAGCTGCATGGACCTGATTCATTCTGCTTGGGGTTCTAACCACTTAGGCACTGGTTGGAAGGCCTTTAGAGCAGAAACTTGGTGCGATTTCTAGATAAGCCAGATACTGAAGCACACTTGGGTTATGCTTCTAACATTCACCCTCTAGCTAGTCGGCTTTAAGTAATCTTAAATTAGACTTTGTGAAAAATTCCAGAGTTGATTGCCCCTTTATTTCCCATTATTTTACTAGCTTGGTCAGAACCAGTGAAACTAGCCTGTGCATTTTTCCTTTTGAAAACACTTTTTATTATCAAATAATTAGAGACTCACTGAAAGTTGCAGAAATAGTAGAGAGAGATCCCTTATACCCTTCATTCAGTTTCCCCCCATGGTTACATCCTCTATAACTATAGTATACTATCAAAATCGGGACATCCACTTTGCCACAATGTGCGTGTGTCATCCTATGTCACTTTATTCAAAAATACTTTTTAACGTTTATTCATTTTTGAGAGACAGACACAGAGCATGAGTGGGGGAGGGGCAGAGAGAGAGGGAGACACAGAATCTGAAGCAGCTTCAGGCTCCGAGCTGTCGGCACAGAGCCGGACGCGGGGCTCGAACCCACAAAGCGTGAGATCATGACCTGCTCCGAAGTCTGTCGCTCAACCAAGTGAGCCACTTTGCACCCTGTCTTATGTCACTTTATAATGCGTACGTTTGTGTACCCACCATCCCAGTCAGGAGAGAGAACACAACATCTTTATAGTCTCATCCATTTCTCTCCCTCCCCAACCAGTGTGTTTTTAAATGTACTCCCCTAACTGCTATTTGGTGCCTTCTGGGTGCCTCAGCCATTAATAGTTAAGGAAATACAGAGATAAACAGAACATACTCCTCATTCTGGAAGAGCTGGCAGACAGGGCTACTGTCAAGCACACTGTCAATTACAATGTAATGTGGTAGTTCTATGATAAAGAGAGAAAAGGTGCTGGGGCTGGAAAACAAATTGCAGGGTTCAGGAGGTAGAGTGTGTTGGGTTAGCACTTCCTGCAAAAGTCGCAATGCAAGACTGGTTTTGAAGGATGAAATGGAACTCTCTGGTGCCCAGGGGGAGAGATTTTTGGCCGATGAGTTTGGGAAAGAGTTGGTGGAAGCCTGTGGAAGCCCACAGGCTGGGGGTGGGGGCGGGGTGTGCAGGGAGCTGACACTGGAGGAGTGGAGAGAGAGGTCAGACTGCCGAGGACCATCTGGCTGCTGCAGTGAGTCACCAAAGGTCGCGTAGAGAGTCCTAAAGGTAAAGTCCTAAAGGTCACGTAGAGAGACCATTAGGAAATCATCGCAGTCCCAGAGAAGTCAGGCTGAGCACCAGCCAGAGTGGCAGGAACAGAGATGGAGACCCATTTTTGACCTCTGGGGGCCATCAGGATGAGGAGGGAGAATGTGACAGGAATGAACAAGCACTTCTGTGAAGACGGATGTCTTCCCTTTTCCTTTGGGCGGTGTTGGTTTCCCTGAGAGCAAATCGCTGCGATGGAAGTCCCGGAAGATGAATGCTAGTAGAGTAATTCCCTGCTCATCCAGAGATCTTGTGACTTCAGCGAGGGCCAACACAGCACAGACTTGGATGAGGAAAAGGCCTCTGATCGGTTAAAACAAGCTTCCTGCTTTTACTTTGCAGTATCATTCGGTGCCTTTACTCGGAGCTCATTTTGACAATTCAGGTGCACTTCTCAAAAGAACGGTTACTCGGTTTCCTCTCCCCAAAATACTAATAATTAGAAACCACCTTTTCATTGAGTCTGCTTGGTGCCAGGTCCTGTATAAGATGCTTTGCATGTTATATCATTAATCCTCTCAACAGCCCCGCGAGTGGCCGTTCTTTTGACTTTATAGGTGAAGATGTTGAGGGGCAGTGAGGCTAAGTACCCTGCCAAGGTCACAGGGCTAGTAAGTTTTGTAATATCAGAACCCCAGCCGAGGTCTGCTGCTCTCAGCCAGCTGCCCTGTGCTGTAGAAGCCACGAACCGTAAAAGGGGTGGGCAGGAGGTCAGCAGTAGTGGCACCAGGGCAAGGGAGGGAATAACGTTAACTGAGGAACCTGACAACTGTTACGTGATTTTCTACAAACCTCACACAAGGAGGGGATCAGTCAGAGTTCCCCAGAGGAACAGAACTAGTAGGATGTGTATATCTATATCTACATATCCGTAAAAATGTTTGGTTACAATGGTGACCGCACACACACACACACACACACACACCTTTAAAAAATTATGATAAGGCTTATGCAATTATGGAGGCAAGCAAGTCCCAGGATCTGTGGGGTGAGTTGGTAAGCTGAAGACCCAAGAGAAGCAATGATGTAGTTCCGGTCCAAAGGCCGGCAGGCTTGAGGCACAGGAAGAGCTGATATTTCAGTTTGATTCCATAGGCAGGAAAAAGGTTGATATCTGTGTTTGAACGCAGGCAGGGGGGTTACCTCTTATGCAGGGAGAATCAATCCTTTTGTTCTATTCAGGTCTTCCACTGATAGGATGAGGCCCACCCACATTAGGGAGGACAATCTCCTTTACTACATTTATCTGATTTAAATGTTAATTTCCACTGGGTGTTGTATGGAAACCAATTTGACAATAGATTATGTTTTAAAAAAAAGAAAATAAATAAATGTTAATTTCATCTAATGCGCAGTATAGTGAATACGGACAATAATATTGTATTATAATACTCAAACTTGCCAGGAGATTGGAACCCCATTATTCCAACCACTAGAAATAAATAATTATGTATCATGGTGGCTAATTATTACCACCATGGCAATCATGTGACAATGTATAAATGTGTGAAATTAACAGGTTGTGCACTTTAACCGTATACAACGTTACATGTCAAATATATTGCAATGAAAAAAAATGTTAGTCTCATCCAGAAACACCCTCACAGACACACAGATAACGTTTGACCAAATATCTGGGCACCCTATGCCCCAGTTAAGTAGACACATAAAATTAACCATTATACGAAGGAAGACAGAATGATAAAGGAGACACAAAACTAGAAGAATATGCTGGTGTGAGACTAGTTAGTGTAGGGTTAGTGACTTTATATGCCTAAGAACTCCTAATAACCATATCTTGCAATTACACTATGTACTGTGATCGGTGGTGAAAAAAACAGAAACATCACTTACGGAGAAGAGATGAATTCTGTTTTTGATGTACTAGGTTTGGATGGACCAAGTGAACAGGTCTTTCCCTAGGAGCTCCAGCCTCTCCCTATGTGTAGCCAGAGGAGGACTTGTTTTTTCCATGTCCACAGTGTCCCTGGCACATTCTTTTGGGACCAGTTTCAGTGCTCTCCTGAGAGAGTACCCTGGGCTAAAAGGTTTCTGAATCAATTGACTAGGTGATTTTCATTTCTTCATTTCTTTACCTAGAATTTAAAAAATCTTGTTCTTCAGACACATGAAAAAATGCTCGACGTCATTCATCATCAGGGAAATACAAATCAAAACCACAGTGAGATACCACCTCACACCTCTCAGAATGGCTAACATTAACAAGTCAGGCAACAACAGATGTTGGCGAGGATGCGGAGAAAGAAGATCTCTTTTGCATTGTTGGTGGGAATGCAAACTGGTGCAGCCACTCTGGAAAACAGTATGGAGGTTCCTCAAAAAATTAAAAATAGAACTACCCTGTGACCCAGCAATTGCACTAGTAGGTATTTATCCAAAGGACACAGATGTGCTGTTTTGAAGGGACACACGCACCCCAATGTTTATAGCAGCACTGTCGACAATAACCAAAGTATGGAAAGAGCCCAAATGTCCATCGATGGATGAATGGATAAAGAAGATGTGGTATATATATATATATATATATATATATATATATATACACACACAATGGAGTATTACTCGGCAACCCAAAAGAATGAAATCTTGCCATTGGCAACGGCGTGGATGGAACTGGAGGGTATTATGCTAAGTGAAATTAGTAAGAGAAAGACAAATGTCATATGACTTCACTCATATGAGGAATTTAAGATACAAAACAGATATATATAAGGGAAGGGAAGCAAAAATAATATAAAAACAGGGAGGGGGACAAAACATAAAAGACTCTTAAATATGGAGAACAAACAAAGAGTTACTGGAGGGGGTGTGGGAGGGGAGATGGGCTAAATAGGTAAGGGGCATTAAGGAATCTACTCCTGAAATCATTGTTGCACCATATGCTAACTAACTTGGATGTAAATTAAACAACAAATAAATTAAAAAAAAAATTCTTGATATTTTAAAAAAAGTTTTTTAGTATTTATTTATTTTTGACAAAAGAGAGAGAGAGAGAGAGGAAGAGAGAGACAGAGGCATGAGTGGGGAGAGGCAGAGAGAGGGAGACACAGAATCCGAAGCAGGCTCCAGGCCCTGAGCTGTCAGCACAGAGCCCGACGGGAGGCTCAAACTCACGAACCGCGAGATCATGACCTGAGCCGAAGTCAGACGCTTAACCAATTGAGCCACCCGGGCACCCCTAAAAAATCTTGTTCCTCACAATGGGAAAATAGACATAGGGGACTCGTGAGGCATCTCCCAGTCTGCTGGGAGCAATGAAGAAGGTACTGATGTCATGTGATGGAGGCAAGATGACATATTAGCGTCAGATGCTGTGCAAGGGTACCAGGGACTCCCAGCTCAGCCCAAGTGGGCCAGAGGAGGAAGCCCAGCTTCAGTGATGTTTAAAGGACTAGAAGCCAACAGGGAGTTGGATAGAAAAGATGTGTTTGACAGAGGGAATAACATGAAGCATAGCATATATGACATGGATGCAAAGCATTATCACGTATTTAAGGATCTATAAAAAGTCTGGTTAGGACAGTGGTTCTCAGCCCCGGTAACATTTGGGGATCTCCTGGAAACATTAAAAAAAAATACTGATGCCTGAGCCCCATCCCAGAGATTTTGATGTGATTAGCCTGGGATGGGGCCTAGGCATCAGCATTTTCTCTAATGTGCTGCCGGGGGCTGAGAACCAGGAATGTAAGAGCTGCTTCTGGGGAACTTAAACCTGCAAGGAGTCAGTGGAGGGTCTCTACTAGGATGTGGTCAAGAATATGAGCTGCCTTTGGGGCAACAGGAAAGTCTCCCGCAGAGCTCAGTGGAGAAATAAAGACCCACTGACCCCCAACTGGGACCTTATCTGCCCTCATAACTGTTCCTTTTGAGCTGCTGTTTCTTATTCACCAGTTAAAAGTGAAAGTCAAGTGGGAAATAACAAAACATACAATAAAATAAAATAAGCTGAAAGATTACTCAATAAAAAGTAGCGATAAAATAGTAAAAGCAGGCCAATGCAGTAAAAACCCCAAATCTCAACCAGACAGAATCACCACCAAGGGCCAGACAATAAAAGCAAGAGCTAAAATGTACTGAACTAAGTGGTAGGCATCTTCATGCATTACGAAAGGATTATTTCCATTTTACAGAGGAGCATAATGAGGCTTGGGGAGATTGAGTGCTGTGGTTCTAGTGGGCAGGGCCGGCTAAATAGCCAGTAGGAGGCAGAGCAAGACATTGAACTTGGGTGTACTTAGCTCAAGTCCAGAGCTCTGAAGGCTCAAGCCTGGCTGCACACTGGAGTCATCTGGGGAGCCTTTAAGAAATACTGATGCCATGGGGCACCTGGGTAGCTCAGTTGGTTAAGTGTCCGACTTCGGCTCAGGTCATGATCTCGAGGTTCATGAGTTTGAGCCCCACGTTAGTCTCTGTGCAGAGTGCTCAGAGCCTGGTGCCTGCTTCAGATTCTGTGTCTCCCTCTCTACCCCTTCCCCACTCGCACTCTGTGTGTATCTCTCTCTTTCTCAAAAATAAACATTAAAAAAATTTTTTTTAAAGAAATACTGATGCCAAAAAGACATTTCTCCAAAGAAGACATGCGAATGGTCAACAGGTATATGTGAAACAAAAACAAAAACAAAAACACAAAACGTTTAAAGTCATTAATCATTCAAGAAATGCAAATCAAAACCGCAAGGGAGATATCACCTCATATTTATCAGGATGCCTCTTATCAAAAAAACAAAGGACCACAAAGCGTTGGCGAAGATGTAGAGAAATTGGAACCTTCGTACGCTGTTGGTGGGAATGCAAGATGGTGCGGCCACAGTGGAAAACAGTAAAAATGAAACGACCGTATGGTTTAGAAGTCCCACTTCCGGGTATTTTTCTGAAATAATTGCAATCGGGATCTCAAAAAGATATTAGCACTCTCGTGTTCACTGCAGCGTTGTTCACAACAGCTGAGATGTGGAAAAACCTAAATGTTCCTCCACAGATGAATGGTTAGAGAAGATGTGGTATATGCACACAATGGTGTGCTATTCAGCCAGAGAACAAATTGACGGTTGCTGGAGGCATGGGGGGAGGGGTTAAAGGGGTGATGGGCACTTGTGAGGATGAGCACTGGGTGTCATATGTAAGAGATGAATCACTGGGTTCTACTCCTGAAGCCAAGACTACACTGCATGTTAACTACCTTGAATTAACAAGTGAAATGAACTGATCACAGAAAAAGACTTCCCTGTGGGGCACAGACACAGGTGTCACGTGTCCTTCCACTTCACGTCTTTGTCCCTCAAGCTTTAGGGTCCGCGGCATCACCTTTGTCCTAGGCTTGTCCACACTGAACTGTCATCATTCAGATGCAGAAGGCAGGCCTTCTGTGGCTCAGCACTAAGGAAGAACTTTTTGCCAGTGCGAGCAGTTTGACGGTGAGGGAGGCTGCCTGAGGGGGCGGTGTGCACCTGCCATTGTCGTCCCTGGGCAACCACCTGAAGGGTCCTGTCGGGAGCTGAGGAGTCATCCTTCAACATATTGTGGTGTGTGTGTGTGTGTGTAGATGGCCAAGAAGGGTTGGGCCTAGCTACTCCTAACATGTTCCCAGTCCCGAAATTGAGGGGTTCAGGGGGCCAGTTGAAGCTCAGTGGGCGAAGATGGTTCTAGAAGATGAGGTCACAGAACTGGGAGGTTCCAGAAGGCTCTACGTCAGTCTGGAGCCTGCCCTCCCGCATCATTCTCTTAAAGCTGGGTGCCTGGGGCACTAGCACTATCATGGGGGTGTCCTGAGCTGAAGCAGGGTGTTGGGTCGCTGCTGCCGCCACTGTCACTGCTGTGTCAGCTCTGGTGGGGACGACACCTGATCAGTGAGCCCCCTTCCCCTCTTTCTGCAGCTGTTAACCAGTCCCTGGCTGGCCTGGACAGAGAGGGGCATGGAAAAAGAAAGGTCGTGGTCAGAAATGGAGGGGGGTTAGTCCTGGGCTGGGAGAGCACCCAGCTGAGAGAGAGAGGAGACCTTGCTGGCAGGTGTCTGGTCTCTGAATTATCAGACCTCACTCCTTGTACACCTTGACCTGCCGTGAAACCCTCAAGATGAAATTAGTTTTAAATCTCTTGGCTACAAAAAGTCAAAAACAATCTCCATGTAGCAGTCAACTTGGTTTCTTCATCCATAAAGGGGGATATTACTCCTATGCCTCTTGAGTTGTTGAGAAGATTAGATGAGATTAAGTTAGAAAACATCCAGGAAAGGCCCAGCTCAGTGTCCGCCAGGTTTGGAGAACTCAGTGAGGTTCCCCTGACTCCTGACCTCCCCGCCTCCAACTTTGCTGGGGAGGGTTCAGGCTGTTGGGGTCAGGACCTCAGGATACTTCAGTTTAAGCCGCCACTCCAAACCAGCAGCTCTGCTTGATGCTTAGGATGTGAAGAGAAACAAGATGGCCATTGTTCTTTGGAAGTTCACTTCATGGTGGGAAAGACTCATGCATATTACAGTCCAGTGTGACAGAGGGACAGCAGAGGCACAGGGTGCTCGAGGAGTGTGGGGGTGTTGGAGAACTCAGCTCTGGTGTGACCCTTCAAGTATAGTAAGAGTTAGCCATGGAAAGGAAGGAGAGGGCTACTGCTTCAGACAGTGGGATCACCATGAGCGAACGGTATGGCATTACAGGAACTCACTGTGTGAGCGAAAAGAGGTCCACATGGCTGGGTCACCAGGGGCCTTGTGGACCATGCCTAGGAGCAATGATGAAGGGAGCCAATGCAGGGTGTCAGGTGGCCAGGCTTTTTGTTTAAAAAAAAAAAAAAAACAACAACTCATGGTGGCAAATGTGTGTACAACAGTTCGGAAGAAGAGTCAGGACTAGACGTAGCCCACCAGCATGCCGTGATGGTGGTCTGAACTCTTGGAGGGAGGGTACAATCAGTGGCACTTTGGGATCTATGGTTAGGGAAGGGTGAAGGGGGGTAGTGACAGAAGGAGTGAAGAATGCCATCCATATTTCTAGTTTGGATAAATGTGTTTAAAGACAAGAATGTTTGAAACCCAGAAATGAAAGACTTAAAGGAAGCAGATTTTAGTGGGGACATCAGTTCTGTTTTGGACATGCTTAGTCTGAGGTGACTGTGGGATATCCAAGTGGAGATGTCCAGGAGGCAGCTGCACAGGACATCTACCGTTCTGGGGAAGACGTCATCAGCCACGGGTGGCAGTTCACAGTGGGGCTGTCCACAGGGTATCCTGACGTGAAAGAGAGGAGGGAAAAAGGCTGACGAGCACGCCAGCACTTAAGACGTAGGCAGAGTGGAGTCCATAAAGGGAATCAGAAGAAATAGCCTGAGAAGAAGCAGGGGACCCAGGAGAGGGGGCATCATGGAAGCCAAGAGAAGGAAGAGAGGCCACAGGTGAATTGGTCAGCAATGAGAGGGGCTGCTGAGGGCCCCCGTGGGACGAGAAGTGACAAGGCCCATTGAACTGGGCAGAACAGTTTCAGGCGAGTGGTGGTGGTGCTGAAGCTAACTGTCATGGGGCTGAAAGCAAAAGGGGAGGTGAGAAAGGGGTAATTTTTCCCATAGACGTTTCCATGAGAAGAGAGGGAAAGAGACCAGTCAGTATAGATAATGATGAGACCCAAGCGCATCCATGCATCAGAGGAAGGAGAGGCGGTAGGAGGAGGTGCCGAGGACCCCAAGAGAGGAGAGGTGATCCATGGGGCAAGGTTGAGAGGCAGGAAAGGGTGAAATCTGGAGTTCGCAGATGCGACAGACCTTGACAAGCGCAGGGGCGATGCATGGTCTAGAGGGGTGGAGGTGAGCGGGATGAGGCCACTGCTGCCTCAGTGAGGCAGGAGGTGAGGTCTTCTGGGAGCTTGGGGGTGGGTCAGGGAGGGGAGGAGGCTTGTGGACAGCCATGAACGTCTTGAATACTCTTTGAAGGAAATGGGAGAGAGAAAGCTGGCCAAGGACAAGCATTAGTGCTGGTGCCAGAAATACTCCATAATAGAAATAACTAACCTATTTATAGTACAAAGAGCTAAGTTCTCCCCGTGCCTTTCTCTTCTCATTCATTCTTTCAACAATCTTACGAGGCAGGTATTATTCACTTCCTCGTCGCATAGCTGAAGAAAATGAGGCTTGGGAAGTGTCCAAAGTCAGAGATGTTGAGCAGTGAGGAGGTGGGGTTCAAACTCAGGGCTCACTGAGAAGCCCCACCCTTAATCCACTTGTCACCCTCAGCGGCTTGAAGGCCCATTGGGGTTGGAGGTCAGGGGTTTTCAGGGACACCCTTTTGTGAGGTGTGTGGAGGTTTGTGTGTCTATCTCTGAAGGTGGACAGCAGGTGTGGTGGGATAGAGGTCACAGGAGAGGTGGGAAGATGTGTCAGGGGTTGGAGTCAAGGAGACATTGGAATGGAGGGTTGCCGGAGGAGGGGAGGGGGTAAGATGCAGGGATGGCAAGGCCATGGGAGTGGGTGGCTGAGACAGAGTGGAGGTCATAACCAGGGACGAATGTCCTCCGTGATATCGAGGGCTGGCCAACAGAGCCAGAGCTGAGAGGCAAGCCAAAGGAACCGAGGTCAGAGCTTCAAAGGAAAAAGGCTTTTGCAAGGTGATGGTTTAGAAAGGGTGGTACTGAAATGCAGGAGAGTTTCAGTACCACCTCGGGGCCATGTGTATGTGAAAGGGCTGCCCCATTGGGAGGGCTGCTGGGTGGCAGTGTTGTACGGGGGACTTTATTTCAGTCCAGGCTCAGCACTAGGAGAGACTTCCTCTGATGGCCGGGTTTGAGGGACTGACTTACACTGTGATGACATTGCTGGGCCCTTGCCCTCCGGAAACATGTGCTCATGGCCATAACTCATGGAGCTCTGGAGTCCTGTAAACTTTGGTCTCATTCCAAATTTTGCCCCTTCCTAGTTGTGTAACACAGGGCTTTGGGATTCGATCATGCCTGGCAGGTGGTATGGAGCTCCAAATAGGCTCATGTTCTTCCCCATGTGGCCTCCCCTCTCAGCTGCTGGGGAAAGGACAGAGCAAGATGGAGAGGAGATGGCCTTAGGGAACCCTCTCCTGGATCTCGAATCTCAGAGGCGTGGCTGATGCTTCGTCAGGGCCGCAGGGGAGCTGATTTGCAATGTCGGAGCCTTCTGCCCCTTTCCCCAGGTACGCTCAGGCCCTGGTTTTCTTTTTCTTCCAAAGGGTAACCTTCTGTGACTGGACGGCCACGGCTGTTGAGCTGTCTGCCATCTCAAAACCTAGCTGTGAGCCAGCGTGGCAGGGGCTGTGCATGGAAGCCAGGAGCTGGGCCCCCAGGAGGCAACTGTGCCCGCCGGGCATCATGCTGCTGGCCTTTGCTACTCTGCTCAGCTGCCTGCTCACCTCCGGCCAGGCCAAGGTCTACAGTCGCTGTGAGCTGGCCAGAGCCCTCCAGGATTTCGGCATGGAGGGATACCGGGGATACAGCATGGCTGACTGTGAGAACCCCTCTCCCTTCCACGCTGCCCCAGGCTCCCCCCAGGTGCCTCCCCTTCCTCCTAGCCTCCCTCCCCGCTCTCACTCAGGGAGTGTGGCCTTGGCAGTTTTCCGAGCTTCAGCTCTCCTTTGGACATCAAATGTTCTATGATGGGTAGGTGACACTCAGCACAAGTTCGATACATTAGAGGCAGGCCACAAGCAACCCGGTGAGCATTCTCCTTCATCCTCTACCCCTGCTGCTAAGGTCACCTGCCACGGGAACAGAATAGCTTAGTACCCTAATCATAATGGCCGCCAAGAGGATAGGATAGTCCCATTGACTTTTAGGGTAGACTGAGCAAACCAGTAAAACCAAACTTTCCAAGCTGCTGGTAGATTTTTGGGAAGCTGTGAAGTCCAGCCACATCTGGACTCATTTTGTTTTTTTTTCTATTGCCTGCCTCCTTGCTAGCTCACCTGTGTCTTCCTCGTCTTGCCTCTAAAGATCTGGCTCTTTCTTGTTCATTCAGCCCACAAAGATTTCTTGGGCCCCACTGTGTGCTGAGTGGTAAGGTAGCAGGGAGGCTGCTCTAGGAGTCAGGAGGCCTGAGGGAACAGTCTCGACTCTTGCTCTTTGGTAGCTGTGGTGACCTTGAGTGAGTCACTTGCTCCCCTGAGCCTTGATGGAGTCATTTGCAAAGTAGGCGGGAGGCCAGCAGCCCTGACCACCTTGAAGCAGGAGCTGAGGCTCGGAGGAGCTACTGTGTGGCGTCAGCACCGTGAGTGTCCTGGTCTGTGCTGGCCTCAGTCATCTGACCCTCAGGCCCGCGTCTCCACCCTATGCAGGGGTCTGTCTTGCTTACTTCACAAGTGGCTTCAATACAGCTGCTGTGGACCATGAAGCCGATGGGAGCACCAACAATGGCATCTTCCAGATCAGCAGCCGGAAGTGGTGCAAAAATCTCAGCACAGATGTCCCCAACTGGTGCCAGATGTACTGCTCCGGTAGGGTTGGGCCTGAGCTTGGGGCTGCCTGAGGCCAGGCCTCTGCACCTGCCTTTGCTTCTTTCCTGGGGTGGTTTGCTCCCCTTGCCTTTATCTCTGAGTGGGAATCTGAGTGGGAGACCCTCTGGGCCTCTCAAGGAGAGTGGGATGGGGCAAGTGATGAGCCTGGGTCCTCCATGAATCTGATTTGGGGTCCCGGATGGGAGACTGTTCTGAGAGATATAGGAATGTGGGGAGGGGAGTGATACAGTGCCAGGGATTGAGAGACAGGATTGCATTTAGGATTGTGGAAGGCGTGTGTGTGTGTGTGTGTGTGTGTGTAAGAGAGAGAGAAACAGAGTGTGGATGTCTAGCTCTGTCCCCTGTTCCCTCATCATGTTTCTCTGCCTCCCACCCCAGACTTGCTGAATCCTAACCTTAAGGACACTGTCATCTGTGCCATGAAGATAGCTCAACAGCCCCAGGGGCTGGCCAGCTGGTAAGTGACGTGGTCTGGAACCCCCCTGGGTGATGTGGCCAGGACTAGTGGACAGCAAGAGGGAAGTTTCTTTTCTGAGTGTTCACTTTGTCTTGGCCACCGTTCCCTGGTTTCACAATATACTTTGCACGTGACTTTCGACCATAGAGATCGCTATTTACGGACAACACGCTGAGTGTCAGGGAGGGTGAGGAATTCACTGCAGCTCATGGAGACAAGCCTGGCTCTCCCAAAATGTGCCTATGTTAGGGTGCCTGCCTACAGGTCCGCCAGACCCGGGTCTAGCCAACCTTGTCCGTCTGTTTGCTTCTTTAACTGTGGCATCTTCATCTAAACTAACTTTGGTAGAAAAGCCCAAGATGCATGACGGATCAAGGAAGCAATTCCTTGCTTGAAGCATGGGTGGGCGCCCAGGAGCCTCATCCTGTCAACTTTCTCTTTTCCTGCCTGTTTCCCACAAGATGGCCTTTGCAGCCACCATCCTCACAGGCAAGGGAGTTGGATGAGCATCTCATGGGGCACTGGACTAGATCTTTGGTTCGCAGAGTGGCGTCTGAGGCAGTGCCCTACAGCCTTCTCTGATGGGGGTCTCACTGCTTAGTCTCCAACCTCCCTTTCCCCGCGTTTCTGGATAAGAGACCAGCAGGGGTGTAATGTGGGGAGGGTGAAATACACTAGGTGGCCGCAGCCCCGGAACTAAAGACAGATGTGACTGTCACAAGGCAGGTAAAGCAGTCTGGGAGGCAGTGAATGTCAGCCCAGGAGTGGAGGGAAGGGAGAGAGACTAGAGGTAGGGGGATGGTGGGGAAGCCTTTGCAGCAATCCAGGTGAGAGATCCAGGGTCTGCACTAGGACAGTTGAAGGGGTGATGGACAGGAGGGGGGTTGGCTAGGAGGGCTGTGGAGGAGGCATGGGGACAGATGATATGTGGCAGTGAGGGAGAGGACAAGGTAGAAATGACTGTGAATCTAAAGAAGGTTCAAGATGTGCCTTGACAATGGCTACAGCTTTGGAGATGTGTTGGCCTGGGAACAGTTGACATTCCAGGACCGGAATCTGGAGTGGGGCAGGATCGGCAGGACATAACACACAGCTACAAGGTCAGGAAGGGTGAGTGCAGGCTCGGCAGGAGTCTAAGGGTTTGAGGCCTTGGATACCCCACCCTGGGATGGAAGACATGGGTCCTTTTGGGTTAAAGGAAAGAACAGCTCTTTTATGCACTGGGAGTAAATTGATGTCAGGTATCACCCCTGAGATGTGGCTGAGGCTAATAACAGGCTGTGGTTCCAGAAAGTAGAAAGAGACGGTTTATTTCTTTCACCTGCACATACTGAGAGTGCCAGGCTCTGTGCTGGGTGCTGGGCTTCAGAGAGGCTGAGATCCAAGTCTTTGTCTTTGAGGGTCTCACAGTCTAATGGGAGAGACAAACGAGCCAGGTGACCACACTTCATTGATGGATCTATAGAGGCCCTTTAGGGGCACAATTGGTCATTGGGCTCTTTGACATTGACATCGTGGAGTTACCAAAGCTTGGAACCCCTGACAACTTGGGACTGCAGCACCCCAGGATCTTGTTTATCTTCCTTCTTCAAGATGCTAATGTGAGGCAGGAGCAAGGTAATGGTCCTGAAAGAGCCCGTAAACTATAGTTACCAACAATTGAAAGACCAGAACCGGTAGCCAAAGAGACGTGGCTGTGGCTATAGTTCTGTCATTTACTAGCTACGGATCTTGGGCAAGTAATTTACATCTGAGTCTCAGTGTTTGATCTGGAGTATAGGGAACATGATACCTGCTTAATCCATGTTGTAGGGCTGCCGAGGGTGGGGGAGTGCAGACAAATGAGTGAGGGATAGGACAGTGTTATGTAGACTGTAAAGGGCTGTACGCTTGTAAGGTGGCATTACTGTCAGCAGAAGGAGCATGGTGTAAGAAAAGAGCACTGGACTAGGGCTCTGGACGCCAGGAGTCCAGGCCTTTGCCCCTGCCTTCTGGGTGAACTTGAACAAATTACCTTGTATCTCTATTGGTAAAATAAGGAGCCTAGACAGATGACTTTTTAAGGGCTGTTGTCGTCCCTTTTTACCCCTTCTTTGTTAGTTAATGGGGTTTACTTGTCCCTTTTTCCCTTTCTAGCCCCTTTCCTTACCTCACTTCTGGTTTAGAGCCCACACTTCCTTCCTGTTCTTCTCTGAGCAGGGACTAAAGGCTGCAGCTGATTTGGTCTCTCCTCTTCCCCATCCCTCACCCTCAGGGAGGCCTGGAGGCATCACTGCCAGGGCAAGGACCTCAAGGACTGGGTGGATGGCTGTGACCTGTAGGATCCTCTGTGGATGGACCGGGCCACGCACAGCAGGCTGGGAGATGTGGTGTGGTCTCTGACCCAGGCTTGGGAAGACAAGCCAACCAATAAAGAGTGGTTTAACCCAAGTGTGGTTCTCTGCTATCACTGTGTTTCCTGATGGCATGTCAGAGCCAGAGCATCTCAGGGTTTCTTCACCGTCCAGCTGGGCTGGGCTGCAGGTGGGCTCCAGAAAGCCTACCATGGAAGTCTTGCTTCCATTTCTGGAGGCCTGGCGGGGGGGGCGGAGGAGGGGGTCAGTGCCTCCCTTGCCCATGCCTGGTAGAGTTTCCTAGACCCTCTACCTGGATCTAGGTTTGCCAGATTTAGCTAAGCAAAAAACGATAACCAAAACACGATGCTTGAGTTAAATTTGAATTTTGGATACACGACAAATATATTTTACAACATGTGTGTTTCTAATATTGCATGGAATGCACTTATATTAAAAAACTGTGTGTTATGTACCTGAAACTCAGACTTAGCTAGGTGTCCTATATTTTATCTGGTAACCTTACCCGGGTCTGGTGTGGTGTACCCCTGGCTTATCTGGGAGGGTCCTTGGGACATTTATTTTCTGTGACTCTGGTCACAGGGGTGGCCACAGTGCCCTGGCCCTCCAGTTGGTGACTGTTAACACACTGGCAGAAGCCATGGAGGGGTGGTGGGTGGTGAGTGGAGACCACCACCCTGGGCTTCAGCTAGGTTCTCACCTTGCTCTCCAGTGTCCTCTAGTGGCAAGAACTTCAAGTGCTGGTGGCCACCCCAGCCTGGGTAAGGAAGTTACCCCTTGCCCTGCTGACCCTTGCTGGGAGGTTGGAGGATTGGGTGGAGGGTGTGGATGGCTTTCAGGCAGCACACCATACTTCTCTGCTTTCCTCAATATGTGGGAAGCTCTGAAGGAGGCGGCGCTGTCTCCCATTCACCTCGAGCTCAGAGTCCTCAGGATGGATGTGTCTGAAGGAGGAAGGTGGGCAGAGTCTCAGGATCACTGTGGATGTGGTGGCAAGAGAAGTATCTGAGGTGATGTCTGAGAGTTTGAGCCCTGAGTTGAGACTGTAGATTCTTCTGGAAAGGACTCAGAGAACCCTGCAGTTCTCTGCACGGTTGGCGTCTCCCAGGGAGAAGAGATGACTGGGATGTTGACCGCCCCTCCCTACCAACCTGCCATCTCCAAATCCACTGGTCAGCAAACAGCAGAGGGTGTCTGAGTTCCACAGTTGGTGAGGCAGGCCAGTCTCCTGTCCGCTGCTGGCCTCGTGTTGGGTTGCTCGCATCACCAGAGTATAGTTGGCCCTGCCTCGTGTCCCACCTCCCCAGGGGAGCTTTTGACTCCAAGTCAAGGTGATGCTAAAGCTTGAGGGTTACTCACACAAGTGGACAGTGGTGAAGGAGAAAGTCCTTGCTGGGAGTTGGGGGTCTGGGGGATCAGTGATGAACGGATACATTCTCATTAAGTCGTAGGGAGATACTGCTCTCTTTTTAGTATCAAAGCAACACTGTGCCTACCATGTGCCATGCATCACTGAATCTAGACCCTAGAGCAATTATTATGATGGGGATCTCCTTGTTATCCCCATTCTACAGATAAGGAGACAGGAGAGATAAATTTGTACCCAGGTCAACATGATTCCATGTGTGCTCTTAGGTCATTGTACTTTGCAGAGAGGTGGTTGTTCTGGGTCACCTGAAGTCTGCTCTCTTGCTCACCTGGCTGGAGACCCTTGGCCCATTATCTCTGGATGATTCATACAGTCTATTTCAACTTCACTTTATGTTTCTGCTGCTTGCAATCAGTTGATTGCTCCACTGAGTGCCATTCACTCTGGAGTGGGTAGTGAGGCCCTCGGATAGATGCAAGAGTTGTTAAAAGGACTTGGAGGCTCTAGGCTGGTGTTATGGCCTTGGGGTCCCTAAAAATGGGACTGGGAAGTGGTCAGGCTTGGACAAAGGATCCTGGAGGCCTGGTGGTGGACCAGGAGCAGGTAGTGACGGAAGAGAAGAATCCGGGAGAGAGCCCTCATCTGTGCATGAGGGGTAAATGGTCTATATTTAACCTGGAAGTTTCAATTTCTAAGTGATGTGCTCAGGTTGAGGACAGTAACCAGGCTATGTCCTGGCATCTCCCTGCTTCCACATCACATTCTCGCCCCACATTCCATTGTTCATTATGTCCAGTCTGTCTTACCTTTTTATTTAAATTTAAATTTAAATTTAAATTTATTTTATTTTACTTTTTTGAGGGGGAGGAGGGGCAGAGAGAGAGGGAGACAGAATCCAAGGCAGCTCTAGACTCCGAGCTCTCAGCACAGAGCCCAATACAGGGCTCGAACTCACGAACCATGAGATCATGACCTGAGCCGAAATCAAGAGTCAGACACTTAACCTACTGAGCCACCCAGATGCCCCTCTTTTACCTTTTTAATATATCTGAAAACTGTCCCTTCTTTCCATCTCAGATACCACTATTTTAAACTCAAGCCCTTGGCACTTTTTTCCTAGGATGACTGCAATTTGGCCTTGTGAGGATGTCCCTTGCCATCCCGCCTCCTCCCTTCCAGTGAGCTTTCCACCCTGTTACTCCCTTGCATTCTGGCCACAGTGACTTTTCTCACCTTTAGGTTAAAGACCAAGTTTCTCGGCTTGGTACACAAGATCTTTCACGAGGCCGGCTCAGCCAACACCTATACATCATCTCTTAATTGTTCAGAAAATTTGCTGTGGCTGGTTCGCATCCCTGGCATCCCTGGGTGTAGCATGCTGCTTCATATCTGTCACCAGCCCCTGCCACTCTTCCCCGTCATTACACTCCAGCTGATCAATGCTGTCCTTTGAGGCAATAGGCTTGTTTTCAAAGAAGGGCTTTCACACCTGCCCTTTGTCTTCCTGAAATGCCATTTCCTCAGATCTTTGCATGGCTATTCCTTTCTCTTCCACCAGCTCTTGTCTCCATCTCACTTCCTCAGATTGACTTCTCTGACCCCTGTAGCTGAAGGAAACTCCTCTCCCCTCCTGTCACTGTCTTACCTCCGTAGCGTGTATTACTGTCTGAGATGATTTCATGCACGTGTGAATTTACATACATCCTTTTTCAATCTCCTTATACTAGATTGTAAACACCATGAGGGCAGGAGATGGGTCTGTTCCTTCTATTTCCAGCACTTGGAATAGTGGCTGGCACATAGTGGGTTCTCAGTGCATGAATGAACCTGTTGAATGCATGACTGATGCATGAAAGAATGAATGGTAGGTGGTCAGCTAATGTTTGCTGAATCAGTGAATGAATGAGCCCTGATACCTTTCAAGAGAGCAGCAATTCATGCAATGGTATTAAGCACCAGCTATGTGTCAGGCCCTAGACATCCCTCAGGATGGACCTGCTGCCCCTCCTGAGCCCCCTTGGGGAGACTTTCTACCTCTCAGGGGGACCACCCTGGCCACTTTTCATCCAAATGCCACTTACTTCCCCCTTGGCTATGTCTTATAGACAGAGTTCAGCATGATTTGGGAAGAGCTGGCACAGTGTTCCCCCTGCCCCCTCTTTTATCTTCGCTGCCTGACCCTGAGAAAGTCACTCCACCTCTCTGAGCCTCAGTGTTCCTCAGGGGCCAGAAGAGCTGATAAAGGCCACCTTGCAATACTGTGTCGATCGCATAATATAGAGCAGTGTGGCACCTAGTACAGGGCCTGGCACAGCAGGGTGGAGGGGGGGCGCTAAGAAATAGTGGCCCCTTGTTTGGTTTCCCTGAGCTCTGGGGGTCCACCTGGGGAGGAATGGTAAGCATATGTCCTGCCTATCTTGGGATCTGGGGCATACCTGGGAAGCCTGCGCCATGTCCTCAACAGTTTGCTAAGACAGAGGAGGAGAAGATGGGAGACTGTGGGAAGGGGAAGCAGAAGGAGAAGGGGAATGGTTTGGACAAGGTGGCAGAGATTTCTACAGAAAGCAGGGAGAATGAAGTACGTTATTTTCCCTTTTTTTAGTCCAAGTCAGCTCATTCTTGACTAGTGTGGCTCCAGGAGACTAATGGGACATGGGATTTTCTAGATCTTCTGTGCTGAGTGGGATGAATGCTCCAGAAGATGAGTGGCTCCCTAAGGTGCTATCTCTTCTCTACCTGGAGGTACATCTGAAGCAGGCAGAGACTCCTGGCAGCTGAGGGGGATTCTGCCAAGCTCTCTTCTTGAGCTGGGTTCCTGTGCTCTGCCTGGGAGACTCGCCATCTCAGCTGGGTACACCTATTTTCTTTCCACTCCAGGCACTGGCCTGAAGCTTCCAGAGTGGGAAGCTGGCCTGGTCAGATGGGGTCCAGCCCTTACTGAACACCTCCTATGGGGTGGCATATGTGTGACCACTTCCTGCCTATGGCCAGCATTACAAACTGAGCACAAGCCTCTCTTCTACAATGTGCCCAGAATGCTTCCTGATGCTTCAGTAGAAGCCACTGTCCATGAGTTGGCAGGTAAGAAGGGCGGGGCTTCATCATGTGTCAGGCACCACACTGGTTCTTTCCATAGTTCATCTCATTACCCTCACAGCATGCTTAAGAAGTAGAGATTTTTAGGAGGAAACTGAGTTCCAGAGAAGTTCTAGAGTTTGGCCATGGTAATGCAGTTGGTGGAGCTGGGATTCAGATGGAGCCATTGGACCCCAAAGGCTGTGCTTTGTCCTCGGCATGTCAGGTCCCCACAGCTGACCAGCCCATGGACTCTAGCTGGCGGGACTCCTGGGGTTGGGAAAGCACAGTGGAGGGAGGGCAGTGGAGAAACTAGCCCACTCCCATTCATCAGGGGTCTGTCTTTCCCAGATCCCCCAGGTTCTTCTCTGCCTCTAAGCCTGTGCTCTGGTATTTGCCTGTCAGGCAAGGCTTTAGCCAAAACCTGCACCACCTCAGCCCTGCAGACACAAGGGGTGCACTGTGCCTTGTGCACCTTGGCTGTAGCTCTCTCACCGCTCAGATTCTTGCATGCACATCTGTGGCCCGCCTCTGCCCAGCTGAATCCCGAGCCCCCGAAGCTGTGTCTTCTTGGTATATGAACCCACAGTTCCTGGCACATAGTGGGCCCACAGAAAATGTCCATGGGGTGAGGGATTCTGGACAGAGACCCTGCCTGGCAGTAGGATATCTTCTTCCAACTGTTCCTTGACTTCCTCCAAGACTGGTTGAGTTGGGTATGCTTTGGTGCCCACCAATCGCTTTGTCTTGGCCCTTTTTCTTTCTTTTTGATGCAAAACGGTGATTTTATTAAAGCACGGACACAGGACCCATGGGCAGGGAGAGCTGCCTGTCTTGGGCCTATTTTAACTTGGATATAATTCCTTTTGAAAGGACACCACAAAGTCTGAATTCTTCTAAAGACAAATGGCCCATGATGGTGATAAGTTAGCCACATGAGCCACTTCCTTCAGAGGCATGGCGTGGAGAGCACCTTCAAGGAGAGAAGACATTCAAATTCCCCATCCCAATGCATCACTCACAGGCATTATCAGGGGCTGTTTATTTATTATTATTATTAATTGTGGTTGTTTTCAAGTAAAAAAATTTTTTAAATGTCTATTTATTTTTGAGAGAGAGAGAGATTGGGGGAGGGCCAGAGAGAGAGAGAGAGGGAGACATAGAATCCAAAGCAGGCTCCAGGCTCTGAGCTGTCAGCACAGAGCCCTACGTGGGGCTCAAACTCACAGACCGCAAGATCATGACCTGAGCTGAAGTCAGTCTCTTAACCAACTGGGCCCCCCAGGCCCCCCATTGTTATTTTGTTTTTTAAAGAAAAAACAACATTACCCTCCTGCTCGGAAATGAATGAGATGTCAAAAGTCGTGTGTGTCTGGGGCTCAATAGCCCCCAGAGAACAGAAGGCATGCATTTCCTGCATGTGTACGGTGGGGCCAGTGGTCACGTTCCTTAAGGACCCGGCCACAGGGATGTTTGCAAAGCAAGCTGCAGCTGCTTTCTATGTATGCAGGTCTCCTCAGTCCTCAAAATCATTGCATGAATAAAATAATTTTATGAAATCACATCTCAAGGTTCTCTGTTCATATTCATTTTCTGCTCGCTCATTCATTTTGCCATCTGTGGGAACTCATTAGCACACAAGCTGCAGCAGGTGCCAAAGGTTTAAAAAAAAATTATGGGGGGAGAAACTTGAAATTGATCAAATCCTACCTATCTTTTCTTTTTCCCTCCTGTAAATTGAAAAATGACAGCCATTATGTCATTTTAGGAGAAGTGTTGGTTGCTCTTTGTGGTGCTGTGGCGCTTTTGAGAAGGAAAGGTTGGCTCTTTCTGGACCAGGGAATCTTTGCCTAGCCTCAGGGCATCCCTAGGGGGTCGCAGATGGGCTCCAGGGGTCCATAACCCTCCTATAATAAAACTTATATATCTCAGTGACCATGTGCATTTTTTTCCCCTGGGGAGAGAGCTCATAGCTTTCATTTTATTTTGAATCCAAACAAGATTAAGATTCCATGTTTGACAAGAAGAAAACAGAAAAGAAGAAAAGATAGAAAGTATTTTCCTTAGCCCATTGAAGCCTCATAATTACCCTGAAAACCAGGCATCATTAAATACTTGTTTAAATGCCTGACTCCCATTCTCAGCCTGCGCTCATAGACTCTATGACTCTTCTATGACTCTATGACTCATAGACTCCCGCCAAGGGATTATTTGTTTGTTTCCTACCCCCTCTTCTTATATAGAGGGGGAAACTGAGGCCCAGAGAAGTGAAGTAGGTTGTCCAAAGTTAACTTTGGTCGGTTTACTGCAGAAATGGGTTGGAAAGTCAATCCTTGACTCTCTGTAGCCTGTGCTGCTGTTGTTTTGCTCTTGCAAAGTCAGTGAGCATAGAGTTGGGCAAATGTTAAACTGAATTAGTAAGAGACTCTCCGCCTCCCGCCTGTCCTTGGGCTGGATTGGTTCCCCCTGACCTGTTTCTTGATCCCCAGGGAACTTCTGGCCCCAAACGCACCCAACCTATTAGTCCTAGGAATATTCAGATGCATGCACGAGATGATTCCATGTGCCAGGAGTCTCCGAGGAATGAAATAAACCAGACCCTGGCTGGGAAATACTGTCATAGGCACTGGGAAGGCAGGGAAAAGAGCTGAAGGGCCTTAGTGACAGCATGCCCCTCATTCTTTGCACCTGCCTGTCTCTCAGTGGTCATTGTGGACAGTTTCCCCTTGCCCTTCTTTGCTCAGATTCCCTGGACCTACATTGGTGGTGTCCTTGCTCTAGCGCCCCTCCCCCCCCCACACACTTGGCGGGTGCTGTTCTCTCCTTCTCCTTCCATTGCAGAACTTGTAGTCGTCTGTCTACTTGTCAGAATTCCCTGCTCACATGGTAAATCCCTTGGAGGCAAGTGCCTGGCACATACTGGACAGCCAATCAATGGGAGTCACAATCAATAGTGATCCTGTGTTCTTCCTGTGTTTCCCCTTCCCAGCTACGCCAGGAAACTTGTTCTACGCAGCGTGAGGTTGCCCTAGCTGTGAGTGGATCAGGGCGGGCGGCATCCGTGGCCTCTCGGAGCCCCCTTTTCTATTCTGTAATGGGGAGCTCACGCACTGCTGTTTTCTGGAGGGCCTCACCTCTGCTTCGAGTTTAACTCTCAAAATCAAATGAACACCTCCGAGTTTGTGGAGGAAGAGGTCCCAGGTTTCTCCTTGGGTCTCTAGGGTTAGGCAGGCCGAACTGAGCTTCCCCTGAGTGAACACAGGTACCCACCAAGATCACGCCCCTGGGTGGTGTCTACCTCCCCCTTCCGCCTTCCCAGTTCGCCAAGAACCTTTCTCCGGAGACCCTCTGTGAACCTTTCTCACCAGGCGTGCTCATGAAGACTCTTACAAAAATAGCTGCAAGCTGGAAAAAGGAAAATAAAATAATTCTGTTTCTGTCTGCCAAAAACAACAAAGCAACAGTGTGCCCGCAGCCAGCTCAGTCCCTGGCATGGCTGTACTCACAGAACGGCTTATTCCCTTTCCTCTCCCTGACTGCAGCCAACTCCGCTGATTCTATTTCTGAGGTTACGTGCCGTTATTTGATTGATCGATCGATTGATTGATTGATCGATCTGGCCCTTTGACGTCACTGATAATTCTACCTTGTGGTTTGGACTGGTGACTGTTCCAAACGCCCGGCCTTCTTCTCATCCTTTGGGCCACTCTTGGAAATGTGCCACAGCCCTAAGTCTCTTCTGTCTACCAAATGTCCCCGGGTCTTCACTAAGGAAATGATTACACACATGGCTACTTGTTTGTAATGATAAGAAAAAAAACACCTCGCCCCTCCCAAGAATTCAGGCATACAACTGTGTCTTTGGTTAACCACTGGATAACAGCAATCAGCAGCTGGCTATTAATTTACTCTTTCGAATTTCCTGTCTCTTTCCCTTTAAACTGGTTCAGTATGCAGGCCTGCTCCAAGATGAACAAAACCAGAATCCCCAAATCGGAAGGGGTGTGTACGTAGGTGAGCCATGAAGCAATCCAAATCCATGAGAATATTCTGTGCTCCATCACAGATTGATCTGAAGTTGTTTTTTTTTTTTTTAAAGGAAGCCAGAAATCCAATGAAGCAGTTCAAATTGCAACTTAAGATATAGATTTTTAAAACATTTATGAAACTGTTAAACTGGAACAAGGCAGAAACCTCCAATAGATTCCCAACTCACTGATTAGAAATTTCATTTGTTCCTGTCCCCGATGGGAGCAGCCTGAGGACATTTGCTGTTCCTCTGTATCTGACAGTCTAGGCACCAATGGGATATTTTCCAGCCTGATGCAGTGAGGCGTGTGTTTGTCTAAGAAGAAGGACTTCCACACTCCCTGGGAAAGTCTGGAAAAATGATTACTTTCAGTGCTTCTTTTTTTGTGTCATCTTGGTGGGTCTAGAATGGAATTATGAGCCTGGGAGCTTGGGAGTATAGTTTTGGCATGGCCACCGACTCACTGTGTGACACAAGGCAAGTCCCTCCCCGCCTCTCCTGGGTCTGCTCATTTGTTTTTGTTTTTGTTTTTCTCAATATATGAAATTTATCGTCAAATTGGTTTCCATACAACACCCAGTGCTCATCCCAAAAGGTGCCCTCCTCAATACCCATCACCCACCCTCCCCACCCTCCCACCCCCAGGTCTGCTCATTTGGAAAATGAGAGCTATAGTCTATATGGTCCAAAGGGCCTTTGGTAGGTAGAATAATGGCCCCCAAAGACGGCCACATCTTAATCCCTGCAACTTGTGAATATATTACTCTACATGGCAAAAGAGACTTTGAAGTGTGTGATTAAGTTAATGACCTTGAGATGGGGACATTATCACGGGTTATCAGGAGGGCCTGATCTAATCACAAGAGTCCCTCTAAAGTGGAAGAGGGAGGCAGGAGAGGGTCTGGGATAGAGGGAGATGTGACCCAGGAGGTCACGGTTGTGTGCTGCAAGGACTCCACCCATCATTGCCAGGTTGGCTGATGGAGTTCAGAGGCCACCAGCCACAGAACGTGGGTGGCCTCTGGGAGCTGGAAAAGGTGAAATGGTTTCTCCTCCTGAGCCTCCGGAAGGAAGACAGCCTTGCTGACACTTAGATTTTAGCTCAGGGAGAACTGTGTCCACCTTCTGACCTTCAGAATCCGGAGACAATAAATCTGTGCTTTAAGCCACCGTGTTTGTGGTAACCTGTTACAGCGGCGACAGAAAACTAAAACAGGGCGCCTTCCAGCAACCTTGCACTCAGTCCCTAAGGATTAAAGCCCAGCTTTGGCAACAGCCTTGCACATCCCCGCGCTGAAAGGGGGCTTGGGAGGAGACATCTCAGGGATGCTGTGTCCCATCTGCTTCCTGGCCACCGCGTGTGTGAGCGTGGCTGGTCTGATTTGTCCCCCTGCGCAGGGGCAGCAGAGCCTCACGTGCCTCAAGTCTGAAGGGGCCTCCGGAGATCCTCTGCGAAGACACGGGTACAGTATTATTTTCATCCTCAAATTAAGGGAACTGAGTCCAGAGAGCACAGCTGCCGAGAGAAGGAGACGGGGCGGGCGCTCCTAGCTCCTGCTACCTGGTTCTTCTCATTTGGTCACTGGGGAAATACCTCTTCCTTGTGCTCGTGGATCGGGCAGGGGAGAGGCGGGGAGAAGGAAGATGATGGTGAGAGACTGGAAGGTAGAGCAAGGGCCAGGCAGTGTTTTCTGCGCATCTGTGCGTGAGGAGGAAGGCGCCAACCATACGAGGCTTTAGGGAAGACCTTGAGTTGGTAGTGATGGGGGAGTGGGGAAAGGGAAAGTTAGGCTACAGGCACCGTCCCCTTGGAATTAACATGATGCCGTGAAGACACAGATTCTGCCTGGACAGGAAGCTCTCTCTTGCCGCAGCAGGCACCTCCCCACTAGGCACCTCCACCCTCCGATCCTGCCTGGACATCCTCTCAGCAGTAGCGGGAGTGAGGCGGAAAGCCAGTGTGGCCTCTGCAGGGACAAGCAGGTCTGTTTGATGGGGATGAGGAGGTGGGGTGCAGAGAGCCTCTGGAAAGGCTGGTGTGTGGGAGGGAGGCCAGCCCGACTTCACTGACAGGGGAGAGGAGTCAGGACCGAAGTGCAGAGGGACGGGAAGGCCTCCTTCATGGTTCTTAGGTCTGGGCGGTGTTCTCTTCGAGCCACACGCCTATGGTCCAGGGCAGTGTCGTTCAGACCGCAGGCTGTGACCCATCAGTGGTCATGAGATCGTTTAAAGGTTGCGATCAATAGTGTTCAGAGACTTAGAATAGAATGTAAGTGCATACCCTCCATACACTTTGTAAAGGTAAGCGTGGTTGCAGGAGACTTTCCATGGCTATAATCTGTGGGTTTTAACCCGGCAGGCCTGGCCCTTCCCAAAGGCTTTGGGGAGCGAGACCTTAGTAATGGGGGGAAAGGCAGCATCGACTCGGCTGTTTCCACAAGACCAGCTTTTAATATGACCGTGACCGGAAGCACGAATAAATAAATGCCAGAGAAAATGGAGAAACCAAATCAAACCAAACCTCAGAACATCAAAACCCAAATCTGGAGAATGAAACAAAACAAAACAGATCTCTGACAGACAGACAAAACAAGCCCCCCACCCCCAGAGAAACAGAATTGGAATGTACAGGCCGGGTCACGAGGACAGCAGGATGACGCAGGTCCCCTGGATGAGCGCTGGAGTCGCCCAGGCCGCCCTGCCTCCACCAGGCGCTGGGACCGGGGTGGGGGTGGCCCTGGTCAGCCCACAGGCCGGCTCGGGCAAAGGGGTTTGTGGGCAGGTTAAGAACCTTCACAAACTACACAGGGACCAGACGTGGCTGAGAGTTCTGAGCTTTTCCTCTTGACCGTGCCGTCGCGATTCCAGCGTGGCCACGGGGTGGCTCTGGGGCTGGAGCCTGGTCCCACTGCAGGACTGCAGAGTGGCCGGCGGGAAGCGCACGGAGGAGAGTCATGAACAGAGACGGACGAGGGGGTGGCGCCGCGAGCAGTCTCAGCATGCAGGTGCTTTATACATCTGGCAGTGAGATGTGATGGCAGGTTGGTTCTCGGACAGTTCCAGAGTGTGACTCTTTTCTCCTAAGAGGGACGCACGGCGGGGCCCGAGGACGCGTCGTGTCAGACGTGGCCGCAGCGAGGTTTTGGCAGATAGTTTGCTATGTGTGCATAGGGGGCTCTTGCTTCCTTCTGTCATCAGGGGCCATCCCACCTGAGCCTGCTGTCCCCTGTCCTGGGTCTTGGGCCTCAAGGTCTGTTTGGGAGGGTGCCGGGTGGTCCATGGGCTGTCAGCAGGCAATCTCCTCCAAGGTCCCCAGGGCCGTCTGCAGGGGCACATTCACAGTGTGGCTGATGGTTTCAGAGTGGTTTGGCATCGTGTCACAAGTGCTCTGGAGGCAAGGAGATAGGGGGTGCTGATATTCATTCTGCAAAATGTTGTCATGATGCCCCTGGCAGCCCAGCCTAGGCCCTGGGAACTGTGGCCCCTGCTTGTGGGCTCTCCCAGGGCACCACGGCCCCTGCCCCAGACATCTCAGGGGCTGGCTTGCTGTCGCGGGGCCCGAGGCTGGAGGGGCCTCGCTGCCTTCAGGATCCTTACCATTGCCCACTTAGGTGCCCCCAGGGTAGGGACCGGGTGCCCTGGTGATGGGGTTTAGCAGCTGCCCCGATGTGTCACCGAAAGCTACTTCTGAGTGCTCTCTAACTCCGAGGCAGGAGCATGTCCCCTCCTGTCCTCCTCCTGGGGTCCTCCCTTGAGGCCTTTCTGGGTAGAGGACGACCAGGCTGGGGGCATGGGGTGCCAATTGCTGAGGCCTAGGAGGAAGTGGGGAGGCCCCCAACCAGCCAGAACCAGAGTAGTCACGGCTCCCCAGTGGACCTTTAGGGTTAGGCTGGCCCCTGGCAGTCTCGGGTCCCTGGACAGGGTGGGGCTGGGGGGCCTTGAGCTTTCCCAGTGACTCCCATGCCGCGGAGGGCTGGAGGCTGGGAGGGATGGGAGCAGAGAGATAGCAGCCAGGAGGCTGTGCCAAGAATGTGGGGGAGATCTGATGAGGATGGGGCTGCGGTGGGGGGAGGTGACAGAGGCTGAGCACTTACTGTAAATTAGGCACTGCTGACTGCTTTACAGGCATGGTCCCACTTAATGCAAATGACAAGTCCCTGAGGTGCCTGTGACTGGACAGGTGCTCAGGGAGGTAACCCACCTGCCCTCAGGCACTGAGCTGGGAAGCAGGGACCTGAGTGCAGATCCCCGGCCCCTTCCACACTGCCTTCCCCTCAACAGACACTGGTTTCTATTCAACAGAGGCTGCAGGGGCCCGGGAGAACCTAAGCAGAGATTTTTCGCCCGGGAGATGGGTAGAGACATGGCGTCTGGAGCAGAAACGGGGGCCTCCTGGGGGGAAGGGGCTGGGATCACTTTGGATTTGCTGACTCCAGGGGGGTGGTGGTTGCCTCACGGGCCTGGCATTCTCAGGGCGAAGTCTCAACCGGGAAAAGCCAGAGATACCTGTACCAGGCAGCTGAGGCCAGAGCCCAGGAGCAGACTGAGTTTGGGAAGGAGAGCACACAGCCATAAGAGGTGGGGCCTCACTGGCCGCTCGAGGGAAGAGAGGCAGAGTAGGACGGCGGTCAGGGGGGCTCTGCGTCCGGCTCTGCCATTCATCGCCTGGGTGACCTTGACCTTTTAGGCCTCAACTGCCTCAAATACAAAATGGAGAGAACAGACCTTTCTCCAGGGTAACTGCACAGCTGAAATGACAAGGTACGCTATGGCCTGCAGCGTGGAGCCTGACGCGTACTTGGAACGCACTAGGAGGCGGTTACGTGGGTAACAACCTCGCGGGGCCCCGAGCTCCGCGTCCCCTTCCGAAGGAGTAAAGCGCCAGTGACGTCCTCACTTGCACCTTGACACCCTGAGAGTAAGGGAGCGGAGCCTCCCTGCTTCCCCCAAGGCACGCGATGAGAGCTGTAAGGCTCCAGCCCTGGAGAAGCTAGACTGGGCCAGGTATTGGCTACATCCATGGCTTGCTATCAGGCTCTGGATGGGTGTCAGAGAGAGCCCCGGGCTCCGTGGGAGTGTCCTTGGACAACCTGAGTTAAGGCGTGTCTCCCCCGCCCAGGCCCTGACATCTGGTCTCATGCAGCCCCACAAAAGCAGAGAACAGAGCAACCTAGAGCACACAGGTCGCTCTTACCACGTTCTCGTCGTGGCTCCCTTCGTCCTCTTCTTTACCAAGCAAGTCTAAGAGCTTCTCTTTGATCAGCTGCAAGAAAATCAGGACAGGGTTGGTCAGGTAGAGCGACCAGCTCTGGGAGCCCCTGCCCAATCTTTTGGCTGAAGCGAGGTTTTGGTGCAGGAGGTAGATCCTGGAGGAGGTCACAGGAGGCCCCTTCTGGCACGGGGACCGTTTTCTCTTGTGGAAGGAGCGTGTGGATGAGCAGCCTGGGAGCCCCTTTCTGAGGCTGGGCCTGGGGGAGGAGATTACCAATCACTTTCCAGGCCTGAGAGCCCCACTGTTCGTAAGACCAGGGCCCCCCCTGAGTTCATAACATTCGATTCCTAGCAACAAGGGGCAGTTATTAAACATGTTACTTGGCAGGATGCAATTTCCGTAACTTTATAACAACTCTTCCCCAAAATTAATAAGCAAAGCAGAATGAGATCTGGCCGTGGGTGACTTGGGTTTGGGGAACAAGGTCACCATGCCGGGAGGGGGAATGTGGCACTCCAGAGGACCCTGGTACTCGGGGTCCTCCAGCTCCCCACAATGGTCCCCCGGGGCCTTTGGCCAAGGACGGCCCTCTCAAGGAGGCAGGACACTGCTGTGCCGGCTCTTCTTGCTGGCGCGAAACTCTGGTGGCCCTGGGGACACTGAGGAACCCCCTTAGGAATTCTGGAGACACTGGAGCCAGCCCAGCTCTGGAGGATGCAGGGGAGACGGGGTGGGAAGGGAAGGCTGAGGAGCAAAGGAATTCTCAGAGCCAGAAGCCGCTGTCTATTGTTTGAGATGCTTTCAGAGGCTCTGTTCCAGCTGCCTTTTGAGGGGACATCTCTGGCTGTGAACAGCCAGAAATGGCCTGTGTGCCTTTGTTCCTGCTTCCTCAGAATTGATGAAGTCGTCAGGAAATGCCGCTTCTCTAAGCCTGCCTGCACCAGGATAGGCACTACTCAGGTGACGGGCCACCCAGAGGGCCCATGTGTGCATGCGTGTGTGTGTGTGTGTGTGTGTGTGTGTGTGTGTGTGTGTCTGCTGGGTGAAAATAGTATATATGTGTGTGTATGTATTTACGAGTGGTACCAGGGTGTGTGAGTGGTGTGTGTGTGTGGGGGGTATGCGTGTGCATGTGCTGTGAGTGTGTGGGTGCAGACACACACACGTATGAAGCCACCACAGCTGGTCTTGCGTGGGAGGGGCTCAGAGCTGGCCTCAGTTCTGGCTCTTCTCCTTCTCGATGCTTCCTCTCCCTTCCTGCAAGTGTGGACAGCCCACGGATCTCCCAGCTGCCTGGGGATAGGACTGTGGCTTCTGTCTCTCTTGGACCCACCCCCTCCTCCCTGCCTAGGACTTGGTGATAGACAGTATTTGTGGACAGGGAGGAGAAAGCGGGTTCTGGGTGGAAAGAGGCCACCCTCTCCCCCATGCATCAGGGTAGGATGAGAGTATCAGCATACGGTCATTTCCCCACGAACAACCCCAGTCTTACCTCGTAAATATAATCAAAGAGCTCTAGTATTGTAAGGATACTAGCACCAATAAACAGCCCCATCTGACCACCAATATCACCTGGAGAGAGAGAAAAGGTCAAAGATTTGGCTTTACTCATGGCCCTTCTAGGAAGGAGTGAACAAAGAACTCAGAAACCAGACCTCCCTCCACGGGGAGCCTGGGCCTTAGGTAGGTCAGGCCCTGGACAACTCCCTCCCTCATTGCACAGCACCCAGTGTGGATGGGAATTAACCCAAATGCTTACTGGAGGGCCTACTGTAAGACCTCACAGGCTAATGGGCTTATTCAATTACCTTCAGAACCACACTCAAAGCCTCGCTTTGTCTCTGGGCTGGGAATAGAGACAAGAAGTGTGTGGTCTTGGCCTGGGGACAGGACAATGGAGCCCAAGACTCATGTGTCAGGTGCCTTGGGCGTGGGTCTCGGAAACAATGGCACAAGAGACCTTCCTACCCTCCCAATCATGAAGAGGCCCACAGGGCCAACTCAAGGCACCTCTCACCTTTGGGATAAGGTCATAGGAAGCATTCCCCTAACTCCCCCACCTCAAAGTAAATGCTCAATTTGGTCTTTTCCTAGAGTAGATGTTCTTGCTGGGGGGTATATAGGCCCCATTGACCAAAGTGTTTCTTGGCTGGTCTTCAGGTCCCCGCCAGTGTAGATACCTGGACATGCCCCAAGTCTATAAAATCAGAATCTCTGATTCTGGGGTCTGGAAGTCAGGATTCTTAAATTCCCAGGGGATTCTCCAACCCACCAGGGTCTGAGAACAACTCTCCTGTGGGAGTTGTGGACAGTTGGAGACCCTTTGGAAATGAATGCAAAACATTACATGGGTGTACCTGGGCATTTGTACTGGGAGAGTCCCTATTTGAGAAGCTATTATCAGATCCTCAAGGGTCCCCCCAAAAGTCCAAATGCTTGGCTCTGGAAGTCAGCGTGGTCGAACAGAGGGCTCAGAGTATTTGCGTTTGGAGAGTGGCCACCAGCCTGCTGTGTGGTTTTGATAACCCCTGACCTTCTCAGTAGCTTTGCCTTCAAAGGACATTTGGTGGTGGAGGGGAGTGGAGGAGAGAACTGTGAGGTTCTTGCCAGCTGAAGCCTCTGAGACCGTTAGCTGCTGGGCTGGGCGGGGAGAGCGCCTGGGAAAGGGGGTGCACCGGGCTGACCTCGTGGTCTGAGAACTTTCTGTTGGCCACATCTGCCCTCTCTGATTACAATCCCTGATTATGGCCGAGTGGGGTCAGACAACCACAGTCCCAGGTGAGCAGGCAGAGAGGGCGGGAAGGGGGCTCTTCCTGGGTGGGCTTGGAGCTGGGCTCCAACGGTTCCCCTCACTCCTCTCCCCCCTGCCCTCTCTGATGCCCTTCGTGGGGACATTACTGGGGAGTGGGTTCTTACAGGTGTTCATGTCAGGTGTGAGGTGTGTGTTTGCACGTGTGTGCAGTGTGTGTGAGTGTGGGTTATGTGCCAGGGTCCTCTGCATGTGCACATGCTTGTTTAGTAGAAGAAGCATGTCTGGCTGTCGATGGCTTCACGCAGGTGGCTATTTACGTCTAGGGTGGGGACCCTGAGTGTGTCTAAGTGTGTGTGAGTGCGGCTTTGTGGGGGTGGGCATAGTGCGTCTGAGTGTGCGGAACCTGTGTGAACATGTGTGTGCGTACGGACAGGTGTGTGTGATGAGTCTGTGGGTCTGTGCCACCGTGCACCGGTGTGCGTGGCTCAGCATGGTGTGCGTGTGTGCGCGCTTTGGGGCGGGGTGTGCTGTGTGTGGATGAGTGCCTGTGCGGTGTGCGCTGGGGTGAGGGCGGGCTGCGCAGCGGTGAGGGAAGGGCCCAACGGGCTTGGGGACTGAGTGCTTGCGAGCGGCACGCACTCTTGTCACGGGAGGCACAGATGGCAGCATGATTTCTCAGCAGGCTATTCTGGGTGGGAACAAGATGCTGGGAACATCTCATCCTCATATCAGATGCAGAGATGAGCTATCCTTTCTGACAGATTCAGAGCTCAGGCCCTTCTCAGTGTGTGTGTGTGTGTGTGTGTGTGTGTGTGTGTAAGACAGAGAGAGAGTGAGAGCGAGAGAGAGAGAGAGAGAGCGAGCTGTGAGCCTATATGGGGGGATGGGGAGAGCCCTGTCTTGAGTTATCTTTAGGAAATGAAGGAGGGGGATGCCTGGGTGGCTCGTTGGTTAAGCGTCAGACTGTTGATCTCGGCTCAGGTCGTGATCTCAGTTTGTGAGTTTGAGCCCCGCATCGGGCTCTGCGCTGATGGCGTGGAGCCTGCTTGGGATTCTGTCTCTCCTTCTCTCTGCCCCTCCCCCGCTTGTACGCACACTTTCTCTTTCTCTCTCAAAAAAAGAAAAAAAAAAGAAATGAGGTGACAGAGGCAGGGTGAGTGGGTCTACATGTCTGGAGCATGACCTCTACCTCCGGCCCAGGACATTAGAGTCTTGGCTTAGTCCCTTTTGGCCGCAACAGCGTCTGAGACCCAAGTGACAGCCACCTTAACCCAACTGGGTCCCAGCTGTGGCCCAGTCCCCAGTCGCCTGGGAGAGGTGCAGAAATGCTCACATGGTGCCTGGAATCACCAGCGGGGGCCCTGGGTCTCTGGCATGGTGACTGTCCAGGTACCAGAAACTATTCTTTATGCGCCTTCTGTGGGCTGAGGCTTTACCCCGGCTAACCATCACAATGAACTCATCAAGCAGCTTTATTAGACCCATTTCACAGATGAGGGGCCTGACGTCCAGTGAGTGAGGCCACTTGCCCACATTCTCGGAGCTGGTATGCAGTAGTCTTTGGCTCTGAACCTCTATACTTCCCTCTACACCTGCCACCCACCTCCCCCAGGATACCACTCTCTGTCCAACTCACAGGGACAACAGCGGCTAATTCTCCTTGTAGGGACAGCATCATGTCCTCTCTTGAGAGTGAGCTGGAGTTGGGAGAAGGACCCAAGGCACAGGTCTTTCAGCTGACCACCTCCGGGGGTTTTGTGAGTTTGGCGGGGGGCAGGGTTGAACGGAACTCCCTGCATCCGTTATTTGGCGGTGCGGCCAGGGGAGCTGATGTAAACTCGAGTGGGGGCGGCAGTCAGGTTTGTAGACATCTGGGGATGTGTGACCCTTTTTTTGTGTTTGACAAAGGACTCTCAATCCAGGGGGGACATCTGGCCCCAGTGCTGCCATGTTGCTTTCCAGTCCCACACTCACACTCACTGCCTGGGGACCACCCAAAGCTCAGCCTTCCCTCCATTGGACAGCTCTTTTCCCGCTGCGGCCCCGGGACTGTCACTCCAACCTGGGGGCAGAAGACCGCAGAGTCCAACGGGGCAGCCCTGGGAAGGCCCTGAGAGACCTTTCAGCTCACTTGCATCATTGTGTCAATGGGGAAGCTGAGGCTTAAATTGGGGCATGAGCTGAGCCTAAAACCTCCGCCACACGGGAGGCCTTCCCATTCTGGGACAGAGGGCGTAATTAGCACATTGAGAGTGCTGTCTGCCTGCCTACCCCCTGCCCACTCCCCCTCACTCCCCGCCATGACGTGTGGAAATTTGTGCAACAGACACCGACATACCGAGTAAGGCAGCAACTTCATATGCCTTCTTCTGTTCAATTGTCTCATAATTGAGCGCTTCAAAAAATATATCCAGAACGAGGATGTTCTCTCTGCAGAGGGAATATCCAGTACCATACACGGTGAGGACCATCAGGATCCACGCAGGCCATCCAACCCAGCTTTCCCATTGACAGAGGGAGGGGCTGAGGCCCAGGAAAGTGAAACGACCAGCCCAAAGTTAGAGCTGGTCAGTGACAGAGCTGACCTTGGAACCAAGAGCCCTGACCCCCAGCCCAGTGCTCTGGAGGCACATATCAGGTGTCCCTCTTTGGGACAGCTTTCCACGAGTCCTACCTGGCCTCCAGGTCTCTGGGCCCCCCACAGGGTCTTCCTGGCTCCCCACCTGCAGGTGAGTTCAGCACTCTCTTGACAAGCTCTTCACTCTCTTGCCTTGCTTGCCCCAGCTGACCTCCCGGGTGGCCTCTACCCACTCCGGAGAGCCCCCCGCCATGCTCCTACTTGGATTTATAACAAGGTTGTCCTAGTGGGACGCCCATGCGCTCACACTGCCAAATCAGCTGCCAGGCTCAGGGAGGAACAAATCTATATCTGGCCGGGGGGTTCCCTTTTCCTCTTTTAGGCAGGTGTGTTAACAAGACACATCTTGGCAGGAAAAGTCATCGCTGCTGGCAGAACGTCGGCTCAGCAGCAGGGCCTGGCACCTCCTTTTCTCCATCTCCTGCGACGCTGGTCACAGTGGCCTCGGTGCCCCTTGTTTGCAACCGGCTGAGCCAGAGCTGCCCCGGGATGGGCTCCGGTGGCCGTGTGGCAGGAGGGAGCGGCTGGTGAGAGAGAAGCAAATCCTCCTCTTCATGCAGGGCTCCCCGAGGCGCCGTTCAAAGTAAGTGTCACCATCGCTTGCCTGGGTGATGACAACTGCCTCCTACCAGGCCGCCTCCCTTTCTTCTGGCTTCCCTTCTGTCCTCCACACTGCCCCCTGAAGGATCTTTCTAAAACTGCTAGAAAACATTACAATTCAGGGATGCCTGGGTGACTCCTTTGGTTGAGCGGCTGACTCTTGGTTTTGGCTCAGGTCATGATCTCACGGTGTATGAGTTTGAGCCCCGAGTCAGGCTCTGTGCTGACAGTGAGGAGCCTGCTTGGGGCTGGCTCTCTCTCTCTCTCTCTCTCTCTCTCTCTCTCTCTCTCTCCCTCTCTCTCTGCCCCTCCCCTGCGTGTGCTCTCTCAAAATAAATAAATAAAACGTTAAAAATAATTACATTTCAGTTCCTCTGTCACCCAGGCTACATTTAAAATGCTCACTAACCACATGCGGTTAGTGGCTCCCTTGTTGGTCCTCGGAGATACACAATCTGTGCTTCTGCCGTCATGGCAAAAGTTCTGTTGCAGAGCAGTGGTCTAAAATACACGGTTGAGGCTGTCACCTACTTGAAGCTCATCAGAGGCCCCCTCCTCTTTTTGGATAAAATCCACTCCCTGTCCCCCAGGGAGACGAGGCCCTCTTGCTCTGACACATCCACCTGTCCCAGCTCCCTCTGGCCATTCTCTTGTCTGCCCTGTGCCTGGGACACCTCTGCTCCCAAGACTTCCATTCATTTATTCTGTTAAAGACATTTTTTTGAATGCCAGCTCTGTGCCAGACCCTCCACAGCAGCGAACACAAGGAAAGGCTGCAGCCTTCAGGGGGCTTTCCGTCTAGTGGGGCACACACACACGAGAACATGGAAATGACACCCTTAGGTGAATGCCACAAAGGAAAACACCAGAGTGCTTGGACAGAGATTGAAAAGGAGGAGAACTAATTTAGCTGTTTGAGATGACCTTGAAATGGAGACCTGCACAATGAGGAACCAGGTGGGTAAAGTGCGAGAGGAAAAGCATTCTGGGTGGAGGGAATGAAATGTGCAAGCCTGCCTGGAAAACTCCTACACATCCTCTTAAACAAGATCGCTGAAGCTGGGGCATGTGACTGGCTCAGTACATTAAGCTTCCGACTCCTTTGTTTAAATTTTTTTTTATGTTTTTATTTTATTTTTGAGAGGGGGGGGGGAGGGGCAGAGAGAGAGGGAGACAGAATCTGAAGCAGGCTCCAGGCTCTGACCTGTCAGCACAGAGTGGAACTCATGGGCCATGAGATCATGACTTGAGCTGAAGTTGGACACTTATCCAACTGAGCCACCCAGGCGCCCCCAAGCTTCTGACTCTTGACTTCCGCTCAGGTCATGATCTCACAGTTGGGGAATTCAAACCCCACATCAGATTCCATGACTCTGACAGCACGGAACCTGCTTGATATTCTGTCTCTCCCTCTCTCTCTCTGCCCCTCCCCTGCTCGCTTTCTCTGTCTCTCTCTCTCAAAATAAAGAAATAAACTTAAAGTCTCTGAAGGTTTCCTTGAGGGCAACCCCATGTGAGGTGCAATCAAGCAGCCTCCCTTCCTGCCTGTATCAGCCTGTAAAGCATTCAGACGTACGCTCCTCTCTCAAGACTGTAAGCTCCTTAACGGCTGGGGGAGGGGCTGCTTCTTAATCATCTTTGTCTTCACTTTCTGAGTCCTAAACACAGAGCTTGGCACACGGCCGAGGGTCAGTTCAGTTCTGCCAAACGGAGCTTCCCTCTGCCCTCCTCCTCGACTGCCCCCAGTTTCTCCTGGGTCCATCCCTTCTCCCTCTGCCTACCGGTGCCCACTGAGCTTACGAGATATATTTTTCTGATTTGTTGAATTTCTTCTCGAGGTACTTGGCTGACGTCTTGCTGGGGATCTTCACCATGGACAGCTCTTTGTTGTAGCGGGTCAGGTTGCAGGGTGTCCTGCAGAGACAGTAATTGCTGTCCTTCTCCGCCAGCAGACCTGCGGGGGAGAGGGGGGCGGGGCTTAGTCAGCTGTGGGGGCGGGGCCTCAGGGTTCCAGCCGCTGGGGAGGTGGGGGCGCGGAAGCTGGGAGGAGGGGCCATCCCCGGGAAGTGAGGGGCGGGGCTGTGGAGATGAGGGGAGCTGGGCTTTGGCTATAGATTGGTGAGGGTGTGAGCGCTCATGAAAAGTGCCCACTCTATGTGTCTCTCTTGGTCCTGTTCTCCTTCCACTTCCTTTATTGTTATGTTGTCCTTTAAAAATTGTTGAAAGGCACCGCTTTTGGAGAATGGGTTCCACAGGAGTCCAGGCCCCTTCAGCTTCCCAGAGCCTTCTCTGCTCCTAGCCTCAGTGTTCTCATCCACAAAGTGGGCCTCCCGTCACGGGCAAACATGAGAGAACATTTTATCTAAAACCCAGGGCTCAGTGGTATTCCCTCTGAGGCTCCTTCCTAGCCAGAGCCCGCCTCCGGTGCCTGCTGGGGCAGGGTGCAGGCAAAGATTCTCAGTTCCTGTCCCTAGAAGCAACCTCCCGCACCTTTTCTGCTCCTGTCTTCACCTGAGGAAGGGGTGGCTAAAGATATCACTTCCTTCCCTCCGTCTCTCTGATCATGGCAGTGTTACCCATGGGATTCCATACTCCAAGGAGAGATGTCTTTGTACACATCTTTCACTCTTCTCTAAGGCCGGCGCCTCCCCCCCACGATCAGTCCTTCTGGAAGCAACTGGACACAGGAGTCCAGAGCTGTCCTAGCTTAGCTCCAGCAAGTGCAGCTGCTGAACGAACTTGAGTCCCTATGATTTAAACATGCTCTCTGCTCGTCTTGATCATAGACCACGTCCCAGGTGCAGAGAGAGGCAGGCAGGTGGAGTGAGTCTAGCTTTGGGGTTGTGGCTTGTTTGTCGGATCTCCTGCACCTGAAGTTTTCCAGTGGGGGATTCCAGCAGTTATTCCAACCCACGAGCACCCAGCCAGAGGAGGAGGAGGGAGAAATGCACAGCGGCTGCCCCTTCCCCCCTCCCCTACCTCCTTCGGTGCCCACCCGGATGTCTACTGTTCATTCATCCTCTCTCCATCTCTGTCCCTTCCTCTGTGCTCCCCAGTGCTCTCCATTCCCCTGAAACCCACCCCTTCTCTACCGCACCTCTCTACTTCCTCTCACTCCCCCAGTGCCTCACCAGCCCTCATCCGCCTGCATCAGTTTCCTCCCCTCCCTCTCTCCTGCCTCCTCTCCACCTTCCTCTCCAGCTCCTACAGTGCTGCAGCCCCAGCCAGCCTCTCCTCCCCCCTCCGGTGCCCCTTCCGCCCTATCTCTCCCACACCCAGAACACCTCTGAGGTCTCAAGCTCAGCTCCCACTCCCTTTGTCCCCCAGTACTGACCTAGGGCAGGCTCTGCGCACTCCTTGTGCTGCTCCGGAGTACAGAAAGGGGCATCCCCTGCAACGAAGAGACACAAGGAGACGTACTCAGGCAGCAACCCCTCCCTCCTGGGCTGGGGAAAGGGAATGCATCCTGCAACCGGGGAGGAGCAGCAGTCCCCCGGCAGTCAGAAGGGAATCACCCATAAGAGCTGGGGGCAAGTGGGGGTGCAGTGTTACCCAGAGCCAGGGGATTAGGTCTGCTCTGCTCTGGGAGCTTGGGCAGGTGAATATAGGGTCTGCCTAGCTAACTTCTCCCAGATTGCTGCGCTGGCCCAACTAGCTCAGGTGGGTGACAGGTGAGAAAGCCTTGGTGGCTGAAAGTAGAGACTGGCAGAAAGCACCTCTACCTCCAGGCACACATCTTCGCCTTTAACTCACACGGGTACCTCCGGAAATAGGAAATACCGTGTCTGTTTCACCCCTGAGAGTCTTGAGGTTAAAGTATCCTGCCTTCCCAGGACATCAGAGCTAGCAGTGATGGAGATGGGTTTTGAATACACTGGCCTGACCAGTCTGACCCCGAGGCCAGGGCCACACCTCTGCTGTCTGTGAACAAGCCCCACCATGTAAGTTTCTTGCCCTTAATTCGGTAACAGAGATGCCAGTAAGAATGTCATGGGTAGAACGGTTAAAACCTCTACTGCTTGCTTTTGGCTCAGGTTCCACGGGGGAACCTTACTGGCTGGTGATCCAGTCTGATCCATCAGGCAGGTAACATTCCCCAGTGCTGTATCCTTCTCTATGGTCTCTCAGTAGAAATCCAGACGCCACCTCTGCCCCCCCCACCCCCAAAACCCAGGCCCGGCCTTTTTTTTCCCCGGGTGCTAAAATTAAACCTACCACAATGTCCTTTCCTTACTATTTCCCTAAACCCCCTTTTCAAGAGCTGAGAGCTGGTATGCTTCCTTCTTTCCAACAATAACAATGTAACTGGTGTTTCTCTTTTTGCTCTGTCTTCTGGGAAGCTCAGAGGCAATTTTAAAGATCAACAATTATACAATTAGATTTCTAGAAAAACTTACAGATTACTGATGAAATAGAGTTTAGCTATAAGCTAAATCTGAGCATTGGTTATAAAAGAAAGCAATTGATAATGAATTAAATGTCTGATATAAGGATTTAGTTAAATAAACTTAAATAAAGTATGATATGGCCATGAAATGGTAGCCATTGAATAGGATAGCAAAGCTCCCAACACATAGTAGATCATCAGTCAATACTACTTTTGGTTCCTCTCCGCGTGTGCTAATAAAATGACCACTGACTTTTGCACTTTTATATTTTAGCCTAATTTTATCCTCCTAACAACTAATGATTGTATTTTAGAGATAATGAAGGTAAGAACAGAGAGATTTAGTAACTTGGGCCAGGTCACACAGCAGATAAGTGGAGGAATCTGAATTAGAAGCCAAGGTCCCTTCCTCCCAGCTTGTCATCCTTCCTTCTCTGCTGCGAAACCAAACTCTTCATGCTTGAATTAGCCCTCACGCCATGCCCCCTCCCCTGCACCCCCACTCCACCCCTCGTGCTCCTGCCTCTGATTAGCCGACTACCTCTAATAAGATGGCTACATGCATTGTTAGTCTGACACCAGAAATATCAGCACATGCGCATCTATTTGCCAGCTGAGGGACTTTTGCCTCATCTGAAAGAGTGCTAGACATTTGGATGCGAGAAGGAAACCATCTGGATGAAAGCAACAGACACCTGGATGTTTGAACAGGTGCCACACCAGGATTCAAGAATTGCAAGGGCTCCAATACCTGGACACTGAACCCTAGGAGGTAAGAGCAGCAAACAATTAACAAACACGTTGAGCACTGGCAGGAGCATTCTTTAAACATCTGGACACTTCTGGACACCAGGATGCTGCCCTGGTTGCTAGACTGGTTGTTTCCATCTGCCGTCCACGTGTTTGGGACCAAGTACTAGCCTTTCCCAGAACAGCATCCCTGTGGGTCCTCATGGAGTGGGTACAGTGGTTCCCGCTAGGGTGAGAAGGGCACAGAAGGTCTCAGGCAGTCCCTTGGCACTGACCTGGCATGTGCACCATACGACAGTTGCAATTCTCCACGATGTAGCGCGTCTCACAGTCGATCCGACAGGCGGTGATGCTGTAAACAGGAAAGAAGTCGAGTCCCATCTCTGAGGATCGGCACTCACCCCACGGTGGGGGCAGGTATGTGAGCTGCAAGACAGGAAGGTGGGGGCAGCAGTCAGCCCTGGAGGTTCAGCATCGACAGCCTTAATAGCGCATTCACTTACTTACTCAATCAACAAACGATTATTGACCATCTGCTACAGGACAATCTAGCTCCATTGACCTCATAGGCTTTCCACGTCTGCCTCCAATACTCATTTTCCTGTCTCGTATAACCTTCCCATAAAGGCCAATCTCGAAGTCTCTTACATTTGCCACGTGTCTTTCTACCTCCATAGTTTGTCATCTCCAAACTCTTGGAATGACCCAACTAAATTCTACCTTCTTGGCTGGGAACATTGGGACCCCAGACCTAGACTTGGGGGCCAGAACCTTCAGAGGGTCCAGGAAGAAATGGCATAATCAATGTTATTTATGATCTGTGGCCCAGACTAGATCATTCCTCCAGTGTCATGCTATGGATGAACTCCTTTGGGGAAAATGTCCTTATTCTCAGAGGTCCAATGTCTATAGAATGCTGTCATGCCTATGGTACATGCCTGTTGGGACTGGGGAAGGTGAAGGGTGAGGGAAATGAATGGCTGTGAGCACTTATGTGTGAAGCCCCGAACTAAATCCTTTATATTTATCTTTTTTATTTAATTGGAGAAAAAAAATGCAACAAAATGCATGTTTTTAGAGCACAGTTCACCAAATTCTAAAAAATGTATACACTTGACTGGGGCGCCTGGGTGGCTCAGTCGGTTGAGTGTCCGACTTTGGCTCAGGTCATGATCTCACGGTCTGTGAGTTCAAGCCCCACGTCAGGCTCTGTGCTGACAGCTCAGATCCTGGAGCCTGCTTCGGATTCTGTGTGTGTGTGTCTCTCTGCCCCTCCCCTGCTCTCTCTCTCTCTCAAGTAAATAAACATTAAAATTTTTTAAAAAAAATGTATACACTTGTGAACCTACCACTTAAATCAAGACCTAAGACATTTAAAAAAAAGTTTACTTATTTATTTTGAGAGAGAGTGTGTGCACACGTGTGAGCAGGGGAGGGGCAGAGAGAGAGAAAATTCTAAGCAGGTCCTGCACTATCAGTATAGAGCTGGACGTGGGGTTTGATGCCAACCATGAGATCATGACCTGAGCTAAAATCAAGAGTCGGTTGCTCAACCTACTGAGCCACCCAGGCACCGTAAGACCCAAGACATTGAAAATCACCCCACAGAATTCCTTCCTCTCCCTTTCCAATCAACCCCCACCCATCCACCCAGCCAATCTCTGTTACAGATTCTACCACCATAGGTTGGCTTTGGCTGTTCTCAACCTTCATGTAAATGAGAACCTACACTGAGTATTCTTTTGTGTCTGGGTTCTTTGGCTCAACATAATGTTTTTGAGATTTATCCACACGGTTGTGTGCCTTAGTTCATTTTTTTTTTAAATTGCTGAATAGTTTCCCAGTGTATAAATATACCACAATCTGTATCCATTCACCTGATGACGGGCCCTTGGATTGTTTCCAGTTTTGGGTAATTATGAAAAAGTCCCTGTTAACATTTATGGACAAGTCAGTTCAGTTTTTGGACACATACTTTCATTTCTCTTAGGTAACCGGCTAGGAGAATAGCTGGTTTGTTAAATAGGTCTCGGGATAACTTTTTATATGAAACGGTGAAACTGTTATCCACAGTGCTAGTACGGTCTTTCATTACCACCAGGAGCGTATGAGAGTTCCAGTTATGTTGTACCCTTGCCAAATCTTGATTTTGTCCATATTTCTAATTTTAGACATTCATGTAGGGGTATAGTTATATCTCATTGTTGTTTCTATTTGTGGTTCTCTGCTGATTGATGATCTTGAGTGCAATTTTATGTGCTAATTGGCCATTCATATATTATCTTTTGTGACATGTCTTTTCAAGTCTTTTGCCCATTAAAACAACTTGCTTACTTTTTACTTTTATTATTAAGCTGTAAGAGTTCTCCATATGTTCTGGATACAAGTCCCCTGTCAGATAGCATGTACTGAGAATATTTTCTCTCTACCTCCCATAGTTTGTGGCTGACTTTTCATTTTTTTAATGGTGTATATTTTTCCTACTTTTAAAAATCCCTCATTAAGATGTCATTTACAAATAATAAAATGTCTCAACTTTAATGGACAATTTAATGAATTTTTACAAGCGTGTACACCCTGGTAACAAGCATTCTAATCAAGATACGGAGCATCTCCATTAACCCCCCAAAGTCCCCCCCCCAGCCCTCAGGCCATCACCGATCTGCTTTCTGTCATAAATTGGCTTTGCCTGGTCTAGGATTTTATATAAATAGAAGCATACAGCATGCACCCTTTTGTGTCTGGCTTCTTTCTCTCAGCAGAACGTTTCCAAGATTCATTCATGCTCATGCATGTCTCAGTAGTTCATTCCTTTTTATTGCTGAATTTTACTTCTTCCTTTCTGGTCTTTATTTTTTATTTCTTTTTCTTGCTTCAGCGCATTGGCCAGAAACTGTATATTGTGTAATGTTGGAAAAAACTGAAGAGAGAAGATATCTTTACCTTGTTCCTGATCATAGGAGGAAAGGGTTCATTACTTCATTATTAAATGTGTTAGGTATATATATATTTTTTTCCCTAGAGGCCCTTGTCAGATTGAGAAAGTTCTCTCCTGTTTCTAGTTTGCTGAGCACTTTTACCTTTACTGGGTATTAAGTTTTGACAAATGTGTGTCCTGTTTCTACTGAGATGATCACATGATTTTCCTCCTTTGTTCTGTTAATATGGTGAATGATACGGATTGATCTATAGATGCTGAACCCACCTTGCATTTCTGGCACAAGCCCCACTTGGTCATGGTTTATTTATTATCCTCTTTATATTGTTGCTGTATTTAACCTACTAATGTCTTGTGGAAGATTTCTGTGTCTATGCTCATGAATGATATTGTATTTAATTTGCTTTTCTTGTGATGTCTCAGTCAGGTTTGGTATTGTGGTTATGCTAACTTCATAAACAAAATTATGAATTGTTTCCTTTCCTCTTTCTCTATTTTCTCAGTTTGTGTAGGCTTGGTATCATTCCTGTCCTAAATGTGAAGCCATCTGGACTTGGTGATGGTGTGTGTGTGTGTGATGATTTTTAATTATGAATTCAATTCCTTTAGTGGATTTAGAGACATTCAGACTTCCCATTTCTTCTTGTGGTGGTTTTGTTGTGCTGTTTTCCAAGGAATTTGTCCATTTCATCTAAGTTGTTGAATTTATTAGCATATAGTTGTGAATAATATTCTCTTATCACTTTTTAAATGTCTGAAAAATTGGTAGTAACGTCCTCTCTTTCGTTTCTGATATTAGTAACTGGTGTTATCTCTTTCCTTGTTTTTGATTTCTAATTTAATTATGCTTTGATCAGGAAACATACTATCCATGTTCCTTTAAAATTTACTGAGATTGAGTTACAGTGCAGCGTATGGTATATCTTGGTGAATGTTTCATGTGCACTTGAAAAGCATGTGTATTCTGTAATAGTTGGTGTAGGTGTTTTATAAAAGGCAATTAGGTCAAGTTGTTGGATAGTGTTGCTCCAATCTTCTATAGTTCTACTGAGTTTTTGTCTAGTTATTCATCAATTGCTGAGAGAGAAGTGTTCAACTCTCTAACTAGGACTATAGATTTGTCCATGTCTCCCTTTAGGGCTATTTTTGCCCCTTGTGTTTTTGAAACTTACCATGAGGCACCTACATATTTAAGATCACGATATCTTCTTGAGGGATTGATTCTGTTATCATTGTGAAATAACTCTCTTTATCTCATGCAATATATTTGTCTTGAGGTTTACTTTGTATAATATAGTCATACCAGCTTTCTTATACTTACTGTTTATCTTTTCCCATTCTTTAATTTTTTTTGGTCCACCTTTTGCTTTTAACCCATCAGAATATTTTTATATTTAAGGTACATTTCCTGTAAACAGCCTATTTGAGTACTGCTGTTTTACCTTGACAATCTCTGTGTTTTAATTGGAGGGTTTAATGCATTTACATTTAATAGTATTTTTGATACAGTTAAGTTGAAGTCTACTATCTTGCTCTTTGTTTCCTTTTTGTCCCCACTGCTATTTCTTCCTTTGTTCTACCTTCCTTGACTCCTTTTGGGGTAACTGAGTATTGTTTTAGGTGATCATTCCATCTCCTCAATTGGCTTTTGATTTATACCTCTTTGTACTATTATTTTTTTAACTTGCTGCTCTAGGATTTACAGTTTTCATCCTTATCAGAATCTATCTTGAATTAATATAATACCACTCCACATATAATTCTATTTCCATCCCTTCCTGTCCTTTATGCTATTGCTGTCATATATTTTACTATTACATCTGTTATAAACACCATGGTAGGTACACTGTTACTATTTATGCCTTAAGCATCCCATTAATTTTCAAAGAAGTTAAGAAAAAAAGAAAACATTTTATATTTACCCACATGTATATCATTTTCCCTGTTCACCATTCTTTTGTGTAGATCTGAATTTCCATTTGCTATCATTTCTCTTCAGGCAGAAGAACTTTCTTTATTATTTCTTTTAGTATGAGTTCACTTGTGGTAAGTGGTGTCCATTTTCATTTATCTGTAAGAAGTGTTAATTTTGTCTTTATTTTTGAAACATATTTTGGCCATGTGTAGCATTCCAGCTTGTAATGTGTTTCCCCCCCCCAACCATTTCGAGGGTATTCCACCATCTTCTGGCCTGTTTTTGATGAGAAATCAGTCATAATTTTTTCATTGCTCCTCTCTATGTATTATGCCTCTTCTCTCCTGATTACTTTTAAGATGCTGTTGTTGTTGTTGTTGTTGTTGTTGTTGTTTTAGGATTTTAACTGCATCATACCAGACGTGGTTTACTTTGTATTTATCCTGCTTGGGGATCACTGAGGTTCCTGAATCTGTGGAATGATGTTTTTGAACAAAATTGAAACATTTTTAGCCAATATTTCTTCAATTATTTTTCTCCTCCATTCTTTGTCTCTCTTCTTTCTGGGATCCTATTTATATGCATGCTGGTTTGCTTGATACTGTTTCACAAATCATGGGTGTTCTGTTCACTTTTATCAGTCTTTTTTCTTTCTCTTTGTGTCTCATTTGAATAATTTTTATTAACCTGCCTTCAAGTTTGGTGTTCATTTATTGTTTTCTACATAATCTTCTCATAATCCCATCCAATATTTTTAAAATTTCAGGTAATTGTATATTTTAGGTGAAGGTTGGTATGTAATTTTTTTTAATTAAAAAAATTTTTTTTAATGTTTATTTTTGAGGAGGGGGAGAGAGAGAGAGAGACAGAGTATGAGCATGGTAGGGGCAGAGAGAGACACACACAGGGTCTGAAGCAGGCTCCAGGCTCTGAGCTGTCAGCATAGAGCCATACATGGGGCTTGAACTCATGAACTGTGAGATCATGACCTGAGCTGAAGTCGGTGCTTAACCAACTGAGCCACCCAGGTGCCCCTAATTTTTTTTAATGTTTATTTATTTTTGAGAGAGAGACAGAGCATGAGTGGGGGAGGGGCAGAGAGAGAGAGAGAGAGAGAGAGAGAGAGAGAGAGAATCTGAAGCAGGCTCCAGGCTCTGAGCTGTAAGCACAGAGCCTGATGCGTGGCTTGAACTCACGGACTGTGAGATTATGACCTGAGCCAAAGTCAGATGCTCAACCAATTGAGCCACCCAGTCCCAAGGTGTAGGTTGACATCTACAAAAAGTTTTCATATCTTGCCTAAAAGTTTCTCATCATTTATATCTTTCTGTAATAGTTTAACGTGCTTATCATTGTTATTTTATTTTTATATACTTAAAAAATATTTATTTATTTATTTAGTTAGTTATTTAGAGAGAGAGAGAGAGAGAGAGCAGAAGAGGGGCAGAGAGAGAGGGAGAGAGAATCCCAAACAGATTCTGTGCTGCCAGCACAGAGCCCAACGTGGGGCTTGATCTCATGAACTGTGAGATCATGACTTGAGCTGAAATCAAGAGTAGGACACTTAACCAGCTGAGCCTCCCAGGAGCCCCTAACATGTTTATTATTGTTATTTTATTTTTATTATTAAATTTTTAAAAATGTTTGTTTATTTTTGAGAGAGAGAGAGAGAGAGAGAGAGAGAGAGAGAGAGAGAGAGAGAGAGATACAGAATCAGAAGCTGGCTCCCGGCTCCGAGCTGTCAGCACAGAGCCTGACATGGGGCTTGAACTCACAAACTGTGAGATCATGACCCGAGCTGAAGTCAGATGCTCAACGGACTGAGCCACACAGGTGCCCCATATTATTGTTATTTTAAAGTTACTGTTTCTAATTCCAACACGGGCTATATATGGATCTGTTTCTACTGGTTGTTTATTTTTCTTTTCATATTTTCCCTCTTTTTTTTTCATATGTCTAGTAATTTTTGATTATATATAGGGGACATAACCCTTAAAAATTTTTTTTAATGTTTATTTGTTTTTGAGAGAGACGGAGCATGAATGGGGGAAGAGGAGAGAGAGAGAGAGAGAGAGAGGGAGACACAGAATCTAGAACAGGTTCCAGGCTCTGAGCTGTCAGCACAGAGCGTGATGTGGGGCTCAAACCCGGGAACGGTGAGATCATGACCTAGGCTGAAATCAGACACTTAACCGACTGAGCCACCCAGGTGCCCCTGGACATAACCCTTTTTAATTGTATCCTGGATGTTGCGAATAACTCTTTATAGTGACTCTGGGTCAGTTGTCTTCCTCTGAACAGTATTGAGTTTTGTTCTAACAGGCAGTTAAATCAATGGTGAATCACTGGTTTTGTTTGGTCTTAGAAGGACTATTTAGGCTCTGTTTACGGATGGGCATATTTTAGTTTTGCCCTTGATTCTGGACTATGCCCTTTGTCTTGGGATGTGATCTTAACTCCTGCGGAATGACTCATCTGGCATTTCAGTGGCAAGTGTGAGGTATTTATGAAGTCTCTCCAACTTGGTTGTACTTGGATATCAAGTCTGTCTCCCCTCAGTGGCGGCTGCTGAAGTTACTGCCCATTTCTTTCAACTGCTGTTTTTCTCCTGAGCTTCCGGGAGTCCCTCCCTATCTGTATGAAGTTCGAAGTTCAGTCTAGGACTTTAGGGAGGTTTATGTAAAAATTTGGGGGCTCCCCATCGGGGCCCCTCCTTTCTAGGATTTCTTTTCCCAAGTTTGGGCCTTTCAGGCAACCCTAAATTCTGACTTCTGACTCCTTAACTTAATGGCTGCTGTCTCCTGCTCGACCTCTATCCCCAGGATTCCCTTAGAACTTGGCGTGCCTTCACGGGGAGGTCAGGTAAATAAATGTGTCCTTCACTCAGTGTGGTTCCCTTCCTTCAAAGGCTGTGTAGCCTCCCGTTTCTGCCTGCTGTTAGTCTCTCTCCAGTGCCATCAAATAGTTTGTGCAGGGTTTATAATTGCTATTTCCGGGAGAGTTTGTCTGATATAAGCTACTCCACCATTACTGAGAACCAAAAGCTTCTGTACTCATTTCATGTAACATTCACAGGACTCCTTTGAGGTAGATGTTTCCATTCTCATTTGATTAATGAGAAACTTGAGTATCAGAAGGTTAAGTAGCCTGTCCAAGATCACAAACCTAATCAGTGGCAGAGCCAGCAGATGGACCTGGGAATTTCTGACTCCAGCCTTGTGCTTATCACACTACACTGCCTCTCCAGGGGCTGGAGAAGGGCTGTAGGAAGGGCTGTACGTGGCTGTAGGAAGGGAGACACGCTCCAAGGAGGACTTTTCAGAGCGTTTCTCTTCCTTTTTATCTAACGGTTCTTTTCTTCATTCTTCCTCATGGTTTGCTTTACTCTTTCATCTTTGGAGCTCATGAGTTGACCAGGATTTTTCACAAATTTCTTGTATGACCTTGGAAAAGTCGCTGCTCTCCTCTGGACCTTAGTTTTCTCATCTGTAAATAGGGAAGTTTGGTGGGGTAGGGGGTATCCTATGATTAGAATGGATTGGATCCTCTATGTTGCTCAATATTGGATCATTAAACACACAAACTGGCTTTGGGAGAAATGAATCATGCCTTTTGGCAAGGCTGGGGGTCTTAAAATGATGTAAATTCACTTTGGAGGGGGAGCTCATTTCTTTGTCTTCTATTAAAACAGGTGCCCACGATGGGCGCACCAGGAATGTAGCTGGTGAAGCTCTGATGGTGAGGATCCAATGTTTGTTCAGGGTCAGCCACTTCCCTTTTATCGAAGAGGTCATGTCCCGGATGCCCCTGCTACCCTGCTGTGGCTGGTTCGTTATCTGTTCTGTCAGCTTTCCTGAAGCCTCACACACAGTAGCTGGAAAATCACAGCATGTAAAGCATCAACTCTTGCTTACCAATGAGTGTCTGAAAGCGGGTTGGAGTATTTGTTTATCCTGGGCAAGCAAAGCCTCAGGGGGACCCTGAAGCACTGTCTTCAGATATCTGAAGGGCTGTCTCAGGGAAGAATGAGATTTGTTTTCTGGCTTCCCAAGGGAAAGATAGACACAAGAATAGTTGTAATAAAGGAAGTGGATGATGGTAACGTTTATGCCTGCTGCAAGCACCGTGGTAGGCACATTACATGCCTTACTTAATTTAATCCCAAAGAAGGATTGGGGCGCCTGGGTGGCTCCGTCGGTGAAGTGTAAGGGTCTGACTTCAGCTCAGGTAGTGATCTCACAGTTCATGGGTTCGAGACCCGCTGCTGGCTCTGTGCTGACAGCTCAGAACCTGGAGCCTGCTTCAGATTCTGTGTCTCCCTCTCTCTCTGCCCCTCCCCTGCTTGTGCTCTGTCTTTCTCTCTCCCTTAAAAATAAATAAACATTAAAAAATTAAAAAAAAAGGAAGGATAAATTCTGGCTCAACTTTCTAACCTCCTGTACAATTCAAGAATAAAATTACCGCCTTGAGAGTGAATTCCCCATCATGAGGGGTGTTCAAGCAGAAGCTACGTGAATCCTTGGCTGGAATGGGAAGAGAGAGAGAGTCAAGCACTGGGTGTGCAGTACCTGAGAGGGCTTCTAAGGTCTCGTAAGTCTCAATGTCTAATCATAGATCCCAAATCTATTCTTTCAGTTTGAGAATTAGAGGCAGTGGAACGAGCCAGATAGAATCTTGAACCCCACTCTTTCACGGGCCAGCTGTGTGACCTTGGGTAATTCGTCCACGCCCACCGTTAGTCTCCTCATCTGATCAAATGATATCAGTGCCCTGCAGGCGACAGGTGCTCACCAAGACTTGGTTCCCAGCCCCATCGCCTGATAAACTCCTTCATGTTCCTCTGCCCTTTCATTTATGCAACAAACAGCTCACAGCTCCCCCTCTGTTCTCCTATAGTTCAGTTCCATAGACCAGCCATCTCTGCCCTTTTGGGGTTGAGTTACTTTGAGTTGGGTTTATTATGATAAGGACTCTTGCCAAGTCCAGATAACGCCAACCCGCTAGATCTAGGGGTCAGGAGCTGGGAGAGAGGAGAGACGCCCGGGATTGAGCCTTGGAGTGTTCTCGCATGTACCTGACATCTCACCCTCCCTTACCCTTTTTATCCCCTGGGCCATGGAACTTTGGATAATTGCTGAAATTTATGAGCCGAACAAAGAACTCAGCATTTTTGCGGTGGAATATTCTGGTGCTTGCCTTTCAGTGCTTCACTGTCTTGAGGCTTCTGTCCACAGTTGTTTTCACTTTAGAGAGAGAAGCTTGTGTTTGCTGCCAGCCTGCCTGGGGACATCCTGTGCTGTTCCTCGCTCCCTGGCTTTCCCTGCCTCCCCCAGCCCACAGATCCCGAGGTGTGCCAGCAGGTGGCGCTACAGTTAGCACAGCTGCCCAAGGCCTGTCTGCAGCTTGAGCAACCCGGAGGGAGTCAGTGGGTCTCCCTTGCCAAGCATCCTGGACTTTTCCTTGTGTCTGCAGCCTCCACTCAGGACTTGGCTGCGATGCTTCTTTGGTTGGGGGGGGGGGGTGTACCGGGGTTGCAGAGGTGAGTAAAACGGGGCTCCTGTTTGCCCCAGTCCTGCTCCTGCCAGCATCATAGGGATGTCCCCGGATCCCTGGTGCCTGTCTTCTGCCTCTTCCCCCAGCCTGTACAGCTGAAGGGTAGTGGGCAGAACACGGCACCATCACTGATAGGCTAAGTCACTTAACTACTCAGGGCCTCAGTTTCCTGATCTGCAAAACAGAGCTAATAATTTGCAACTTACAGGGCTTCCTTGCAGGTTAGATGGGAATAGGCATGGCACCTTGCACAATGTTTACACGTGTTTGTTGTCTTTAGGTTAGGGAAGCACTTACAACAGTCCTTCACTCAAGGTGTCAGTCTGGTGGCTGGTCCCGTGTGCCTGTCCTAACTGGCATCCCCTCTCTAGCCATACCCATAGATCTCCCTGCCCCCTGGATCTCAGGCCTCTTAGTGCAGGGTCTGGCACGTAGTAGGTGCTCATACCTGCTTATTGAAGGAATTGTCCCACCCTACTTTGTCCTAGCCAAGTACAGAGGAGGAGTGAAAGGGGCTGCCTGCTCCAAGCCACACAGAAGAAGAGGGGCCGCCATGTTGGTCCCCGTAGGCTCTGCATTGACATAGGCTCAGCACCAAATCACATCTGAGTCCTGGACTAGTAAGCGGCGGGCTTTCCTGCGTGACCTCGGGCATGCCACTCAACCTCTCTGGACTTCTCTGTCCCATCTGTAGGGGGCAGGGCCCTAAGGTACTATGCTCTGAGAGGTCTCAGTTTCTAGGATCAGGTGACCATGAGGTCCCCCTACCTCTTAGCCAGGCCCTGTGATCTCCCTCTCATTTTTCCACCTTCCACTACAAGTGCAAACTTCTGCTCTGCCCACCCAGATGGAGGGGGATTCAGAGCCTGCTTTTGAGACATAATTTTCAGTTTGATGCTTTTATTGCATCCTGCTGAATGATCTAGTGTGTTCACAAATGATTATATTGTACTCCTTTTAAACAATACTAAAATCAAATAAAATACCCGAATCAAATCTACCAATGAGTCAGTAACGGTGGCAGCAATGGGGTCTCGGGGAGACATGTCCTATACAGAAGCAGTGAGGTGGCCCCATCCCCCGTCCCTGCGGGTTCAGTGACAGTTCAGCCCATGAGGTCAAAGCACAAAGAGATAGCATCGGGAAGAAGCGAAAGTCGTAGAGACTGAGCAACAAGGACACCCACCAGTTTGCGAGCACTTGCTACGTGCCACGCCCTGTAGCAGGAGGGCAGGCAGCTTTCAGAACATCGTCTTTTTCAGTCCTCACAATGACCCTGTGAGAAGAAGTACTGTGTGCCCAAAAGACTGACTGTAGACTAACTGAAGGTATAGCGGCAGCCCGAGCATTTAAGTGACTATGCTCATGGAATTAGAACCCAGCAGTCTACACTTGTTACAACTACCTCCATTGCTTGCCTAAAGAAAGAGTCTACCCCAGGGGGGGGGGGCACCGGAAGTAGATGCAATTCTTGGGTGGGTGGGCAGAGTTTGGAGCAGAGATTTGAGATGGGAACATGGGTTCTTCAGATCCCAATACGGGAAATACTGCACAGATTCATTGAACAGTTTAGTCCTCCTAATAACCTTGCCAGGCAAATACTGTCATCCCCATTTTACAGATGAGCAAACTTGGGTAACTTGCCCAACACCACACAGTTGAGAAGCGGCAGGGGCAGAATTCAGACCCAGGTCTGTCCAACTGCAGGGCTCCTGATTGGGCATCAGGAGACCTCCTAATCTTGGCTCTGCTGTTACCCTGCTGTCCTCTCTAGGGGACTTAGCTTTTTCATCTGCAAACCTGGTGACTGCTCCCCCTGCCCTCATCCTGGGTACATGGCAGACATCACCAATCCATCACAGATGTGGTCTTAGAACTTAAACACTGCCATTTCATTGAAATTGGAACCAAGAGGAAATGTATTTGGGGAGGCTTCATCTGTAGAAACCATCAAACTACTCATCAGTGAATATTCACATAGAGCAAATAAGTGCTTAGCCTGAGCAAATTATTATATACTATGTAAAATTCAGAATGTGACTTACTTGTAAGAAGAGTGACCATAACCTGCCCTCTTAGGTAGGAGCATCCCTGACTGGTGTTTGGACCATTTGGACCAGAGGAGGATTCACCTAGTCAGAACTCAGCGATGTCCCAGTCCCGCACGGAGTCCCACACAGAGTTCTTTGTTATGTTGGCTGGAAACTAGTAGTAGTAGCTGGTGCAGCACTTTGACAAGCAATAAAAATCAACTTAAAAATTACCCATGGCTGGGGCGCCTGGGTGGCTCAGTCGGTTGAGCGTCTGACTTCGGCTCAGGTCATGATCTCACAGTTCGTGGGTTCGAGCCCCTCATCGGGCTCTGTGCCGACTGCTTGCTGAGAGCCTGGAGCCTGCTTCGGATTCCGTGTCTCCTTCTCTCTCTGCCCCTCCCCCCCTCACACTTTGTCTCACTCTGTTTCTCAAAAATAAATAAATGTAAAAATAAATTTAAAAATTACCCATGATTTGTGACTAATAATAAATAAAAAGGTGTATCCATTGCAAATATGTCTATGAGTGGGAGACAATAAGAGCAGAAAATGGTGAATTGTTTATACAAAAAAGCAAGAGGATTTTTTTTTAAAAAGACTATAACTTGCCTCATTCTAAAATTTTTTTTTTTCAACGTTTATTTATTTTTGGGACAGAGAGAGACAGAGCATGAACGGGCGAGTGGCAGAGAGAGAGGGAGACACAGAATGGGAAACAGGCTCCAGGCTCTGAGCCATCAGCCCAGAGCCCGACGCGGGGCTCGAACTCACGGACCGCGAGATCGTGACCTGGCTGAAGTCGGACGCTTAACTGACTGTGCCACCCAGGCGCCCCTAACTTGCCTCATTCTAACACGACTTTCACCTTTGGCTTTGCTGGCCCTAGATATGCCTCTGAAGCTCTACAAGAATCCTTCTAGCTTTGGTTGGATAATAGCCAAATAAATAAATAAAAGAAAACTCTCTACAGTTTTATTTTCATCCATCCATACATCCATCCATCCACTCATCTAATCCACACCTGCCCATCCACCTGCCCATCCACCCACCCATCTAATCCATCCATCTATCTATTCATACATCCCTCCATCTACCTGCACCCATTCATCTACTCATCTATTAATTCATCCATCCTCCCATCTACCCACACCCACCCATCCACCCATCTGTCCATCCATCCATCCATCCATCCACCCAGACCCACCCATCCATCCATCTACCCATTCACCTACCGACCCATCCCCTTTCCATGTGTCCAATAAACATTTATTTAGCATGTATTCTGTTCTAGGAACACTGGTAGAAATTGAGGCTATGACAATGAATGAGATGTGGTTCCTATGACCATGGGACTTGCAGCCTGGAAAGAACAGACATGCACATAACAAAGCAAGCGCTATAATGGATGACACCATACACAAGTAGTGGGGGCACTGAGGACAGAATGGCCAGGCCAACTCAGAGTGGAGGGCTCAGAAAAGACTTTATGGAGGGGGTGGTCACTTTAAGCTGAGTCAAGTAGGACTATGTGGTTCACTGTGCAGAAAAGAAGTGGGTGGAGGGAACTGCCTGGGCAAAGACACAGAGCTAAAGAGAGGCCTGGCCTGGCAGGGGAGCCTCAGATAAGTAGCAAGGTGAACGTATGGGTGAGTGTCAGGCAGGATTGAGCTGCTCAGTGGCCTGGGTGACTGAAAGTTCTCCATGATGGTCACTGTGAATCTTGTGCACGCAGTGAATATGCATCGCTAGCGGGAGACAGTCCCTGCTAACCCTCCCCTCCCTGCCCTCCTCTCCACTGCTGATGGAAGAGCTGCCTTGGCGGAAGAGGGTTTTTAGTGTGCCTGTGCATGCCAGTGCACCATTATAATCGCATCTTCATCCGGACACAATCTTCAGGGCAAGGGCCGTCAGCACTGGCAGTGTGCTCGCGGCAAATCGCCTTGGCGCGTGATTTGTTGGTGGAAACAGGCAGAGGCAAAGTGTTGCTTGCTGGGATGCAGGCGAGGAGGTGGCCTCACCCAGAGGAATGAGCGTGGAGGCATACGGGCCTGGCTGGGCCACTTGCAGGCCAAGGTACAGGGTATCTCCACTCCTTCCGGGTAGAGCTATTGCCTCCTTATGTGTTCCTTCATCTTTTCCTGTCCAGGCCCGGACAGATTATCCCCTTGGCTTGTCAGTGCTGCCGGGGTCCTCAGGGTACAGAACTAGGGGTTCCTGAATCCCACAGTCCCTTCTCTGACCTACAGTCTCAGCTCTGTAAGCTGGAAAATGGCCATTTGGGTTCCAGGCTGCCTCTCTGCCCTGCATTTTCTTCTCTTCTTCTTCTTCTTCCTCCTTCTCCTCCTCTTTATTTATTTATTTTTTTTCCTGGCTTCATTTCCAGCTAGGAAAACCCCAGTCCAACTTCCACCCTCAAGCATCATCGACTGAGGAGTCAGGAAGAGGCCAGCAGTCTGACCTCTCTCTATGCTGACCTGGACTATCAGAGCTGCTGCGGACAGCTGTGCAGGGCGTGCACTGCACAACAGCAGGAGGTCCCACTCACAGGGACTGAAGTGTGAAAGTCACCTCCAGAGAGTGCACGGGCAGCCCTGAGCAGTCTGTTTCCCTCTACTGCTATCCCACCTGGGGCTTCACTCGCTCCTTGGCTAGCCATCTAGCTTCAATCCTGGTCACCCCACTGTTTCCCCTTCAGATACGTTCCCTTTACAGATTGGCCTCTGTTCACAATCTCTTTTAGAATGGGGGCCTTTGATGACCTTGCTTTTGTCAATGGGTATATTTGAAACAGAAGTTGGGTCTGGGTTGAAATGTTCACTTAACAGGCTTTCTTAAAGTGGAACACACCTCAATGCATTTCCAACAGTTTTGGCTCTTGGCTCCTTTCAAAATCCACTTTCCACACATTTGAGTGGGAGCAGGGTTGGGAGGAGTGGCCCATCATCTCGGGGTGCCTTCTGCCCAGGCCAGAGAGAGTAGGTGCTAGGTGGGCTGGACATAAGGCACACCTGCCCAATTCTGGCTTCCACAGCCTTCCTGAGGTCTTCCCCCCATCCTGGGGGCCAGTTACCCTCCCACCCCCCACCCCCACCCCCACCTGTAAGCCTTCCACAAAACCTGGAACAGATTCTGGGCCAGGTAGGAGGGTTTTCAGCCCACCGCGCGCGCTTTCTGGATGTTGTTGACCCACAGCAGCAACCACATGTGTGGCTTCATGAATCTGCACAAGAATTCTCCAGGTGGGGGTTGGGCAGCTTCCCTGAGGGGCTCCCAGCAACAACTCCTGCCCTGCACCATCCCAGGAGACCTCTGAAGGCCCAGCAAGGGTGTCAGAATGGGCCACGGCCGGCCGCCTTCTCCCTCTGGGACTCTGCTGCTGCAGCAGGGACCCCAGAGCAGAGTCCACCCTGGAGTGCCTGCAGAGGCCAGGGATGGATTTCCTCTCTGGGCTGGTGACACCGCATGATTAAGGCTCCAGCTGCACCCCTGCAGGGCCTGAGATGGCCCTGCAGGGAGGCTCTGTGTGCACAGAGCAGTTGCCATAAAATTCATCTTCTGTCACTGCCTTCCTGTAGCTTTTCCGTGGGGGTGGTGGATGTTTACGGCCATAGAGCATGTGTGGGTTCTGGAAGGGTGAGTGCAGTCGAAAGTTTCTGCTCTTGAGCCACTTGGCTCTTGGACGTGAGGGCGAGTTCTCAGGTCTGATCCTTCCAGCTCCGAGCTGCTGGAGCCACATTTAATTGGATCTTATGTAATTTTCCAAAGAGGGGTATCTGCTTTGTATCTAGGCTGTTTATAACACCACACTGGGTTCCATAATTCTCCAAATAATTAATATTCATGGGGAGCTCATTACAATTGTGGAAGCCCATCGGTCACCACCTATTAGTCCTTCAAACTGTGGCTCCCTCACCACCGTCCCTAGAAATGCCACCATCATTGACACACCGCGTCATATTCTTACACAGGCCAGAGTACTTTACAACTTTAAGGAAACTTTCTTTTCCACTAAATGATTCTAATTTTGTATGGCTGGGTTGGTTGTCTTGCACAGCTCACGATGATAATTACAAAGTCTAGGTATGCGTTTCTTCATCTGCATAACAGGAATAATTAGCTCTATTTCATAGGGTTGGAGGAAGCATTAAATGAGATACCCACCACAGCATTTGGGGCTGTGCCCCGGTGGGGGGCGGGGGGAACCTCCCCTTTGTGGAGATTTGGTACAGGTGGGTGGGGATTCTGCTCACTGCTGCCCCTTGTGGTCCCCAGGATGGGCCACGGTTGCCTGAACCGCACTGGGAGGAGGTTAGGGAAGAAAACTGTGGCAGGGAACCCTGTTCACCCAGGGTGCCCAAGACCTTGACTGAAGGCCTGAAGCCCAACTCAGAACTTTGACAAGAAGATGTAAATGACCTATGAAGCCCTCAGGACAAGAAGATGTAAATGACCCACGAAGCCCTCTGAGAGATTCCCTTTATACTGAATGTGGCTGCTGGGAAAATCCACCCTCGCCCAGGCCACAGATCTGAACTGAATGGCTATTCCTTGGTCTGACCTACCTCCCAGCAGGATGCACCTCTGTGCAGAGACAGGAAGCAAGACAGGGCATCTTTGGTTGGCAACATGCCGTCCCTCCTCCTGCGTTCCCAAGAAGCCACGGTCTGGATTGGGGTCGATGAGACCTAGTGTCAGATCCGGGCTCTGGATGACCACTGACACGTGACACTTCTCTACAGGTGTCAGTGCCTTTATCTGCAAGGTAAGATGTATATTGGGTCTGTCATAGAGCTGGTGCTCAAAAATGTCATGTTGCCCATCCCGCTTTCCTCTTCCCCGACTCAGAGGAGCGTCGGAAGAAATCAGAAGCAATATTGACTTAACTACAAAATGCTCAGATGTTTTCCCTGCTGCTCTGATAAAGTAGGCTTTGAAGCGAACCTTCCCGTGCAAGTCTGGATCATCACAAATGAGCAGATGCAAACTGTCAGCCCACGAGGAAGTCCCGGGTGTTTGCCTTTCAAAGAGGAACAAATAACCCCCGTTTGAGCTCTTTGTGAGGCTCCCTGAGCTTGTCCCATGGTCCTCAGCCCTCAGCGGTCCTTCTTGGTGGTGGGGAGGTGGCATATCCCGCCATGAAAGAGGTAGGGGTGGAAGGGGAGGCCCGGGGTTAACACCCTCTGGTAGGCACTTTGCATAGATTAAGCATGAGGTCAGTACTGCTGTTATCCCTGTTACGGCAGAGGAGGAAACTGAGGCAGAAATCTGCAGAGACTTGCTCCAGGCCTCACTGCTGGTAAATGGTGGAGTCAGGATTCAGAAGCCCTGCACCACTGTCCTACAGGGTCTGCTCCAAGGTAGCCCTCTGGGTCTAAGCCCCGTGATGGCGGCCGCCGCCCCTGGAAAGAAGCCATTCATTATCAAAGACCTACTGCGGGATTCCTGCATGTCTCAGGATTCTCCACTGAAGGTCTTTTTCCCTCTCAATGTGGGACTGCCACATTACTTCCATGTCACAGGTAAGAAGACTGAAGATCAAAGCAACATGATTGGCCTGAGATCATCTAATAAGTTGAAGGCAGGGTTCGGACAAGAACCCAAGGGTTTTGACTCCTGGTCGTACCCCACATTGAGCCAGCTCTCTCTCCCTCCCTTGCCCCATCCAGCCCTCATTTTGGGTTACTGCCCAACCACCTGGGAGAGGCTGGATGATCCCATATGGGGAGTCGGCCATCACATTGACCACAGCCAGATTCCAATTTTGCCCTTTCCTGGGAGCCTCTTTGAGCATACTAGTAAGCTGACTTATCTCTGGGGTCTTCCAGAGAAGCCCCTGGCAGGCACCTTACTCAGGGATTGTACTGAGAGTAGGAAGAATTATGGGTTTGTATTCGGAAATTCTAAGCTTGAAACTCAGCTTTACCATCTGCTGGCTTAGTGACCTTGGGCAGGTTGTCGAACCTCTTTGAGTATCAGTTACCTCTGTGACATAGGAATATCATTCTCCGTCTTGGAGAGTTTTTATGAGATAACATATGAATCCAACACACTGGTTATATGACACATAGCAGGTGCATAACATAGCAGAGATCCTGTCTTTTGTCACTGGCAGAAGAATCCAGAGTCTTAAGAAAATCCAGTTGGTAAAATGCACCCAAACCTGAGTCACAGCAAGGGTTATTGTAATTATTCAAGGATCCCTGATTTTCACAAAAGACTTGGCCAGGTCCTTTAAATGTCAGCTACGTGTGCATTCTGCCACGCCTGTTTTCGAATCATTAGCTACTTGACAGCGACATTAGTGGGGAGAGAGAAAGAGCACAGCTCATGTTATGGAAAGCCAGCGCTAGGAGCCATTACCTGCTGGAAATCAAATCGGATTGGGAAAAAAAAAATGGGTCTGAAAGAGTAACCCACGGAGAAGATTTCATTTATAAATATCTCTCTCACCGTCCTGCCTGGGGAGCCCATCCTTCAGTTGTTCAAGGCAAGATATGAATGCAGAGTCAGGCACCCCCAAAGGTTTCCCCCTAAACTTTAAAAGCCCGGTGACAGGTGATTGGAATGACTTCACAATGTAAGATGCCAAGGCTGTAATTGTTAATTCTTCTGGCAGTAATTTATCCTGCTATCCCTTTGGGTAGCTAAGCAGCTCCGATCACAAGTTGCCCAATCGGCTTATACGTCTTCTTGATGAATCACTTTCGTTCTCTAGGTCCTTTCTCTGGGCTGTGGTAATTCTTGACAACTGCCTTAGAGCCTCTGTCTCCTGCGGGCGCGGAAGGGAAGAGCTATCTATCAGGAGGAACACGTGGAAAACAGAGAGCTCCTGGCATTGGGGAAGTTGGCAGGTGGGGGGCTGAACCTTCTTTTCAGGATGGAGAGGCCAGGGCACGGGATGCAGGACACGATGTGTGCTCACTGACCTCCCGGCAGCCCTGGATCAGGGGTGGCTGGGCAAGCCCCATCCGATGAGCTCCAGTGAGTATTCAGGCATCTTCACTAAGAAAATGTCAGGTGATAAACTGTGAATCCACTGCACAGACACACCCAGGCAGCATGGCAGAGACCGTGAGGGCTCAGGTATTGGTGTTCTGATCTTCTGCCTGGGGTGGGTAGGGGTTGCCTTTCCCAGCCCCCTTTGCCCCTAGGTGGGGCGTGTGACTAGTTTTCACCTATGAGATGTGGGTAGAAGTGATGTGGAACTCCTCTGCTGAGGTGGTTGAGGGTAGATGCCCCCGGAGGAGGATGGAATCACGGGGGGTGGGGGGAGAGAAACCTGGATCCCTAAAGAACAGTATGGAGCAGAGCTGGGCTGTAGTGTGGGCAAGGAATAAACATCTATTGTGTCAAACCCCTCAGATTTAAGAGGGGATTTTAAAAAAAATTTAAATATTTATTTCTGAGAGAGACAGAGTGTCAGTGGGGGAGGTGCAGAGAGGGAGACCCAGAATCTGAAGCAGGCTCCGGGCTCTGAGCTGTCAGCACAGAGCCCAACACAGGGCTCGAACTCACGGACTGCAAGATCATGACCTGAGCTGAAGTCAGATGCTCAACTGACTGAGCCACCCAGGTGCCCTGATTCAAGAGTGGTTTATGGCAGTTAGCCTCTCATGCCTATGGCAGGCAATACCTGATGTAGCAGAACTCAAATCCTCAAATGTAAGGAAATCCCAGGTGGCAGTTTATCCTAAGTTAGGTGGGTGACTTCTACTAACCAGATAATACATTATAACTCACTTCTGATGGCTGCTATGTGGACATCCAGCTATCACTTGAAGAACACTGGAAAGCCAAATCCTTAATTTTAGACCTTATGAATTGTCCCTGTTGGGAGTTGGAGGGAAGGTCATGGTCTTTCTATAAAAAGACTTGGACCTCCCCCTCTCCCTCAGCCTCCGCTGGATGGGTGAGAAGTCTGACTCCATCTCGCCAGTCCATGCAAGCGTCCCCTCTTCTCCACAAGTTGAGACCATCACCAGCCCCCTCCTGCACCATTGCAACAGTCTCCTGACTGCTCCTCCTGCCTCCCGTCTGACTCCGGCCTGACCTTCCTAAAATGTGAACTCAGCCGTGTCACCATCTTCCCTGATGAAATCCAAGCTCCTTTTCTTCCCGAGGCCCTGCTCGCTCTGCTGCACTGCCTCACCTCTCCTCTTGCCTTCCCCCAAACCATCGGTTCCCTTGGCCTCTCCACATTTGTTTTTCTGCCTCCCTACCTGGATGGTTCTTCCTGCTCCTTGGTCTGCAACCACCTCATTGGCTTGTAAGGCTCAGCTTGTGCCCCTCTGCCAAGAAGACTTCTCCATCCATTCCTTCTGCCTTTGGACCGCGGTGTCCAGGCTTGGGTTTTATCCCAGCACCTGCAACACTTTATTGTAGTTATTGGCTGACATGCCCACCTCCTACTAGCCTTTGAGCTTTTTGGAGGGAGTCAGCAGGAGACAGATTTCTCTTTGCCAAAGCTGGCACAAGGCTGGGCTCTGCTAACGGAACTCTTGGCTCTGTGATAGCCGAGATGGTTACCATCGCAACTTTCCCTCCCTGGGCCTCAGTTTCTCCAAAAGCGAATCTGAGAGGCAGCTTGCCCTTGGTGGTCTCTTCGGGCCTTCCCAGCTTCAGTGTTCCAGGATTCTATAATTTTACCACGAGCACAGCGCAGTCACGTGAGGGAAATCAATACTCAGAGTTTTTCCTGAGCTGTGTCTGTGCAAGCCACAATTCTTCAGAAGAATGTCCTCAGGGGTGCCTGTGGCTTTCAGCTCTGCCTGATGCCAGAGAGAATTTATCATTACAGAAAAGCTTATGGTGCAGGTTTAGTAACTGTGGCATCTCGGGCGTGCTGGTGCTTCATTTATCAAGTAAACACCGCTTGGTTATTTAGACTTCAGTCATTGTGCTCATAAGCTATCACTCAGATACAAATGTTGGGGTAGGATGTCCCCTTTTATTGACCCCGATGAGAGATGGGCATGGCACGGGGAGCGAGACCCTCTGGAGGCTTGCTACTTGGGACAAGGATGCTCTGATGCCAGGGCAGGTGAGGAGTGGGGGGCAGGAATTCTCAGCACTCTTCAAGCCACGCCGTTAGCAGGCTCAGGGAGCTCTGCTGTCATGGGGCATGTGGCCTTGGGCAAGTTTCCCCCTTCACAGAACCCGTCCGTGTTGGCATTCGGGTCAGGGCTCTCCTTTCTGCATTTCCCAGGGTGGCTCTGGGTGGCTGCCTCCCTCCCAGCATGCTCTCAGAGTTCACTGCTGAAGCCAACTGTGTCTAATCCAGTTACCTTCATTGGTGTGGTTTTCATCTTTGGTTCTCTTTATTATTGATGTCTATGTCTTTGTAGTTTTTTTTTTTTTTTTTTTTTTTTTTAAAGTAGGCTCCATGGCCAATGTGGGGCTTGAACTCGTGACCCGGAGATCAAGCGTCACATGCTTTTCTGCCCAAGCCAGCCAGGAGCCTCTCAGTTACCTTCATGGGTTCAACAGCTAAAAATAGTGAGAATTCAGTGGACGTTTATGAAGCTGGAAGCCCCTCTCTGCCAAATGCCTGGCCTTGAGCATGTGGGATTTGGTCCCCCATGGCTTCCTGCAGAAGGATTCCTTGGGCATCCCCCACTCAGTTCCTGCCAACTGACTCACTCTGACCCCAGGGCGGCTCCTCACCTATTAATTGGCTCAGTTGCCGAGTATTTTCCTGTCCTGCCCCAGGACTACTCATTCCCAAGAGCACTTCTGGTTTCCTAAGGGCCACCTGAGGTCAGCAAGTCTTCTGAGAACTTCCCACATCCTTGTCTACTTTGCAGCCCTTTGTTATGGCTAAGTTTGCTCATTTGCATTTCAAGTCTTGCCTCCTCCAGGAAGCAGTCCTGGCTAATCCCTCCTTCTCCTTCTTCTTGGCTCCAGTAGCACTTCCCTTGATCACTGGGTACTTTGTCCTGGGCCACCATTTCTCTTTCTATGATCTGATATCTTTTTTAAAAAATTTATTTGAGAGAGATAGGGAGAGAGAATGAGCGGGGGAGGGGCAGAGAGAGAGAGAGAGAGAGAGGGAAAGAGGATCCCAAGTGGGCTCTGTGCTGATAGCAGAGAGCCCAATGAGGGGCTCGAACCCATGAACTGTGAAATCATGACCTGACCTGAAGGTGGACCCTCAACGGACTGAGCTACTCATGTGCCTTGATCTGATATCTTTCTATCTGTCCCAAAGGCCTCAGGGGCTTTGGGAACAGAGCCTTCCTGGTGGTTCTTCATGACCCCAACTTCACCTATTGTAGGCACCCCTGAAGGCTCTCGTTAATTTTTTTTTGCATGGCGGCATGACAGAAATTGGGGAAGAGCCAACTCCTAAGATGAAAGTCCAAAAGCTTAACCTGGCTTGCCAGGTCCAGCTTGATCCAGCCTTGCCTGTTTCCCAGCCTCTTCTTCTCTCCACTTCCTGATCCCGACTTTATGCTCTGCAGTAAGAATGGCTCACAAGCTGGTTCTTGCCTCTGCGCCTTTTCTTAGGCTGTTCATGATGCCTGATGGCCTTTCCTCCCTCTTTTCACCCAGCTAATGTTTAACAGTCCCTCCAATAGCAACTCCTCCAGGCAGCCTTCCTTGGCCTTGCAGTTTGAGTGAGCACCCCTCTTCTGGACTCCTACCCCTACTCCTACTCCTACCCCTACTACTAGTACCCCATGCTTTGCCTCTCCTAGCACATTATCACGAGGTTCCCACGTTGGTTGGCCTCACCAGACTGTGAGCTTCCCAGGGGTGAGGCCATTGGTAAACATCTGTGGGTTCCCAAGATGTGCAGATACTTGTTGAGTTAATGGATGAATGAATGTGGGCCCTGGAGTCCTTCCAGGCTGGACATAAGCAGGTCACAAGGAAGACGGGAAATGCAGATGTCAAGTCGTGGTCCAGGGGCAGAGACAAGCAGCCAGGACTAGGCCAGGTGAGTGTCAGGGGTCCAAAGTGATGGGTTCTCTGTGTAAGGGCTGAGGAGGCTTCCCAGGGTGAGGCCCAGGAAGGGGAGGGGCACAACAGGTGTCATGTGGTTAGGAAGAGGGAGTGAAGGGATGCAGACCCCACCGTGATTGTGCTCTTTAAGAAACTGCCATTATCTACCTGCCCACCTCTGGCTCTTAAAGGAACAGTATGTCCCTATATCCTCACAGAGTCTGCCTTCCTATCTGAGGCTTCAAACTGCTTCATATGGAAGGGTATGTAAGCGCGAAATGAACTGGAGCTCCCGGAAGTTATTTATAGTGAGGCTCTGGCTGAGTGTTCCTGGTGAACAGATGTGTGTGTGCGTGTGTGTGTGTGTGTGTGTGTTTGGTGGAGGGTGAAGTATCACCATGGTCTGTATTTATTTATTTATATTTATTTATGTTTTTAAAACATTTTTTAAATGTTTATTTTTGAACGAGAGAGCACGAGCGGGGGAGGGGCAGAGAGAGAGGGAGACACAGAATCGGAAGCAGACTCCAAGCTCTGAGCCGTCAGCACAGAGCCCAACGCGGGGCTCGAATTCATGAACCATGAGATCATGACCTGAGCTGAGCTGAAGTAGGATGCTTCACCAACTGAGCCACCCAGGCACCCCTCACCACGGACTTTAAACTTTAATGTGCCTAGGATCATGAGGGGCTCTTGTTAAAACGCAGGTTCTGGTTCAGCAGGACTGAGGTGGGGCCTGAGACTGCGCTCCTGACCAGCTGGTGTTTCTGATGTGTTCATGCTGCTGATGCTGCTGGTCCCTGGATAACACTGAATGACAAAGAACTAGCAGGAATCCGGGCTTCTCCATAGGGTTGATCTGGACCCAAGGCCACAGAGTCATGGAATCAGAATTTTTAGAATGTTTGAAGTGGAAGGGACCAGAGATATTGCCATATTTCACCACTGTATGCGCGTTAGTTTGCATACTACTTTGGCAGACGGTATCCTGCAGCTAATGGTAAGAAGCCATTGACTGTAAGAGCCCCTTAATTTCAGAGATGTCGGTGTGTGACATAGAGTTGAGGAGTAGGGTATTTGATTTAACTCTTACCCTCCTCATTTTACAGAGGAGCATATGAGGTGCAGAGAGAAGGGACTTGTCTGTGCCTGCAAAAGGCTGAACCTGGACTTGCCCGTGAGGCCTGAGGAAGTGCTCCAAGAGCATCATCAGGCCCAGGGTGAAGGAGGGAGGTCTCCCTGTGATCGCTGGACAACTTGGGGTCCTCCAAGGCTCCCAGCTCATCCTGGACTCCAGGCTGCACCCCACGAACAGTAATCTCTTCCTGTCCCTTGGCAGCATGTTTCTGCTAAAAAGCTTCAAGCCCAGGGCTTTCTTTGTCTGATTTTATATTCAGAACATCCTTTTCTTTCTATTCAGGAAATTCCTAAATTAAATTGAGTCCCAGATGGCACAGTTTGAGCCTTTCCGCCCTTGGCCTCTCTTCCTGGGAATCCAAAGAAAGGCAGCTACTCCATCTTCTCTCGGCCTTGTCTCTTCCTTGATAAATGGTGGACTTAACTGAATAGCGGAACTGGATCACCCAGGGTGGGGGTTTTCAACCCACACCCTGCATCAAAATTCCCCAAGGGTGCTGGTGTGAACCACAGATGCCCTGGGCTCACCTCAGAGATCAGGATTCAGTTGCTCTGGCGTGGGGCCCAAATGCCCCTTAGAGGATTCTAATCCTGCAGCTAGGTTGAGAACCATTAATCTAGTCCAACCTGTTTGAAGGGTGGAAAAACTGAGGTCCAGAAAGGCCAAGTGATTTGCCTGTGGTCATAACAGTGGGCTGCAGAGGTGGGGCTAGACTTCAGTTCTCTGGGTTATTCCTGGATTCCTCACTCAAAGCCCTAACTAGCCGACCCCACTTAGCCTTTACTGGGAGTGACAGATTCTACAGTAAGTACACAGCTTTCTCTCTCTCTCTCTCTCTCTCTCTCTCTCAATCTCTCTCTCTCTCTCTCTCTCTGTGTGTGTGTGTGAGAGAGAGAGAGAGAGCCAGACAGAGAGAGAGAGAGAGAGAGAGAGAGAGACAGGTTCATTCCATGTTGGAAAATCTAAGCAGAAATTAACAGCAGAACTTGGAAGAACATTCCAGCCGAACATGGAAATACAAGGACCTCAAGTAATACATGGACACGTGTAATGCTGTTTGTCTGACCATCACTCCTGACCATTCAGGGAGGGATGTATAACCCCTTCCCAGCACCCCCAGACAGGATTCAGTCTTCTCTGGGGGAATAAGCACATTAATGGGGCTCATATGTTTAACTTCCCAGCCCTGATACCACGTCTGGGGCTATCTGCAGACTCTAAGTTCCCGAAGTCCCCATGACAGAGCCTGATGGCCCCACTGTCATGTGCTGGATGTTTGGGGCTGGGTGGCTTGGGCTGCTTATAAAGTTTACTGGCCAATGAATGACTCATCAGGGATCAATGTAGTTCCCATTAGGGAGTGCCTTCTGGAAGAAATTAATGGGCAGGACAGGCTATTAAATTCCATGGGAATGCCATAGCCCATTGAGCTGGCGTCTTCCAGCAGGTGAGTTGCTGTTGTCAGAAGGAACTGGGTGTATTTTCAGCCCTTCTCCGGCTGCCCACGGTTTACTTCCGAAGCCAGAGAGCTTCTCCCAAAGCTGCTGACCATCTGTTGGTGGTCACATTGTGCATGGGATTTTGAACTTGCCTGCTTACTTCCATCCCCAGCCATCACTAGGCCCAGTGCGGTGAATGTGTGTGCTTTTGTGCATGCTTAAGGAGGTGGGAAGGGGGTGAAGCAGTACCAGGGAGGAGCTAAATTAGGGCCGTCAGCTGCATGACTTAGGGCTCCAGACACTGATTGGCAAGTGGGTCTTCCGGGCCTATTTTCCATTCAGGAGTTTTCCAACTTTGGGGTGCATCTGTGTTACCGGGCAGCTGGCTAAAAAGGCAGATTCCTGGGCCCCATGTTCAGAGAGTCTAACATAGTAGGTGTGGGGTTGGGCCTAGGAGTTTGTGCACTTAACCTCTTCCTCTCTGCTTCTGACATACACTCTAGTTGGAGAATGATAAGCTCAGGAAACTTCATACTTAGTATTGGGGTGATGGGAAGGGCAGTGTGACAGCTCTTCTCTGCACCCTGATCCTTCAGCTGTAAATCAAAAGGAAGAACCAGATGACCTGAGGTGCCTTCCTGGCTCTTCGCACCTGTTGTTTCCCTACCTGCCTAGGGAGGTGGATGTGAAGGCAACAGCTGGAAGCCAAGGTGGAAGAGGTGTGAAAGCTTAAAATATTAAACCCCAGAGTCTTCTAAGGGTTTCATGGTCAAGGGAACCAAACAGTTTTCTGGGATAACCCTCTGGAGTGGAAGGAAGATCACTTTCAAGCTGGGCCCACTTTCTAGCACGGTTGAACTGAATGGAATGGTCCCAGTCTGTGGTCTTGCCTCCAGGGCTGACTCGGGGTTGTGGGGGGTCCTGGAGGGGGTTCTGAGGTCCTCAGTGGCTAAGTCAGCTCGGCTTTAGGATGCATCAGAGCCAGCACCATTTTTTTTTGATGGTGGAAATGGGGGACACGGGGCATAGGGTGCACGTGCCCAGATTCATGATACAGAAGTGGTGCCTTAGTTTACACAATTTAAGTTTTCCAGTAAAATTTGAGCATCTGTCACTTCTGGGAATTTATATAAGCTTAATTTAAAGGAACTACATAAAGTATACTGGCATACTGAAAACATTTCGAGGGACGACTGAGGGGTTCAGTCAGTTAAGCGTCTGACTTCGGTTCAGGTTATGATCTCACGGTTTGTGAGTTCGAGCCCCACATCAGGCTCTCTGCTGTCAGCACGGAGTCTGCTTCAGATTCTCTGTCCCCATCTCTCTCTGCCCCTCCACTGCTCATGCTCTCCTTCTCTCAAACATTTAAAAATAAATTTAAAAAATTGAAAACACATTGAGAAACTAGGCTGGGATGCCTTCTGTAGAGCCGTGAGGGTCCTTGTCCCATGAATGATAATGAATAGGACATTAGCTTTTGACCAGCAAGTCATATAAGTGATTGAAATCTTACAAAGGATTTTCATGTACATAAGCTTATGTAGCCTCATAAAAGTTCCTGAGAGGTAGGTATGGCAGATCGGTAAATCAAGGTGCAGAGAGGCCACCAGATGCAAGGCTATTCAATGACAGACCCAACGTTGCAACCCAAACCTTGCTTATCAAAGCACAGAGCTGTGGCTGACTGGAAAAGGCTGGGAGATTTGTATGGTTAGGGTAGATTTCCTTGTGTTATTTTTTAAGCAAGCACACTTATTGTGCTTTTAGAGTGATTGAAAATATCTTTATTTCACTAATCCACATGCAGTATTTATTTTTGTTTTTTTTTCCTTTCTGAGAAGTAAGAAAACATCTTTTTGTTTCTTGCTATTGGTCCATGAATAACTCCAGTCCATGATGAAGCTTTTTTGCTGGCACACCCTGTTTGCTCTTGTCTGTGGCTATCAGCTGTCCAGGGACTATCCATCTTCCTTTGGTCTTTTACTCCCCACTTTATTTTTTTTTATTTTTATTTTTTTTACATGAAAATCTTTGGGGAAATACATTGGCACTATATTTTTCAAGATCCTTACAAATGCTCATTTTCTTTGACTGATTTACCTCATCCTTCTAGAAAACTAGACTAAGGAAAGAAATAAAATTAGCTTAAGAAAATAATCTGAAAGCTCTGTGCACAAAGATATTTGGCAAGGTATTATTTATAATAGTAAAAACAGATAAGCCACCCAAGATCTCAACAATAGCAAGATAATAAGTAAATTATAATATGGCCATTTGATGGAAATATTACAGTGATGGATACAGAGAGTATATAAGAAGGAGAAAATGCTTTCAACAGAATAAGTGGGGATACACACCTCCTTATACTGTATGATTATGGGCCTAAACACACACACATTCACACACACACACACACACACACACAAGACCCAACCCATGAAATCTACGTGTAGAAAAAGAGGTCTGAAAAAATATTCCAAAGTATTAAATTCAGGATATCTTTTGGCAGTTAAACTTTTATGCTTTCTATTCTATCTTTTCTGAGTTTACATTAATGTAGGTGCATAACTTCTGAGATGGAAAGATGATAAATCTTTTTCAAGGTGCTGCAGGCAGTGATTAAAAGTGTGGATTTGAAGGACTAGGATTTGAGTGACAGCCTGGTCACTTACCGGTTTGGGACTGAGTCCTCTTGGTGTCCATTTGGGGCCGCACCATGCTCACTGGACAGGGTTGTTTGGGGGTGAAATTAATTAACATCACATAGTAGGACCTCTAGATCTATTGAAAACCATGGAACGAATTATTACTACTCAGATGATACCTGGAGGAGGACGGGGGCAATTTCATGCTTCCTCCCAGGTGTGACTGGGGAGTTATTCATTCATCCAGTGTTCACGAATGTCTACCATGTGCAAGAGATGGCGTGAAGGGATTGGTTTCTGTTTCATTAACAGCCTCATGCGGCATAACAAGGTAAGGGGAGGGAATGGAAATGTGAGAAAAGTCAGGCAATATGATTGAAGGAATCAAAAGTGAAGTAAAATGAAAAGTAACCTATATATCAGATCTTAAAATTGTTTATTCCATTTAACCCTCACAAGAGCCCTTTGAAATTGGCAGGCTTTTCACTCCACTTTGACAGGTGAAGCCTGAGAAATTAAGGCCCATGTTCAAGATGCTGCAGGTGGTTAAGGGCAGAGCTGGGGCTCCATCTCGGGCTGAGGGGACACTAAAGCACACACTGAATACACACATCTCCTGCCCTACAGAACAAGGGCTCCCTTCATCTGGACCTTCCCCATCATAGCAGGATGCTTGGGTCATCTTTCCAATCAGGATCTCCCCTAGGGCTGGGAGAACTTGCCTGCTGTATCTTTTCACTATGGGAGCTGATGGCCTTCTCTCTCAGAAAGGCGATGGCTTTATTGCTCAGGGGCAGTAAAGAACATCTTGAGTTGGGAGCTTATGAGTGAGCCAGGAGGGTTAGAAAGGATCACTTGGACACATCCAGGCGGTACCTGGGGGACAATGGCTGTGTCTGGCATGCATGTTGCATGGATTCTCACCCTGCTTGCAGTAGGAGAGATCCTGGACCCCTGAGTGGTCTGATACTTATTCAACTGGTGGTCATTGGGGCTCTGGGGGCACCCAGCCTGGTGCTGGGCTCAGGCTGGAGGTGAAGGATACCTTCATGGGCCACTTAAAGAGGCCAGACAAACAATATTGGAAATTTTAGGTTAAAAACTTAATGTCATCGAACTGGGATTGGAAAAGGGGGAACCTGGCAGTACCTTCCTTTTCTATCAGATCCAACTCCCTCATTTTACAGATGCACAAACTGAAGATCCAGAGAGAGAAAGTGACTTTCCAAGGTCACATGGCAACATGAACCAGCTGTTGGCTCAGGATGAAGTAAATTGGGACAGGCTTTTGGAGGTGGTGAGCTTCCTGTCATCAGCACAATCATTTGCTCAATAAATATTTGCTGGTGCTCCCTGGGTGGCCAGGTCCTCTGATGGGCATCAGGGAGATGAAGATGGGGCATATGAAAGGTGCCACCAGTGTACTGGGGGGACAGAGATGCAAAGACAGGAGAGTGCAGGGTAGCAAGTGCTCCATGGCACTGGGTGGGAGCCTGGGAAGGAAACTTGAGGTTGCAAATCAATGGCTGAGTTCCCACGCAGCTCTGGAGGAAGAGAATGGCAGGTGGGGAATAGCATGGGCAAAAGCCTAGAATCTTAAGTGAGAAAGTACAGCTCCATGGGGGGACTGACAAGCCATTTATGATGGCTGAAACAGAATTCTTGAGGGTAGATTATGGGGCCAGGTCATGGCTCGGCTAGTCCTAGGCAAGGGTTGGGCGATGGGGAAGCTGCTGTCAAGTACCAATTAGAACCTAGGAGTGAAGAGAACTTCTGTGCATGAATAACTCCCACACACAGCACAGAGTGCCAAGAATCACAGACAAAGTTGATTCAGAGAAAAAGACCACACTTCCAGCTGTGGGCATCTGAGAAGATTTCCTGGAGGAGGTGGCATTTAAGGTGAGCACAAAGAGAAGTGTTGGATTTGTACTTGAGGAGCTAGAGGAGATGGAATTCTGAGAAATAGAAATAAAGCAAAGGTCAGAGTCAGAAACCTACAGGGCACAGAGCATTGCCTGAAGTATGGACCTGGATCATACGAGACCTTGAACTTTGGTATCATGAAACCATATTTTATTCTTTAGACAATAGTGAGCCATGGAGGGTGCTTGAGTGAGGGTGGTGGTATAGGCTCAGGGATGGCTATAAAGTCTGACTTTCCAGAGTGCCTCAGTGGTCTCAGATAGGGCAGAGAGAGGCAGAAACACTGAAAAGTTTTAAAAGAAAGGAGGTCATCCCTTAGGCTCAATGGTTAATGAGGGAGGGGATGGAGGTGGGCCAGGACAAGACCAATAATACCTTCAAAGCCACTTCCAATTCTGGAAATTGGGAGTCACTTCTTTAATGCCTCCCAAGGAGCTGTTTTCCAGAACCTAGCAACCCCTGCAGAGCAGCCTGGGCCCAAAGCAAGGACTGATTAATTAGGGGGTATTTGTAGCATGGTCCCAGAAAGCCCCCACAAGACTGTGCCTTTGACCTGCAGGGCCAGCATGGAGAGGAGGTCAAGCAAAGACCCTTGCCCACTTAGGTGACCCAGAGAGCACAAGGACAGGGTCAAGCCTGGTAGGTGGCATCCCCCTGTGGGCCATTGTGGCTTCCGGGTGACCGACTGGGAAGAGAAAAGAGGGAAGAGTGGAATTACAAGAGGGATGCCACTTAGGATGACCAACTGTTCTAGTTTTAGCATTGAAAGTCCCATCTCCCAGGAGATCCCTCATTCCAGGCAAACCAGGATAGTTGGTCACCCTAGATGCAGGCCCTAGAGGCTACAGAAAGTAAGAGTGAACTTGAGCCATTGCAACCCTGCATGAAGCCCTAAATTGTTGAATTCATTGGCATAAAATTATTAATTTTCTCTTATTACCCTTTTTATATCTATAGAGTCTGTACTGATGTCACCTCTCTCCTTCCTAATTTTCTTACCTTGTGTTTTTTTCTCATTGTTTCTGATCATTCTGGCTAGAAGTTTATCCATTTTATTAATCTTCTCAAAAAACTCATCTTTTGGCTTCGTTGTTTTTCTTTATTTTTACATTTCATTGGTATCTATTATGATCCTAATTATATCCTTTCTTGTGCTTACTTTTGGTTTAATTTGCTCTTCTTTTCTGGTTTCTAAACATAGAAGCTGAGGTTATTGATTTGAGACTTTTCTTCTTTTTCTAATATAGGCATTTAATTCTATAAATTTCCTTTTTAGTGCTGCTCTACTGGCATCCACAAATTTTTACATGTTAACTTTCATTTTTATTCAGTTCAAAATACTTTCTAATTTCCCTTTTGACTTCTTTTACTCATGGATTATTTAGAAGTGTATTATTTAGCTTCTAAGTATGTGGATTTTTTTCATGTATCTTTTGTTATTGATTTCTAATTTAATTCCATTGTGATCAAAGAACATACTTTGTATGACTTGAATCCTTTTAACGTTATTGAAATTTGCTTTATGGCCCAGAATGTGGTCTATCTTGGCAAATGTTCTGTGTGTACTTTTGCCATTTTTTCTGGGAGTGCTGCATAAATGTCCATTAAGTTAACTTGGTTTAGAACGTTGTCAAATCTTCTACACCCTTGCCGGTTTTCTGTCTAGTCGTCTCATTAATTATTGAAAGGGCTTTTGAAATCCCCAACTATAATTGTGAACTTGTATATCTTTCTTTGTGGTTCTATCAGTTTTTACTTTATGTATTTATGAAGTTTTCCATTAGTTGCATACATATTTAGGATTGTTATGTCTTTTTGAGGAATTGACACTTTCACCATTATGAAATGACCTTCTTTATCCCTTGATATTATTGGCTCTGAAATCTACTTTGTCTGATATTAGTATGGCAATTTCAACTTTCTTTTGATTAGTGTGAGTACGATATATATGTTTATATCCCTTTCCTCTGTTTGTACCTTTATAGTTAAAAATTTTTTTTTGTAACCAGTATATAGCTGGGACTTGCTTTTTTAGTCAGTCTGACAAACTACCTTTTAATTGTGGTGCCTAAACCAATTATTGACATGTTAGATTTAAGTCTATCATCTTACTATATGTGTTCCTTTGGCCCCATTTTTTCTCTTTTCCCTTTTCCCTAATTTCCTGCCTTCTATTAGACTCATTAAATATATTTTGTGATTCCGTTTATATCCTTGGTTGGATTGTTAGCTATAACTTTTTGTTTTGATATTTTAGTAGTTGCTGTAGGGTTTATAGTGTACATCTTTAACTTATCACTATTTATCTTCAGGGCATATAACGCTTCATATGTAGTTAGGGACCTTTAAGTAATCTTCCATTTCTCCTCTCTTAGCTTTAATGTGATTACTTTTATACATGTTATAAAAAACATACTACATTCTTATCATTTAAGCAGCCAGTTATCTTTTATTTTTTTTTATTATTTTTTTTTAATTTTTTTTTCAACGTTTATTTATTTTTGGGACAGAGCACGAATGGGGGAGGGGCAGAGAGAGAGGGAGACACAGAACCGGAAACAGGCTCCAGGCTCCGAGCCATCAGCCCAGAGCCCGACGCGGGGCTCGAACTCACAGACCGCGAGATCGTGACCTGGCTGAAGTCGGACGCTCAACCGACTGCGCCACCCAGGCGCCCCAGCAGCCAGTTATCTTTTAAATACATTTAAATAATAAGAAAGCAATCATATATTTACCAGTGTAGTTATCATTTCTGATGGTCTTCATTCCTTTTGCGTGGATTTGTATTTCCATCTGGTGTCATTTTCCTTTTGCCTAAAGGACTTTCTTTATTATCTCTTGCAAAATACAGGTCTGCTGATGGATCCACTGGAGCTTTGGCTTTTACGTGTCTGAAAAAGTTTTTATTTTTTTGGAGGATATTTTCACTGGGTATACAATTGTTGATTGACAGTTTTTTCTTCTTTCAGGATGTGAGGATGTGCCTCACTGTCCTCTCACATAGATTTGTTGCTGATGAGAATCTACTGTCATCTTTATCTTTGTTTCTCTGTATGTAATGAGTTACTTTTCTCCAGATGCTCTGAAGATTTTATCTTATCACTGACTTTGAGTGATTTTGGTGTAGTTTTCTTCATGTTTCTTGGCACTGGGATTCGTTGAGTTGGTCAGATCTGTGGTTTTATAGTTTTCATCAAATTTGGAAAAGACGTGGCCATCATTTGCTCAAAGATTTTTTCCACTCCTCCCCTCTCTTCAAAAACTCCAAATACACATATGTGAGGCCACTTGAAAGTTGTCTCATGGCTCACTGATACTCTCCGTTTCAAAAATTCTTTGTTCTCTCTGTTTCATTACTATTTCTTCCAGTTAACTGATCTTTTCCTCTGCAATGTTTAACTTGCTGTTAATCCCTTCCAACATATTTTTCATTTCAGACTTTGTAGATTTTATCTCTAGAAGCTCAATTTGGGTTTCTTTAAAATATATTTCATGTCCATACTTTGAACATATGGGATTTAGTTATAACTGTTTTAATGTTCTTGCTGGCTATTTCTCACATGTGTTAGTTCTGGGTTGGTTTCAATGGATTGATCATTTTTCTTATTATAGGTTGTATTTTCCTGCCTTTGCATGCCCGGTAATATCTGATCGAGTGTCAGACGTTGTGAATTTCGTCGTGTTGGCTGTCAGATATTTTTGTATTTCTATAAATTTTCTCGAGCTTTGCTCTGGGACACAATTAAGTTACTTGGAAATAGTTTGACCCTTTTGGACTTTGCTTTAGGATTTGTTAGGTGGAAGCAGAGCAGCTTTTAATCTAGAGATAATTATTTGCCACTACTGATGCAAGACCTTTTCGGCTACTCTCCACAATGTGCTGTGAATTACGAGGGTTTCCAGGCTGGCCGGTAGGGAGAGGCAGCATCCCCAACTCTGTATGAGTGCTGTACTCTGTTCCCCTGAGGCCTCTCAGCTCCTTCTTTCCATGGCCTTGGGCAGTTTCCTCATATGCACATCCCATAGGGAGCTCGGATTCTGAGGGGGACCCTCTGTAGATCTTTGGACTTCTCTCTGGGTGTGGTCCTCTCCTCATTGGCACTCTGTCCTGTGAACCCTAGTTGCCTTGGCCTTCCTGGACTCAGCATGTCCTCAACTCAGGGAGCCCATGGGGGCTCTGCCTGGACCCCTCCACACACTGTGGCCTAGAGACTCCGAAGGATGTAAGCTGGGACAGTCAGAGGGCTCACTGTTTTGTTTCCCATCTCTCTGGGATCACAGTTCCTTGCTGTCTAACATTAGGACCCTTGAAAGCTGTGGTTCATATATATTTTTTGGTTTTTGTTTTTTTTCCGGTTGTTTTGGATGAGAGGTAAAACCCACCACCACATACCATCTCAGTGCCAGGGGGTGAATGCTTTTCCCAGGTAAAAAGCAGATTCGAATCAGGTGTGCGTGACTCTACTACGTGCCATCCCTTCTCCATCTAGAAAAGAGTGATGTAGTCACTTCACAGTTGAAGCACTTGCCCGGTGATGATCAAATCTGACTCTTGCAAGAGCCGAATGAGATAAATAGACATGGTTCGCTCACTTGACAGGTAGAGGCCGAGGCCCAGAGAGGGACAGTATGCTGCCCATGGCTATGTTAAGAAGGAATGGCCGAGTCAGGACAAGGATCAGGGCCTCTGTCCTCTGCGCTGGGCTGGTACTTCTGCTGCTTCTCTCCCTCATGGCGAGGCTGCAGACAGGGATCTCAGCTTTCCTGCCCAATCTGTAATGACACATGCGTTTCCCCACTGGGAAGAGGATGAATAATCCAGTTCCCTGCTCAAAACCACGAGGGAAAGCAGCGCAGCCCCAGGCGGGCCCCTGTGCTGCCTAGATGCATGGTGTGTACAGTGCATTCCTGTGGTTTTTGGCTGTTGCTATGGTGTGTGGACAAAATAGGAATGTGTTTCCCTGGAAAATCTCAACAGTGACTCATCCTTATTTCTGTTAGGAATATTGAAGGTATGGATAAGCCTAGGGGAATAGCCATAATAGCAATGTTTGCTCTCTATCAGGAAGTAGGTTGTTACCATTAAGTGGCTTCTTAAGAGCTTGTAAAGTAAAGCAACATCAGTCATATTCAAAGGAAGCTGTCATTAGGAAGGGATGTGGAGGTCTGAAATGAATTCTCTTTAATTGAAGGTCTCATTTCCTCTCAGTGAGCAGGAATTCTGCCCACAAGTAGTGGTCAAAGGCTCTGGCCCCTTTGGAAGCCTGTGAGCTCAGACGCAGGGTGGGGAGGTAAGAAAGAAGCTCAAAGGTCTGCTTTCAACTGCATCTCTCTACCACTAAGCCTTAGTTTACCCATCTGTGAAATGGGCACCAGGAAGCCTATCTTACAAGGTAGTTCAGCCAGCCTGGATAAAGTAGCTGGCACATGGTGCTCCCACAGGTCACTGGTGTGACAGTGGTCCTGAGAGTCTAAGAACTGGGGAGGATGGAGGCAGCTTTGGTAGCTGCACCTGCTGAACTGTGATAGGACGCTCCGACGATGTTACAGACATCTCCTCATGACAGGAGATGCTTGTGGGATATGAGGAGGAGGGGCGGAAGGAGTAAACAGCATCGGAGTCCAGTGAAAACTGGATGAGAGGTGATTGTTGGAACTTGCCTCACCCAATGCTCTACTGAGAGGGCCCAGCCACCCTGGGCTTTGTGCAAGCAGGGGTTACAAGGAGGCAAAACCAAGTGCAAGTTTGCAAGCAGGGTTGGGGGCCTGCCAGCAGAGAGAGAATGGGGAGATGCAGAGACATCACTGGTGGCCTCTGAAAGGAGAGAAAAAAAATGAATGATGAGAGAGAGAGAGACAGACAGACAGACACACACACACACACACACACAAAGACATCATTCATTTGTGGCCTCTGAAAGGAGAGAAGAAGAAAGGAGTGACACAGACAGAGAGGGAGAGGGAGGGAAGAGAAGGGAGAGGGAGAGAGGAGGTGGAAGAGAGGGGAAGGGAGGGAAGGAAAGAGGGAGAGAGAGATGGAGGGTGAGGGGGAGAGAAGAGGACAGGGAGAGGGAGAGAGGGGGAGAGGCAGGGAAGGGGGAGGGAGAAAGGGAAAGAGAGGGAGAGGGAGGAAGAGGGAGAGGGAGAGGGGGAGGGAGAGAGGGGAGAGAGGGAGGGAGAGGAGGAGAAAGAGGGGGAGAGGGAGAGAAGAGGGAGAGGAAGAGAAGGGAGAGAGGAGAGGAAAAGTGGGAGAGAAGGGAGGAAGAAAGGGGGAGAAGGGAGAGAGAGGGGGAGGGGGAGAAGAAAGGGGAGGGGGGAGGAGAGAGGGAAAGAGAGGGAAGGGGAGAAAGAGAAGGAGGGGGAGGGGGAGAAGAGAGGAGAGGGGGGAGGAGAGAGTCACAGAAGTGGAGGAAGGAGAGGAAGCAGCTCCTGGGTTCTGTGCTGTGTCTGCCGTGAGTGTCTGTCTGCAGCCTTCAGCCACCACAGCCCTTTCTTTGAAAGAGCCTCTAAGGCGATCTGCTCTTTGCCAGCCGCAGAGCCCTAACTAAGCAGAAAGAAACAAGAAAGCATACAGACAGAAAACTGCGAGGAAAGGTGCCAAAAACATAGCCATTCCTTCCTCTAAGTGGGGCTTCTATGGGTTCTTGTTTTACTATGTTCCATCCCCCAGCAATTTTCTCCAGGAAGCATGGATTAAGATCTTCTTGGAAAAGCCCAAACAGAAGCACGCCCCCGGGACCCATGGTAGTGGCTGCCATCGGCTGGGCCCCTCTCTCATCCATTCTGGAAGTGCTGTGCCTGTGCTGACCTCGTCTGCATGGCCTTCTCCCCTCTCCCTAGGCCTTCTAGTACTTTCCCTTTCTGGAGCTGGACTTGCTTCCCCTGCACCTGGGTCTTTTCACAGCACCTGCCCGGGGGAGGCCTCCTTCTATGTCTTGGTTGCTCCCTAAGTTCCTTAGAGACTGTCCTGTTCTCTTGGCCAGAATAGAAGCAGAACGCCCCCGGGCAACTGAAGGCGGCATTTCCAAATGGCTGGGGTCCAAGGCTTTGGTGTCAAGCTGACCCCAATTCCAGGCTGAACCACCTCTTAGCTATGCATCCTTGGGCAAGTTTCATAACTTCTCTGTGCTCCAGTCTGCTTTCCTGTAAAATGGTTTCCTGTTACTTCTACCTTATCGGATTTGAGAGTCATGCCTAAGATAATAGATATGACACCTTTAGAAGGGTGCTAGCCTCCATAAATATCAGTTATGATTTCTGGAAAGACTTGCCAACACCCTGATGTCTCTTCCAAGGCTGTGTACCCTCAGAGAGGGAGGAGTCCCTGCGTGTGCTCCTTCTGACTGAGGTTCTCTGTGTGGTTAAGCTGAAGCTCCTGTTCTCCATCTGCTGTCACTGAACACCACAGTGTCTCCTGCCATCCTTCCCCCTTTGTGTCTCAGAAGCAGCGGCCTTGCTGATTGGGCTCATCTGGGGCTTGGCATCAGGAACAGCCTGACCACTCTGGGGATTGCGGGGAGCTATCCTACCCTGGCCCATCTGCTCCTGCTGTTGCCTTCCTTTAGGCCTTTTGGGGGAGGCTTGGTGAGGGGGGGGGGGGCTCAGATCTGTTCAATTCAATGCAATAAACCCTGACTGAGCCCCTATTACAGACTGGTCCCTGGGACAGGCGCTGGGGCCTGCACAGGATAAGTCTCAGTCCCAGAGGAGACCCACGGGGAATTAAAGGACCCATTGTCTTAGAGTGGGTGGGAAGAAGGTGTCAAGCAGGGATGTCCTGGGCCTGAGGACACTGCGGTAGAGAGAGGCAAGTGTGAATTTTAGGAGCTATGGAATGCTTAAGGACAGCCTTCAATCTCATCTAACCTAATCAGCCCAATCCAATCACTGAGCTAATTAAATCTATTCCGCTGGATGGAGGGCAGATGTGTTCTGGGCACATGCTCTTTAATGATCTTTGGGAACTGCGCACTCTTGTCGGACCTGGGTGTAGGGGGTGGGTGTTTTTTCCTTTTAAACTAACTTCAAAAATAGATAAAAATCTTTACAATATTAAGAAAAAAATTTTTTTCTAAAAGGGAAACTTCAGAACTGCAGGCCTTTCCCCGTGGCTTCTGCATGTGCTGGGAACAGAGGCTGTCCACTGGGAAGGTATTACAGGACCAGCCTGGAGGGGAGGCTGTGTCTGGCTGGAAGGAGGAACCCCCGTCCCCCTTTATATGAGCCTGTCTGTTAGAGGCTGGGTCCAAACAATAAAGCATGTTTATGTATAGTTGTATTATGCACATCCTTAAAAAACTGCACAACAAATTCAAGAATACACAAATGCACCGTTGTTACCAATATTCCAGGGCTCCAGAAAGAGTGAAAAATCTTGCACACGCAACTGGGCTGCCTTCCCCTGAGCAGCTCTCAGTATAGTAGGCATCTTGCCAGAATTTCTCTGCATGCTATTTGCATACGTGTGCATTTATAAATACAGAGTTTCGTTTAGCATGTGAGTACTTTTCCTACAAATGTGACCAAACTGCTTGTATTGTTCAGTAACTTGCTTTTCTCACTTACCAATATGTCTTAGAAATTTTCCCCAAGGGACCTCCAGGTCTTTCTTACCCGCTTTAACTGTTGCAGGGAGGTGGGGGAAGGCACATGCGTTTGCCCTCCTCAATGGAATCATCCTCCTGTTGATGAACATTTATAACAGAATTTGTTTCCAATTGGAAACAGAAGCTGTTTCCAATTATTTGCTGTCACACACAGCTCTGCAGAAAAGATCTTTAGCCATGCTTCTTGGGGGTACATTTGTAAGTATTTCTGTAGGACGAAATTGCTAGGTGAAGGGGGATGGGTGCTTTTTTATTCGGATGGATCCCTCCAAGTCCCCACCCACCTCCCCGCCCAAAGGCTCTACCAGTTTACTCTCTCAACAGCTGGCTGGTCTGCCCTCCCTAGGGATGGGTGGCTTCTTTGCTGGTGTCTCCCCTTCTGCCTGTTCCTTTTGCAGTCCCCTGGGTTCTCCTACAGACCTTGGCCAAACGTCATCTTCCTGTCCTTTGCTACCCAACTGTGCCAAAGGCCCCATTCTAAGGACTCCAAGTGCAATCTCAAAACATAGACCAATTAATCAAGGACCGATGACTCTCGTTTTGAAATGATTCTTGTTTTCCACAACAGGATGTGCTGCAGGGTTTGGAGCAATCCATTAACCAATATTGATTCAGTCTGCAAACACCTTCATTCATTCACTGATTTACAACTTGGGTTCTGGGCTAGTTGTTTTGGAGCCCTGACCCTCAAAGGGCATGCTCTCATTGGATGGAGCAAGACATGCAAATACCTTGTGTTGCTAGGTAGATTTATACATATTATATTATATTATATTATATTATATTAATAGCCACCTGGCTGTTAAGCTGTTTTAAATGTTCAAAAAGAGAGGGAGAGATCTCAGCAGGGGAGGGACCAGAGATGCTTTGGGGATAGAAGAGTCTAACAGACCAGCACTAAGATTTATTAGTCTACAGTGAATGATTCCTGGGGCTGTCCAGCCCTTTTGTCACAACATAAACAAACGCAGGGACTTCTCTATCCCCGGGCAACAGTTCTTTTCAAGAGTGAAGGAGGAGGGGAAAAATAGGGTGGAGCTGTCTTTTCCAAGCCTCTCTTCCCCTGCCTCTGTCCAAGGGCTGTGCAGGTCAGCAGGGCTATTTACATTCCTTTCTTCCTTCCTTCATTATGGTTGATATTTCTAAAAGATTTGTGATTATCTAACCTCCCCAGTTGGCAAGAAAAAGATGAAATGGCTTTCAGCCTGTGTATGGAAGTGTCCTCTACAGACTTTTTTTTTTTTTGCCCCTTATTAAAAAAAAAAAAAATCAGAAACCAAGGCGACACTGTTCAGAGCTCAGATAGCAAGCTGCTTGTGAATCAAAAGATAACATGGTATGCTGGGTAGCAGGACCCAACCAAAGAGTATTCTGATTTATTAACTTGTCTCCTGAGTAAGATAA